>NW_016107389.1:7487368-7533817 GCF_001604975.1 Cebus imitator | reverse complement strand
TTTTTGAGATGGAGTCTCACTCTGTTGCCCAAGCTGGAGTGCAGTGGTGTGATCTTTGCTCAGGGCAATGTTAGGATTCCAGGTTCAGATTACCCTGCCTCAGCCTTCCAAGTAGCTGGGATTACAGGCATGTACCACCACACCAGGCTAATTTTTAAAGTTTTTAGTAGACATGGGATTTCACCATGTTGCCCAGGCTGCTCTCCAACTCCTGACCTCAACTGATCCTCCCACCTTGGTCCCCCAAAGTGCTGGGATTACAGGTGTGAGCCACCATGTCTGCCCATCTGTCGTTTAGTGGTTTGGTATCTTATTTTTAAATTACTAGATGATATTTCATTGCATAAATGTGACAGTTTGTTTTTCCATTCACCTTTTAAAGGACATGTTGGCTGCTTTGAGTTTTTGGTGATTATGAATAAAGCTGTTATTAACATTACTGTGCAAATTTTTCTGGGGATAAAAGTTTCAGCTCATTTGGGCAAATACCTAGGAGTGGCACAATTGCTGGGTCACATGATGAAAGGGTGTTTAATTTTGTAAGAAACTGTCAAACTGTCTTCCATACTGGCTATATCATTTCATATTTCCAGTGGCAATGAATGGGAGCTTCTGTTATTCCACATCCTTGCCGGAAGTTGGTATGGTCAGATTTTTTGTCACCCAGGCTAGAGTGCAGTGGTATGATTGTGGCTCATTGCAACCTCTGCCTCCCAGGTTCAAGCAATTCTCCTTCTTCAGTCTCCCGAGTAGCTGGGATTACAGGCACACACCACCAAGCCCGGTTACTTTTGTGTTTTTAGTAGAAATGGGGTTGTTCATGTTGGCCATGCTGGTTTCAAACTCCTGATCTCAGGTGATCTACCTGCCTTGGCTTCCCAAAGTGCAGGGATTACAGGCGTGAGCCACCACACCTGGCCCCAGCAGTGTCTCATTACTGTTTTCATTTTCAATTCTCTAATGATAAATGACATTGAATGCCATTTGATACTTCCATGCCATGTACATCTTCTTTTGCGAGGTGTTGTTTCAGATATATTGACCCTTTTTTACTCTGTTGTTTTTCAATTGTTGAGTGTTAAGAATTTTTTCAGATTTTGAATAAGAGCCCTTGGTCAGTTACACATTCTGCAAATACTTTGTTCCAGCCTGCGGCTCGTCTTGTCATTCTCTTAACAGTGTCTTTGACAGAGCAGAAGTTTTAAATTTTAATAAAGGCCAACTTACCAGTTTTTTTCTTTGATGGACAGTGCTATTGGTATTGTATTGTAACACTCAACCCCAGACCCAAGGTCACGTAGATTTTCTCCTAGGTTGTCTTCAAGAAGTTTTTATGGTTTTGCCCTTTGTGTTTAGGCCTGTGATTCATTCTGAATTGACTCTTTTTCTTTTTTTGAGACAGGGTCTCTTACCCCGTCACCCAGGCTGCAGTGCAGTGGTGCAGTCTTGGCTTACTGCAACCTCTCCCTCTCTGGTTCAAGCAATTCTCCTGTCTTAGTCTCCCAAGTAGCTGGGATTACAGGCGTGAGCCACCATGCCCAGCTAATTTTTGTATTTTTCGGTAGAGACAGGGTGTTGGCCAGGTTAGTATCAAACTCCTCACCTCAAGCAATCTGCCTGCCTTGCCTTCCCAAGATGCTGGGATTACAGGCATGAGCCACTGCACCTGGCCCCCTCTGAATTAATTTTTAGGTGAGGTATAAGGTCTTTCTCTAGGCTACCCTTTCTGCATATTGACATCTAATTGTTCCAACCTCATTTGTTGAAAAGCCAGCATGAGACTCTTTATTAGCAAAATATTTCAGCCTAGTTTTTGGAATCAGAGTGTGGTGGAGGCAAGCATTGAGAACTGTAGCACCAATTGATGAAGTTTTTGAATAATTTCCATGTATTTTCTTTACCCATTTTCCTGCCAGATCGGATGTTGTCTGCTGGCTACTAAAGAGAGTTATGAATCCATTGTTATTCCAGTAGCCCAGGAGAAGAACTGCTGTGGCAGGGAGGGGATATAGACAGCAAAGTCCCTTCAGGAGGGGAATTTGTCGAGGAAGGGGCTAAAATGGGGAGACTCTGCTTTAACCTTGATGATAGAAAACTCTTTATGTATGAGAAAATCTTAAAAGACTTTTAAGAGTAAATTCACCTTGTAGGAAGAACAGAATCTTGGAATAGCGCGTGCGCATACACACACCCTCCCTCCCTCCCTCCCTCCCTCCCTCCCTCCGAAGTCCTGGCATTTCCTAAGAGCACCATCAGCACCCCTCACCCAAACCCTTAGGGATCCAGGTAGGAATTCCCTTGTGATGCGGTGGGAGAGGGAGGTGTGCTGATTTTTATAACTGCAATGTATATTGCAACATTAAATAGGATACTATATGAAACCGTGTACATATTTCATAATTCTATTTCATTCTGAGACTGTAAAAATCACTTTTTAAAATGAAGATGAATCGAAAATAAAGAAGAGGGCCATCTTGTGGGGATATCTGCGACGACCGCAACCATCAGATATTCGCCGTCCATCAACCTCCCGGAACCCTTAGGAATGTGTACACATTTCTATGGCGTATATCAGATGAATACCTTAGGGCAGCTAATCAAGGACCTTTCTCCAGCTTTTTTACCTACGATGAATAATTTTATGGGCTTTCATTTTCATAAATGACCAAAAGCTACTTCATAATCTATAAAATCAGTCATGGAGATGTGCTAAAATTGACATTTATAATAAAAATGCACATTATTTCTTTCCATGCTCTATTTTGTATAAGACTTTTGAGTGGCAAGTCCATGGTACATAAACAAACATGGTGTGAGAATTCCAGGTATTTCCAGAGAGGATGTTTTATATTATGTTGTATTGAGTTTGGTTATTCAAATGTGGCCTAGTCTTATCTTAAAGAATATGGTAATCATTTATTTATCATTATGAGGAAAGAGACAGGATGGACCAATCAGTAGAAGGACAGAAGTTTTCGGAGAACTTTAGGGCGTTTGAGGCAAATTGGGAACTTCAGCCTAGCCTGAAGAATTGGATGCCAGAAAGCTCTTGGTCAAGATGAAGCCACACAGGATGGGCCATGCTAACTCCAGCTGAGTCTCCTTCTCAACCTAGGTTTGCTGCTTTCTACCATGAGACCTTGGGCAGGTCCCTATCCCTAATTATGCCTTGTTTGTTTTCTTATTTTCTCTCTCTCTTTTTCTTTTGTTCTTGTCTGTCAATTACTTATTTAATTCAGGGTCAACAATCCTTCCAATGATTGTGTTCCTCCTAATTACCTTAGCTCTCTTCTTTTGGAGTACAGTGCCTCAATCTCAGCTCACTACAACCTCTACCTCCTGGGTCCAGGCAATTCTCCTGCCTCAGCCTCCTGATAGCTGAGATTACAGGTGCCTGCCACCATACCCAGCTAATTTTTGTATTTTTAATAGAGTTGGGGTTTTACCACGTTGGTCAGGCTGGTCTTGAACTTCTGGCCTCAAGTGGTCTGCCCACCTTGGCCTCCCAAAGTGCTGAAATTACAGGCATGAGGCACTGTGCCCAGCCTCTTTGTTTTCTTTTTAATTTGTAAAATGAGAAGTTTGAAATCTGACATTCCCAGAGTCCCTTCAAGACCTGAAACTTGAGATATCAAAGAGAAGCCTTCATGTCTCAATTCTTTTAAACCCAGGTTTCTGGTCAAAGGCAGGAATTTTCACAAACATCCTTAACTTTAGTGAGGCTTCTAAGTAGATTATTTTGAAGCCATACAAGTGATATATATTTTACATAGTTGACAAGTTATGGAAATACTTGAATATAATAACTCCCTTTAATATTTTCCCCGCACTTTGAATTCCCTGTAATTGCCAACAATCAGAGAAAAGCTATGCTCAATTCGGTCCAAGAACTGAGGCCTCTGGGACCTTTGCTCCACTGGGGATATATGTTTTCCTTGCAGATGCGTGCATTCAACAGGACAGCAGGCAGCGATGGGTGGCATTACCCACCCAGCCTGCAGCTGCTACATATCATGATGTTAGCATCTGGTAGTCGTGTTGATGCCAGGGAAAAAGGTCCCTCCCATGGCTGTTAATGACACCTAAGGAGAGGTGCCACCTCATGAGGAAGACTTTCTCTGTTCCCAAATCACTAAGGAGCATTGCCATGCATTTGTGCATAATTTTTGTGTATTTTAAGAGTTGTGCATTTAACAGCTCTCCTGAATTGCTGTTTGCTTGAGTGAATGTATTTTAAGGTGTTTCTGGAGAATAGGAGAGAATGCAAAATGCAACAAGACAGCAAAATTTCAATCCTGAATTGCAACTTGTGTCAAAATTGTGCTACTGAGGGTTTGTCAAATGTGCCTTGTGAAAAATGTGACTCTAAAGTTGTGTTGAGGACATTTGACCACAAGAGGACGCTCCAACAAAGCACCTCGCAGCTCAAAAATCTACATCTCCTTTCTCAAACATTTACATGCAATTTCTGGCTGGTCTTAGGATATAAAGCTAAATGTCACAGATACTGTTTCAAACTTTAAAAAAAGTCTTTCTTCTTCTTCTTCTTTTTTTTTTTTTTTAAATAAACGAAGGTTGGGAGCTATAGCAGTGAATCCTGAGCTCAAGTTAAACTGCGGTGATTAGCTGGAGGTGCTTTGTAATTTCTCCATCAGTCTCCAAAAATGGAACAAGTTAAGAAGCTTTTCTTCCTTTAACGACCAAGCAAAACAACACAAACTCAAAACACTTTAAGAACATTTCGATTTCCAAACTAGGGCTTTTATGAATCATTTTCCTAAGAGTTCTAAGTCCAGAAATGTAATTAAAAACCCCGTTTTGCAATCTAGACGCACCAGGGGAGAAAATGCTCTATTACCCCTTCTAGGATGCAGATGTTTGGAAAAGCAAGTGGGCAGGAAGGTATGTGATGGTCTCCAAGTAAATTTAAGGCCGCGGCTGCATTTACCTAGTAGTCAGTGAAAACTCGAGGGCGTAATTGCCAACAATGAACACCCTTGACGTTTAACCAATCTTTACTGATAATACAATAATTAGAATAATTTATGTGTGTCTGTGCTTTTATTAACATGGCTTTGCTTAAAGGAGATTCAGCTGGTTATTCACGGATAAGAGGGTCTCCCCTCCCACCTTCTGAGATGACATGTTTATACCCAGGCAGCACTTCTAAATTTTTAATAGAGAGGAAGAGATTCCATTTAATTAGGTAGAGCGACTTGTTTATATGCAGGTTATACATTTACGAGTTCTAATGAAGAACGGAAAATACCCATTGAGCAGCGTTTGAAGTTTAGCTTGTTTAAAGGTAATTGTAAACCCAGCTCAATAGAAACAGCATCGCAGTCAATCAAGTGATTTGAGCACAGAGTAGAGGGAGTTGAATCCAGGTTAAATAATTGGACAAATCGCATGTCGATCAATGTTCAAAGGATTTTTTTTTCTCTCAAATCAAAGCTCTTCCATTTTACATTTGATTGGAATGCTGACACTGGGTTATAGGAAAAAATGTTAAGGATGTAACAAGATTTTTTTTTACTTAAAAAAATCCCCACCCTTCATATAAAAGCCTTCTTCTTTTTTCTTTTTCTTTTATATATTCTATATAGCTTATTTTGCTTGTGAATTAGGTAACATAAACATGTCACTGTCACAAAAGCATTTTTTCTACATTCATAAATCCTTTCTGGAAATGAGAAACCATTTTTTTTCTTAAACTGTGACCTACGGTAAAAATTACAAATATTTGTGTGCCTTGGATGATATTGCAAAAAGGCCACCTAAATTAATGAGGTTTCTTGAATTGGTGTACAGAAATGAATCACAAAGCTTAAGAAGTTGAAGAGATTTCTCGTGATTTTTAAAGCAACATTAATGATCGTATGGAATGAGAAATCGAGCTTTGTGTTATTACTACAGGATTAGTTTTTAGTTCCTGAAAGCTGGTCTATTTATAGGTATATAGGACGGAATTAACTCTGAAAAGGTTAATTTAAAAAAAATGTTCTGTAGAAGGCCTATTTCCTATCACCTTTTATAAGTTTCCCTTTGAATTGTAGTTGCAATATGCATTTGGAGTGAGTCCAGGAAGCTTGAATAATAATGTAATCCCCGGTGGAGCCGCTCTTAGGAGAAGGAGGAGGATAAAGGAAATGCTACATACAGATTCCTGACAATATATTCATCTTGATATTATCACAGCTGATGGATTGCAGCAAGACTACTTCTAGAGCTTCCCTGGGCCATCTTCGGTGCCGTTATCGCTTCAGTACGAAAAACAAAACCCCCACCATACAAAAGAAATAAAGCATCTTTAATGGAAAAGTAGTACCTTAAAAATATTTGTTAAAAGAAAAATATTTGTTTGGCTGCAAGGAGAAGAGAGAGTAGGGAATAACAGACCAAAGGAGAGAGAAAAAGAAACCACTGTCCTTTGCTGAGCTCGCTGGCCCCATGTAAGGCTCTCAAACATTTGAACAGTTGCACGTCCATTTTCTTGTTCTTCTGTGTGCTTCTCTTATTTTCATAAGAAAACTCTGTTCCTCTTGTGCAGAGCCAGTGTAATGTCGCTGAAATCTTGGATGATGTGGTTTTAAGATCAAACGAGGCTTAATAAGGTGGGATTTGTTTTCTTACTGACCTTCTTATCGCTTGGGTCCCCCTGACAAGCTACGGAGTGATGGGGAGGAATTAGGGTAGCAGCTCTTGAGAGAAACACATCCTGGCTGGGGCTCCACCTTGAAATAGGAGTGCAATAGATAGCAAATGGCTCCAAATGAGGGGGCACATAAGGGCTTGCAGAATGTAAGGGGATTCTTCCATTGAAGAAAGGAAGGGGGGCACCCAGCAGGATGAACACTAAACGTAGAAGACACTGCTGGTGGATTTATTTTTATTTTAGGTCAGTGTCCTTGACTGGAGCTGGAGTTGATCAGAAAGACTAGTTGTGGCCTAATTTAAGAAACAAAACCTCCTAACTTTGTGGAGGCTGCTGGAGAGCAGGGCAGGGCATCATCCATACAACAGAAAAGGAAAGGAGTTTGGTCCTTTTTTAAAAAAAGGTTCCTTAGGAGTCAAAACATACTGAATTTAAAGGAAATTAAAGTGAGAAAGAGTTTTGTGAACAAATTAAACACTCTTCCATTACAAGGAAAGGAGAAAAATGTTTGAAGGTGGAGAGAATGCATTGCTACTAAAAATAAATAATTCCATCCGGTCCTGAAAAAATAGAGAATTGAATTTAATAATCACTCATGGTCTTACTTGATAACCCGATTGAACTAGGGAGTTTTACAGTGTGTTTTCTATCAGGGTGGGTGATACACATTTCATGTTCTTACCGAGCCAGCACAGCGTTTTCATACCATTGGTAAACGAGAAAAGATGCCTGTAGGTTCCCCATTATGTCAGGCGGCCACTCGAGTCAGCTGAGGCGTTCAGGATGATGATGTGCTTCTGCCCACCTTTTAGTGTTGCAGAAAAGCATGCGGGAGAACCGAACAGAAGGGAGTAGCCAGGACAAGTGACATGCTGCCGGGGACTCTGAAACTCCCTGTGCCGAGGGCTGACTTCTGCAGGCCCTTTGGCGAGGTATTTACAGATGCAATGCTTCTGTCAATTCTCCTGCCTTATTTCACTCTTTGTTCCTTTAATGGGTGATGACCCTTAGGTTCTTGTTAAATCTATTCCTTTTGGGAAGAGAAAATGACGTACCTCGTTAAAAACCATGTACTACCAGGAGAAACGTCAGTTGGAGCAGTGTTCTGTTTCAGGGGTGTTTTTTTCCTTGTGATGTGGCTGCTTGAATGTCGGCTGTTTGGCCTCACACTTCGTTTGCTCATTGTGGACCTGCGTGCTGTCCTGTGGGATGAAGGGAAGAAGGTATTCACAATTGTCCCAGTGAAAAGAAATTGAGGATGAACCTAGTTATATTTGCATAAGGGACAACTTCTTTCGCTGTTGGAGATCAGAAGGGACTTAGGCTGGGCGCAGTGGCTCATGCCTGTAATCCCAGCACTTTGGGAGGCTGAAGCGGACGGATCACCTGAGGCCTGGAGTTCAAGATGAGCCTGACCAACATGGCGAAACCCCGTCTCTACTAAAAAATATAAAAATTAACCGGGCGTGGTGGCTGGTGCCTGTAATCCCAGCTACTCGGGAGGCTGCGGCAGCAGAATCGCTTGAGCTGGGAGGTGGAGGTGGCAGTGAGCCGAGATGGCACCACTGCACTCCAGCCTGGGTGACACAGTGAGACTCTTTGGGGGTGGAGTGGGGGGGTGGGGAGTAGGCAGGAAAGAAAGAACTTAAAGACCAGCTACTCCAAGCTTTTCATTTCCCAAATGGGTAAACAGAGGCCCTTTGCAGTGCAGTGAATTGCTCAAGCTTCTCAAAGCGTAGTTCTTGGACCAGCAGCATTGGCGTTCCCAGGAGCTTGTTAGAAATGCAGCAACTCACTCTCTAACCCAGACCTAATGAATCAGTCTGCAATTTAACAAGATCCTCACTGCATGGTAAAGTCTGAGAAGCACTGATGCCCCAAACTAGAATTATGGCACAGCTCAAAACTGCCTAATTACAGCAAGTGTTGTTACTTCTAAAAAAGGTGCTGCCATAAACGATATTTTTAGCTAAAGTGGGCATATTGAAATTTAAAAACATGAAATGCAAAGAGGGAAGAGGCCTACTATGCAGTGAGGGTGATGATTTGGGGAAAGGTGGTATTTAATGATACAACCTTTCTGGATGGAAATTTGGTAATAGATATTAAAGTCTTAAAAATGCACACCCTTTTATCCAACCATTCCACGTCTAGAAAATTATTCTGGAGAAATGACTAGATTAGGTTGAAGAGCTTTGTGAATAATATATTGTAATGTTTGATACCCAAAAGATTGAAAGCAGTCTAAATATCCAACAGTAGAGAGTAGCTAACAAAATTCTGGTACCAATAGTAGAATACCGTGCAATCATTTAAAATGATAAATGGGCCCAGTGCAGTGACTCATACCTGTAATACCAGAACTTTGGTGTACATGTTAAATTGGTGGCCTTGCTTACTGGATGGTCAGTGGAGCCTTCTGTTCTGCCATCTTGATCTGCCCCAAGTCCTTCCAGCACTTTTGGAAGACAAGGTAGATTGCTTGAGGTCAGGAGCTGAAGATCAGTCTGGCCAACATAGTGAGACCCTGTCTCTATTTTATTTATTTATTTTCAGACGGAGTTTCGTTCTTGTTACCCAGGCTGGAGTGCAATGGCGCAATCTCGGCTCACCGCAACCTCTGCCTCCTGGGTTCAGGCAATTCTCCTGCCTCAGCCTCCTGAGTAGCTGGGATTACAGGCATGCGCCACCATGCCCAGCTAATTTTTTGTATTTTTAGTAGAGATGGGGTTTCACCATGTTGACCAGGATGGTCTCGATCTCTTGACCTCGTGATCCACCCACCTCGGCCTCCCAAAGTGCTGGGATTACAGGCTTGAGCCACCGCGCCCGGCCCTCTGTCTCTATTTAAAAAAAAAAAAATTAGCTGGGCGGGGTGGCTCATGCCTGTAGTCCCAACTACTCTGGAGGCTGAGATGGGGGGATTACTTGAGCCCAGGAGGTAGAGACTACTGTAAGCTAGGATTGTATCACTGCACTGCAGCCTGGGCAACAGGGCAACAGGGAGAGACCCTCTCTACACCACTCTCCCCTCAGATCAAGTACTTTATTAAATTTTTATATATTTAGAGGGTGCAAGTGTGGATTTCTTATGTCCATATATTACACCGTGATAAAGTCTGGACTTTTACTGTGTCCATCACCCAAATGATGAATATTGTACCCAAGAGGTAATTTTCCACCCTTCCCTGCCTCCTACCCTCCCACCTTTTGTAATCTCCAGTGTCTCTTATTCCACGCAGTATGTCCATGTGTTTGCTCCATTGGCTCTCACAAGTAAGACCCTGATGTATTTGATTTTGTGTTTCTGAGTTACTTCACCTAGTATAATGGGTGGGGACACAGAAAAACCGTATCTGTTGATAGGTGAAAAACTCAGGTTATCATACTGTGTATAAAATGATCTTATATTTTGTTTAGAAATAGATACATATTGAAAAGTGCAGAAGACCATGTAGCTAAGTGTTAACAGAAGTTATTGAGAATGGAAATTAAATATAGGTAAGAATATAGGTAATGTTTTTCTTTTTGCTTATTTTCATTTTAGGATTCTATTACAATTGTTGTATTAGCTAATTAAAGAACGTAAAATAGTTATTGAGGAAGGGTATATTTTTAAGTTTGGAACATTTTACTTTCCAGACCACATTCCTAAAAAGAAAAATATTTTAACATTTTGTATATAACTTTGTCATTATACTATGTTATAATCTATTAAATGCCTTCCTCCTCCAAGACGGAAGACTGTCTTATGTATCTTTATATCTAGGGTTTAGCCTGGAGCTTGGCACACAGCATGTGCTTCATGAATGTTTTATATGGATGAATGAAAGAGTTTTGGAAGACTGTCTAAATACCCTTTTTCCTTCATATGACTAGCCTATGGAATTAAAGTCCTAGGCACAGATAAATTGATTGCAAAGTTCTCATTGAGCTATTGGTTTAGCTATAATTTCTAGTCTAGTAGTAAATAACTCTCAGGTGAGGGTCAGGGTAGAATGAGTTGAGAGATGAGGGCAGGGAGGCCTCTAAAGGCTCAGGGGAAATGTGCTTCCCGTGAGCTGACCACTGCCTGTCCCAGTAGGGCTGACTTCTCCAGGTGGACCTAGGGGAGAGGAGTCATCCCTACTGGAAAGGGCAGGGGTCACCTCATGGGAGGCACGGGGAGGTCTGCTCCTGTGCCTGAGTTCGTGGACATTGGAAACTGGGTTTGCAGGAGTCAGTCTGTGTTTTTGTAGTTGTAATTTTGGATCTTACCTCATCAGGAGGCAGGATTTTGAAAGGCTTCCACTGAGGCTAACTAGTGCTCGCTCTGTTTGGGTTTCTGCTGAGAAGCACTGCCATGCATTCTCTCACCTCATCCTCACTGCTTGCTAATGAGGTAGCTACTCATTTCACAGAGCAGGAGACCAAAGCTGAAAACTACCTGCCCCAGGTTCAGACATGATGCAGTGGAGTCGGGGTCCAGATGCAGACCCCTGGACCCCAATCTTGGCCCTTCCACCATGTGCTACAGAAGTTGAGGGGATGGTCTGAAGGTTTCCTTTTAGCTCCATCCTGTGTGGGCGACTCTGCCAGTCAGCACGTCTCTGGGCCTTTCTGAATCTTCCCAGTTCTCTTGTCAAATAGGATCTATTTTAAAATGGTCCCTCCACATTCTGTGATCCTGTGCTTTCTTTCCTGCTTTTGACTCTAAGCCTAGTCACCAGAAAACCTATGTTATCACTTAAAAACATAAGAGAATAAAAAGCTTTAGCAAAGTAACTTACGATCTAGAAAAGGTCATACAGTTCAAGCAAGTGGATTATAAACTAAGAGGCAAATGCTAGCTTTAGTTTGGCATTTATTCATAAATTTCTGAAAAATTTATGACGGGTTTATTCATACATCTATCTGACTACAGACTTGTTTCTTGGGATACCGCAGTTTCTGTATTTGTAAATGTTAACAGTATAAAAAATAAAAGTTTTAATCTACAAATTTGTGGAAAACATTTCTGGTGTTAAGCGATACAGTCATGAAATACGAATATTTGTTTGCATATCTTTTTGACGGTTTTCTGTTTGGAATTTGCATAATAATACAGAAGGATCTTGAAAGCCATGGAGGAAGTCATGATTTGGTCCAAATTAATATCCAAGAGATTGTTCTCTTTTGCCCTCCCCTCCTCTTTTGAGAAAGGGCCTTGCTCTGTCAGCAGTGCTGGACTGTAGTGGCATGATCATAGCTCACTGCAGTCTCAGACTCCTGGGTTCAAGGGATCCTCCCACTTCCGGCTTCCTAATACCCAAGATATTTCAAAATCAAAACAATATGAAATGACTGAGTTTTCAGTTCCCACTCCCTGAAATGGGTTATGTCTTCATTGTAACAATTTGTAACTGACACTTACTTGTGTGATTATTTGAATGAAGTCTGTCTTTGCCACTAGCACTTCAGGAGGGAAGGAGAGCCATACCCGTTTGGCTTGTCGTTGTATTTCTAATACTCAGCACATAATAGCATATATCATAATAGCAACAACAATAATAACACGCAATAATAACAATAATAAAGGGACCGGGCATGGTGGCTCACCCCTGTAATCCCAGCACTTTGGGAGGCCAAGGTGGGTGGATCACCTGAGGTCAGGAGTTCGAGACCAGCCTGGCCAATATGGTGAAACCACGTGTCTACTAAAAATAGAGAAATTAGTGTGGCGTGGTGGCGCGTGCCTGTAGTCCCAGCCACTCGGGAGACAGAAAGGAGAATTCCCTTAATCCTGGAGGCAGAGTTTGCAGTGAGCCGAGATTGTACCACTGCACTCCAGCCTGGGCAACAGAGCAAGACTCTGGCTCAAAAAAACAAAACAAAACAAAAACTGCACAAGGGATAAGTAATATTTGCTGGGCTTGTGCTGTATGTTTACCATCTCACTTAGTTACCTTAATTTAATGTAAGCTCTTGACAAATATTGGTTGAATGACTTTTATATAAATGAAAAATCAATTTTAAGTTTATACATCTGGTTGCTGTTTAGTGCTGTGAAGGTTTGGGAGCCGTTTATTATAGTAAAAGCTAGAAGCCATTAAACTCAAAGTGATTCCACAAAATAGAGCTTTTTTGTGTGTGTCCAAAAAATACATTTTTCACTTTTTTACATTCTTTTTAATTTGTGGGCTCCTAGAACAGACTTTAAGAAAAAGGCTAGAGACTCCCTAGCTACTTAAAAAAAAAAAAAAAAAAAAATAGAACAGCAATGCCATTTTAACATTGGGTGTTAATTTTAATCAAGAAATCTTTGATGAGCAGCTTTCAACTCTAATGGTGGTAGGTTGTCTTTCAAGAAAGTTTTAAGCTGACATCTGTGTTGCTGCTGCAGTAACCTCCACTTAATTTATTGTCATTTAGTGCAAAAATTGATGAGAACATAACCTTTGTAAGGTTTTTATGTTTTATTGCCTATAAAAGATAAAATACGGGGTAAAAGGAAGTAAAATAGTATTTTGTTAGGTCAGGGGATGGATTTATGTTTTAACTAACTGATAGAATAATCAGAGGGTCATAAAGATCAGAGTATCTGCCTCCTATCTCTTCTCTTTTTATGTGCGCATTCAACAAGCTTCTCTTTGTGGCTGTCAGACCCATGGGAGCTCACCCAAACACCAGGCCCCCTTTGTCCGAGGGTATTAACTCCACTGTTTAGATCGAATACCAGGAGGCTTCTGTTGCGCACATTAAGCAATTGGGATAAGTCTAAATGAATCAGATACTTGACATGTGCAAATGGGATGTGTGTTCACAAGGGACTCTGGGGCTACATTGTGTCTTGAATGGACAGGCAAAAACAAAGTGTGTGAGTTATATTGAATTTTGCAGGAAACACACAAAGATATCCTGGTCTTTGGGAATTGCCAGTGAATGTGTTGTGGAGGATGATGCCGGGAAGGGCCAGCCTTGCCAATTTCTTCAACACTCCATTCATAGCATTAAAAAAAAAAAAAAATGAAGGAAAGAAAAGATAATAAATTTCAAAGTGGTTAGATTTTATAACCTAGGCCAGCGGTTCTCAAATCTCAGCATGCAGAGGAAGACCCTTGGGGCACTGGTTAAAACCCGGATTGCTGGGCCCACCCCCAGGGTTTCTGATTCAGCAGGTCTTGGGTGGGGCTTTAGAGTCTTTGACTATGTCCCCACTGGAGTCTCAACTTGAATCGTATCTCCCAGAATTCCCATGTGTTATGGGCGTGACCCAGGGGGAGGTAATTGAATCATGGGGGCCAATCTTTCCTGTGCTATTTTTGTGATAGTGAGTGAGTCTCGTTATTTGATGGGTTTACCAGGGGTTTCTGCTTCTGCTTCTTACTCAGTTTTTCTTGCCACCACCATGTAAGATGTGCCTTTGACCTCCTGCCATGATTCTGAGGCCTCCACAGCCAGGTGGAACTGTGAGGCCAATGAAACCTCTTTTTGTTACCAGTTTTGGGGACCTCTTTATCAGCAGCATGAAAACGAACTAATACAGTTTGCATTTGTTTTAAGACAGGGTCTTGCTCTGTTATCCAGGCTGGAGTGCGGTGGTGCAATCATGTCTCGATGCAAACTCAAACTCCTGGGCTCAAGTGATCTCTCATGCCTCAGCCTCCCAAGCAGCTAGAACTACAGGCACGTACCACCAGGCCTGACTAATTTTTCTGTATTTTTTGTAGAGATGGAGGTCTCACTGTTTCCCAGGCTGGTTTCTAACTCCTGGGCTCACTCCATCATCCTGCTTGGCCTGCCAAAGTGTTAGGATTATAGGTGTGAGCCACTATACTTGGTCCCAGTTTGCATTTCTAAGAAGCTCCCAGGTGATGCTGTGCTGCTGGTCTAGAGACTGTGCTTAGTGGACCACTGCTTTAGGTGCTCATTTCTCCACGTCATAGGTGGGTGGACATGCCCCAGAGTGATGCTGGAGTCCAGAAAAACATTTTCTCACCTCAGAAGGGTGGGGCTGGGTGAGTCTGTAGGTAGTCAGGTGTGTTTCATGTGCAACAAGCCAGGGATTGTTTCTAAGGTTAAGTAACTGGTTTAGTCTTTGGAGTTGGACTGAGGAATAAAACAGGCAAGTTAATTTATTTCCGTAAGTGTCGCATTTGTTCTGCAGGATTTGCTCCGAAAGTAACCCACTTCATTGGAGCTCCTCTAGGATATCAGTCTGTTTTGTTGCTGTGTGCTGGATGCCAGGCGTGGTGCCATGCACTGGGCCCTGCTACATGATTTGCAGGACTCAGTGCAAAATGAAAATGCAGGGTTCCTTGTTCAACCATGGGTGTGAATCTGAAGACAGTGACAGCAGGGTCCTGTGTGACCACACAGGTTGTGCCCCATGAAGCTGGCCCTGCTTATCACCTAGTAGACACTTAATAAAAGCAAGCAGTTTATTAGCTCTTTTCACCAAAGGATCATTGACTAAAGCTTAACCAAAAGGAATTTTGAAGGACCTCCTGGTTAGATTCCCTCTTTTTTTGGTTGGAGGCAAGCGTGATCTTTTTAAGTACCTTCATATTAACCTGGCACCTCTGCATGTGTTTGCCCATTTGCAGCATCCCTGGAAGGTGGGCAGTATGATCCCTGCTTGGCACAAGGCTCAGCTATGACTTGACTATAGTGAGTTAGACCAGTTTTCTGAAGTTCAGTACTTTAAAAATTTTTGATTTTTCATTGCCCCATTTGTGTCTTGGAGAAGTTTAGCTACATGCTTAAAAACACACAGCCAGTAAGTAATTGAACAAGAATTTGAACTCAACCTTCTAGATCCCAATTGAACATATTTTCTACTTCGAATCATGGAAGAAAGCAGGTTTGGGGAATGATATAGTCTGACTCTGCGTCTCCACCCAAATCTCATCTTGAGTTGTACACCCACATGTTGTGGGTGGGACCCAGTGGTAGAGAACTGAATGATGGGAGTGGCTTCCCCCATACTGTCCTGGTGGTAGTGACTAAGTCTCATGAGATCTGATGGTTTGGTAAGAGGAAACCCCTTTCCCTCGGCTCTCATTCTCTTCTTTGCTGCCATGTGAAATGTGCCTTTCACCTTTCACCAAGGTTGTGAGACCTCCCCAGCCAGGTGGAACTGTAAGTCCAATAAACCTCTCTCCTTTGTAAATAGCCCGGTTTCTGGTATGTCTTTTTCAGCAGCATGAAGAATGGACTAATATACAGGGAAGATCATTGATTCTATTGGACAGTATTTTTGATTTCTGAAGCTTAGTATTGATTCCAGTAAATCTAGTTGACTTGACCTATTTCTGTCCCTGCATGCTCTTTAGTTGTGACAACAGATGGCTGCTCAAATATGCCCTGTTCCCAGGAGAGTCTGGCTCCTAATGTTTCACTCCTGACGGCTTGGAAGCTTTTCCTCAGTTAATCCCCTACTCCCAACATTCTTCTACATTGCGACTCAGCGTTTAGGTTAAGTGAAAATACTTATTTCCTCGTGCGCTAAAAGTATCTTCTATTCCCCCATTGTCTTGATTTATCTGGATTTACCTGGTATTTCCTCTCTTGTTCTCTGTGGGTGTGAACATCTTGACCTCTGAGGGTGTGTAACCAGGCAAGCATGGTAATTGCAATTCGTGGCTGGTCGACAGGCGGTCTGTGTTCAAGTCCTGCTTCTACCTCTTACTTGCTGATCATGGCCAAGTTTTGGACTTAACTACACTTGAGCTTTGCTTCCTGGTCTGTAAAATAGGAATAATGCAGTTAACAGAGGCTTACTGCAATCATTAAAGGACATGATTTATGCAGAGTTCTTTGGTAACAGGATTACTGTGTTCTGGGCTGGCCCCAGATACAACTAGGTGGTGGGTAAAATGTATTTGGTTTACTGTCCCATGCTTAATACCCACTCCTCCCCCTGCCCTGTAAATGCTGATATGTGCCTTGTTCCTGAGATGCACCTGCTGTCGGGTACATCCAAGATCTCAAACCCAAAAAATAGTGTTGCCACAATTGGCAGAAGTGGGAGATGTTTCGATGCAGGCTTTTTCTGAGGGAGTGGGGTGCCTGGTAAAAATAAAATTATCTTGTAGGTGGCCATGGGTCCTGATAACATGAGGAAATGATCATGTGTGCAACTGTGTGTGTGTGTGAGTGTGTCAAGAACTCATGGGCCTCATGGTTAGAACCTCTCTTCCTCCCCAACGTCCTCAATCTTGCTGCACCCCAATTCTTTAAAGATTTTATTGACTCTATGGCTAGATAGGGATTGTGGGAAATCATTTTATTTTCATCTGCTCACTATAGCTTCTTAAGTTCCCAGTTTCTTTTATTAGTTCCCAGTATTTAGAGTAAATGCAAGATCTTTGCCCAAGAGCTCTCCATTGTTTTTCACACCGTGTATTACCGAAGATCTCAGTATCTTTTCCTACATCCTGTATCAGTCCATTCTCACATTGCTATAAAGAAATACCTGAGATTGGGTAATTTAAAAGAAAAGAGGTTTAAGTGGCTCACAGGTCTGCAGGTTGTACAGAAAGCATGGTGGCATCTGCTTCTGGGAGGCCTCAGGGAGCTTCTACTCAAGGCGGAAGGCAAAGCAGGAGCAGATAGGTCTCATATGGTGATATGGTTTGGATTTGTGTCCTTACCCAAATTTCATGTCAAATCATGAGCCCCAGTGTTGGAGCAGGGGCCTGGTGGGAGGTGACTGGGTCATGGGGTTGGACTTGCCCCTTGCTGTTCTCATGCTAGTGAGTGAGTTCTCATGAGATCCAGTTGTTAAAAGGTGTGCACTACCTCCCCCATCTCTCTCTTCCTCCCACTCTGGCCATGTAAGACACGCTTCCTTCCTCTTCACCTTCCGCCATGATTGTAAGTTTCCTAAGCCTCCCCAGTCACACTTCCTATATAGCCTGCAGAACCACGAGCCATTTAAACCTCTTTTCTTCATAAATTACGTAGCCTCAGGTGGTGGTTTATAGTAATGCAAGAATGGACTAATACACACACGGTGAAAACAGGAGCTAGAGAGAGGGAGGTGCCACATAGTTTTAAATGAGCAAATCTCATGAGACTTCACTCACTGTTATGAGGACAGTACTAAACCGTTTGTGGTGTTAAACCATTCATGAGAAGTTCGCCCCATGATCTAGTCACCTCCCATCAGGCCCCTCCTCTGACATTGAAGATGACATTTTAACACATGATGTGAACAGGGACATCCATCCACACTATATCACACCCAAACTCTTTTCATACAGCTAATATGTTAAAGATCAAAAAATGACATGAAGACAGGCATGCCTCATTCCAGCTGCTTTGTCCTGACGCTAGTGGGGGAAATGCAGGCTCGGGACCCTTGAGCCTTAGGTACCACCTTAGCATCTGCTTGCTGCCTCCCTTCTGACCTCCTGTCTCCATGCAGCTGGATTTACAGCCCTCTCCCTCCCTGCCCATCCTTCCACCCAAAAACAACCCACAGGGCTGAGAAACCATTCTGAGTCCTTATAATAGGGATGAGATGCTTTATTTTTTTGGAGAGGGGTGAGGTTGAATGAGAAAAGCTACATTGCAAGTCCTAAACTGAGATCAACCATCGAAGCTTAACTGAAGGATTTACTCCAAGTGCCCATGTGTTCTTCATACTTTTGCATTTATTAAAGACACAAGAAATCAATATAATTTGACAACTAACAATCGTATTGTTGTATCCAGTGAGAGTGCCACTTCTCTCCTGGTAATGGCAAGGCTTGTGCCATCTCTTCTGTGGTTTGCTGCCCCATTCTCTGGTTAACCCCAGGTGATGAAGGATGACACCAATACCTAAGAACAGAGATAACCTAAGAAATGCACTGTCGGTATGGGGTTCTGTGTCTCTTCACAGTGTACATAAAGAGGTAAACCAGCTGTGTTTTCTTCTTTGTCCTTCTCTCAGTGCTGGGTATGGGCCAGTGAGCATCAGAAGGCTAGAAGCAGCTGTACAGCTTCGATGCAAACTGAGTCATTAGGTATGAACTTGGACTCATCATCTCTCTCCTACTTCTCCAGCATGGAGGAAAAACCCTCTTTATCAACATCCCTGCTCCTCCCTCTGAATGAAGACTCTTGATCCAAACCCGATTCTTGAAAATCATCCTGGACACTTTCCTCTTCCTCACCTCCACATCCAACTACCCGCTAAATATTGTTGATTGTACCTCAAGTCTCTCTGGACTGTCCCTTCCTCGTCCTCACAGTCCCTGCCGTGGCTCACGCTACTGCATTTCTTATGTGGACTGCAGTGATCTCCTGTCAGCTCTTTCTGTTCTGGTCTTACTCTGGATCATCTGTCCTGCCCCAAACTCCTAGAACAGATCAAGCATTGCTGTGATGGTTACAGTTCTTTGCTTCCCAGAATCAAGCCCAAACTCTTTTTGTAGGAAGGAATACAACATTTTTACTAATCTTGCCTTGTCTACACCTCTGTCTACCGGCTTCTCAAGACAAGCTAGAAAACATTATTTTCATTTTCCCACTGTGGTACATTCTCTTCATTTTCTGGGACTTTGTGCAAGCCATTTCCTCATGTTCTTTTGACTGTGCTGTGTCTGAATAACTGTTCTCAGCTCAAAGGTCACCTCCTCTTTGGATTCTTCCCTGGCTGCTCAGGCATCACTGACTACTCCCTCCTTGTGACTTTGTATATAAAAATGTTATAGCACTAGCAACACTGTATTGCCCCTATTTTTAACAGGCGCTTGGAGGAAAGGATCCCACATACCATTATGATTATTATTATTGCAGTATTTGTATTTTGATTTTCACTTTAGCACATTTTAAACCTATTTTAAGTAAATTTTTATTATAGATATATACAAAAGATTGTTTAAATGTATATGTGCACTTAAAAAAGACCATGACCTCAAAATCAAACATGTATGTGTCCATTACCCAGGCCTTAGACTCAGGGGTTGGTTAATTCCCCAGAGATTCCCCATGTTCCTTTTCGATCTCTTCTGCCTCTCTACTCCCTACAGGTAGTAACGATTATCCTGAATTTCACGTGAATTATTAACTTCCTTTTCTTTATAGTTTTAAAAAATGCTACCTAAGTATATATCCCATGGCAATATAATGTTTAATTTGTTCTGGTTCTGAACTTTATATAAATGGAATTGTTTTGTCTGAATTCATTTATGACTCGGTTCTTTCTTTTCATTATTATGTTTATGAAATTTATCCTATTGATATGTGTTGCTATGGTTCATTCATTTTTTTCATGGTTGTATAAATCTCACTTTGTGAACACATTATATTTTATTTACTGAATCTACTGTTGACTTGTTTCTAGGTTTTGCAATTATGAACGTGGTTCCTGTGCGTGTTCTTACCCATGACTTCTGGCACACATGCAAGATTGGCAATATGACAGATAAAGCTGAAAATGAGACATCGAGGTAGAATATATCGGCAGGTTCCCCTTTACGAGGCATTCTTAAATGTTTCCCAAAGTAGTTGTACCAGTGGCTATGTCTTTTTTGTTATGTTGGTATCACTAGCACCTAGGACAATGAATGGCCAAGCACAGTTGCCCCATAGATACCTACTACTGAATGAAGGTAGAACCACAAAGAGCATCTTGTGATGTTTATCTGCAAATTATTCTGGGAAATAAAGCAAGCACTCTTTCCGCCTCAACTGTAGCTTGTTGAATGGGCCTGTAGGCTTGGTATAGGAGATACATTTTAATAATAATAAAGACAGGAGTGATACAATGGTAATGTCTTACATCACTTTAAAAAAGGATTCTTGGCAGACCCAGTTAAAACTATGGCTGAAGCAGGTAGAAACTTCAGAGCAAAATGGGTCCCAACTACCCTGTAGAAATGGACATTCTTTTCCAAATGAGCCATTGAGTTGTAATTATAGATTGCTGAGGGGCTAGATCTTGGGGAGCTAGGCTGCCTTAGCATGTGAGTTTTTTGTCATTCTTCTTCCAGAGCTTGAGGTATATAGGTCTTTAACAGAGCACAGCCTAATGCTGCTAGAATGGTTGTGGAAGATCACAGATTTACAGTGCTACAACAAGAGAGACAGGGATGGACTTTCTGAGTACCAAAGCACTGCTAAGCCCTGTTAAAATGCAGGTTATAAATTCAGACCTGAATTTAATTATGTTCTTTGAAATACCTCTCCTTAAACCAGTATGTTAGGGATCCCCTCTCTTATCCCATTTAATAATTCCCTCTCTTATCTTATTTAATAAACTGGTTCTTTAAAATACCTATTGATTTTGAAATAATTTTGTATTCACAGAAGAGTTGCAAAGATATTATGGAGAATTTCTGTATACCCTTCTCTCAAGTTTCGCCAATGTTAACAACATCTTACATAACCATGGTACACTTAGCAAAGCTAAGCATTTCCCATTGGTGCAACACTCTTAACTATAGACTTTACTCTGATTTCACCAAGTTTTATACCAACGTTCGTCGTCTTTCTAGAAATCAAACCAGAATACAATGCTGTATACACACAGCTGTTTTGTCAACTTAGGCTCCTCCAACTGGTGACAGTTTCTGTCTCCTTGTTTTTCATGACCTCGGTCCCTTTAAAGGATATTGTTCAGGTATTTTGTAGAATGTCTGTCAGTTTGGGTTTGTCAGATGTTTTCCCGTAATAATATTGGTTTGGAAAGAAGACCACAGATGTGAGATTACCTTATCATGTCATGTGAGGGGATGCAAAATAAGATGACTGATCACTGTGGTGTTATCCTTGATCGCTTGGTTAAGATGATGTGTGGCAGACCTCTCTACTATAAAACTACGAGGTTTCCCTTTCTGTACTTCATTCATTAGACTTGAGTCACTAAGACCAGCCTACACTAAAGCAGAAGGGAATTCAACTCCAGTTCCTGAAGTGAGGACTATCAGAGAATTTGTGGACATATATTAAAATCACTATAGCAGTTAATATTTAGGGTAGATATTTCCAGGCTAGGCATATGTCCCTTTTCTCCAACTTTTTAAAATAGGAGACAGAAGACAGAACATTCAGAACCTGAAGAACAGAAATTAGTCAAAATAAATTTTTGATAAAAGTATTTTAATATTTTTACTGAAGGTAATAAGTAATATTGTAGTAATAAAGTAATTACTGTTTATTTTCAGGCCTTTCTCCTGCCTCAAAAATGGAGCAGTTAAAACCCACACGTAGATAAAGTAAGCTTCCCTCATTACCAAGTTCTGTGGATAACTTCCAGTGACTTCTCTTATATAGTAAACATTGATGATACCTATTCACAATTTTATTTTTCTAAGTTAGGACATTGAAATTTGTCAGTATTTTTTCTAAATAAAGAAAATGGCCAAGAATACCCATAACTGGCAATGCAAACTCTTCTAAGAGTTTCCTGGCATTAAAAAAAAAAACGAGCAAACTATACACTATTAGCTTGTGAATCTATACTAACTTCTAGCATTAATGTTAAGGATTAGCTCTGTTAAAATAATCTTACAGAATTTTTGCCAAAATTTTCCAGAAAACCATTAAGTAATTTTTAGAAAATTAGTTTTCTTTGATTAAAATGTTGGGTTATATGTTTCTTATACTATTCTGTGTCTAAATCAGAGGTTCCTAACATGGGTTGTCTGAATTCTTTATCAGTCTGAATTCTTTTTTTTTTTTTTGAGACGGAGTTTCGCTCTTGTTACCCAGGCTGGAGCGCAATGGCGCGATCTCGGCTCATCGCAACCTCTGCCTCCTGGGTTCAGGCAATTCTCCTGCCTCAGCCTCCTGAGTAGCTGGGATTACAGGCACGTGCCACCATGCCCAGCTAATTTTTTGTAGTTTTAGTAGAGACGAGGTTTCACCATGTTGACCAGGATGGTCTCGATCTCTTGACCTCGTGATCCACCCGCCTCGGCCTCCCAAAGTGCTGGGATTACAGGCTTGAGCCACCGCGCCTGGCTATCAGTCTGAATTCTTATTTGCTAGTCACTGAAACTAACTTTGCTTATTTAAACCCCCAAAAGAAATCAGCTAAAAGCATATTGGGTAGGATTAGATAATGGACTTGGAGACATCTATGCAGCCAGAAAGGGTTTCTCCAGTTTGGCTGCAGAACTGATCAATGAAAACATAGCAGCGCTGATGGTTCAGTCAGATGAATCCTGGGCCATCCTTAGTTCTTTGGGTCACTGGCTTCTAGTTCTGGGTCTAGCTCAGATATAAAGTTTGACTTGTGTCTGCAGCCTGATGGCAGGGGAAGCTGAGTTAGTGAGTGGTGGAGAAGGCTGTTCATTAGGTCTGGAGCTCCCAAGAATAGTAAAAAGGGTTCAGATATGGGCAACTGAAATGAATGGCAGATATTCACTACAGACCCCTTACGGATGAAACTGCTTAAGCTATACATTTCATTGGGCTGAGGAGAAAATGAAACACTGGCCATGGTTCTCATTCAACATTCCACAAACATTCATGGAGTACCTACTATGTGCCAGGGGCTTTCTGAGTCCTTGGATTTCATCAGTGAACAAAACCAAAATCACTGTTTTTGTGGAGTTTCCATTCTGGCAGGAAAAGCCAGTATATCATCCAGACTTGCACTTCAAAACCTCCAGTGAACTCGTGAAGGGGTGATATCAGATATTTCTGGAAGCATCAGTGAATGTAGGGCTGAAACATAAACACTGGTTGAAAAGTCTCTAAGAGGAGCAGTTCGACCTGCATTGTTGAATAGAACTTTTGGCAATGATGGAGACACTCTATATCTGCACTGTCCAGTACGGTAGCTACTTGCCACATGTGGTTATTGAGCACTTGAAATGTGGCTATTTCCTTAGTGCAACTGAGGAAGTGAATTTTAAATTTTACTTAATTTATGTAAATTTGTGGAAAGTATAAAGCACAGTGTCTAGTGGTTACTGTATCGGTCAGCACAGAGTTACATACCCCGTTTCTTCCCCCACTTGGAATGGCTGGATGATTGCCCCTCCCTCAGTGTAACAGAGTTTCGAGGTGTATTCTCTGAACTAAGTGGCACGATGAAGGTAAGAAGATGGGGATACCATACTGAAAAGAGGGGCATTACCTGAATTTGAGAACCTAGTCTTCTTCCAATCGACTTTCCAAAATGCTGGCAGCCAGTTTCTGCTTTCACGTAGGAGATTAGGAATTTAGTATCTGATGAATCTGACTAGTCCAGGAAAAAAAGACCCTGTACTAAAACTGGGGGTTGTCCTATAAAGCATTCCAGTCAGATCACCTGGGGTGAGACCCAGAGTTGGCAACTCAACTGGTATGTCAGAACTTCCAATCAGATTTTTAGTGCTGTAGTCTTAAATGTGAACAAACAGTTAAGGATCACTAGACTTGTGAGGATATCTTCCCTCAAAAAGGAAATAGCCTAAGAAAAGAAACAAAAAAATAAATTTGAGAAAATAGAGACAAATCAGAGAGAAGAAGAAAAGTAAGGTAAGAGTTGATTTTACATTCACAAAGCAAGAAAGAATGCTATAATAAATAATCAGAAGAACAAAAACTAGAAGTCTTGGGGAAAAAGTGACACAAATCGGAAGATCCACATAAAATTTGGAAAATAAGATTGAGGAAGTCTTCAAGAAACTAGATAAAATCAGATGGCAAAGAAACGTAAACTGGGATAAAAATAGAAAAAACTTTTGGTCAGATTAAGAAGCCTAACACCTGAATAACACAGATTCCTGAAATACAGAATTCAGAAAATTATCAGGTCAGTTATTCAAGAACATTTCTTAGACTTGAAGGACATGAGTTTGCACAATGAAAAAAAAAAAAAAAACACCCAGTGCCTAGCAAAAAATAAAGCTGTACCAACTTAACTAATATGGTTTAGATCTGTGTGTCCACCCAAATGTTAAGTTGAAATGTAATCCCCAGTGTTGGAGGTGGAATCTGGTGGGAGATAATTGAATCATGGGGGCAGTTTCTCAGGGTTTAGCGCTGCCCTTCTGGTGCTGTTCCTGTGAAAATTCTCAAGAGCTTGGGTTATTTAAAAGTGTGTGGTGCCTCCCCTTTCTCTTTCTCCTGCTGTGGCCATGTAAGACAGGCCTGCTTCCCCTTTGCCTTCCACCATGATTGTATGTTTCCTGTTTCCCCAGGAAGAGGTATTGCCATACTTCCTTTATAGCCGATGGAACAATGAGCCAATCAAATCTATTTTCTTTTTTTTTTTTTGGGACGGAGTTTCGCTCTTGTTACCCAGGCTGGAGTGCAATGGCGCAATCTCGGCTCACCGCAACCTCCGCCTCCTGGGTTCAGGCAATTCTCCTGCCTCAGCCTCCTGAGTAGCTGGGATTACAGGCACGCGCCACCATGCCCAGCTAATTTTTTGTATTTTTAGTAGAGACGGGGTTTCACTGCGCTGACCAGGATGGTCTCGATCTCTTGACCTCGTGATCCACCTGCCTCGGCCTCCCAAAGTGCTGGGATTACAGGCTTGAGCCACCGCGCCCGGCCATCTATTTTCTTTATAAATTACCCAGTCTCAGGTATTTCTTTATAGCAATGTGAGAATAGACTAATATATCACCTGTTGATAATATTTGAGCAGTGAGGACAAAGGAAAGGTCCTAAAAGTTTCCAGAGAGCTGAAGGGAAGACTGTATTCAAAAAATTAGAAATCTGAGTCACTTTGGACATTGTATGTGCTCTCCAACCTAGAATTTGATACCCAGCCAAAGTGTAAGGGTTGAATAACCTTTTTTTCAGACATATATGGCCTTGAATATTTTATCTCTCCTGTAGATTTTTCTCATAAAAAAATGGAAAGAAGTGTTCTATGAAAACAAATAATTATTGTGATAGTTAATACTGAGTGTCGACTTGATTGGATTGAAGCATGCAAAGTATTAATTCTGGGTGTGTCTGTGAGGGTGTTGCCAACATTTGAGCCAGTGGGTTGGAAAGGGCAGACCCACCCTTAATATGAGTGGGTACCATCTAATCAGTTGCCAGCACAGCTAGAATACAAAGCAGACAGGAAATGTGAAAAGACTAGACTGGCCTAGTCTCCCAGTCTGTATCTCTCTGCTGGGCTGGAACCCTTCCTGCCCTCGAATATCAGACTCCAAGTTCTTCAGTTTTGGGACTTGGACTGGCTTTCCTTGCTCCTCAGCTTACAGATGGCCTATTGTGGGATCTTGCAGTCACAAGAGTTAATACTTAATAAACTCTTATATTACTCCCTATATTCCCTCTAGAGAATCCTGATCAGTACAGTTAGAAAGATTTAGCATCTCAGAAAAAGGGAATTTATTATGAGTGTCGTGCAGACATTTTTCAGGATGATGGTAAAGGGAGACTTCTGGATGAATCTGTGTAACAGACCAAGAGGGCAACCAGAAGACTGGAGCAGGCCAGAGAGTTCAGAAACAGGTAAGTCTGAAAGAGAGAACTGGTGATGTTTGAGTATATTGAAAGGAAATTAGGTAACAGGAAAGAGTCTGAACAGTGAGAGTTCATAAAAATCAGAGCAAACCAGAAAACAAAGCAAAACAAGAAAACCAGGTAAGAACTCTGGAGAAAACAAAAAGCATGAGAAATAAAAAAAAATTATGATATTGCATGGCTAAGCCAAATATAGCACTCCCATAATCACAATGTAAACCTTGAATAGCGATAACACCAAAATTACAATGAAAATGTTAGGGAAGTAGAGGCATGGAATGTATGCCCATGTATGGTGTGTGTGTGTGGAGAAATAGAGCTAAATACATGTTTTCAGTAGGAAAAACCAATAGGTAATGCCTAAAAATAACACAAGTGATTTTTTACTTGCTATTAGAAATATGACAGTGTTATATTATTATTTTTTCTAATCCGGTCCTGAGATCTCCCTGATGAGAGTGACTATAAACTCTAGCCCTGCCCTAATGGGGCTCTAGGGATTTGGTCATGGATGTATACAGAGTTCCTTGTAAGGGATACTGCTTTATCCTGGCAATGACCTAATGCACAAGTGTCTGCCCCATGACCAGGGTCCCTCTCATGGAAAACTTCTTTACATTGGCAGACGTCAGTGTAAACATTCCTGGTGGCTTTTTGGCCTATGTCCAGTTCATTCCTACCAAGATAGCCATTTTCTAGAAGAGCCCTAACTGGGAAAGAAGCTCAGGTGTTCAGTTACATGAGACCCAGAAGAGGCAGCAGAACAAAACACATAAAATAACAGGCAGTTTATTACTTACAGATTCGGGAGAGAAGAAGGATGCATCCATAGTGGGGCCAATGGGTAGGAGGAGAACTGAAGAGGCATCCAGGACACTCAAGCTCAACTAGCAGGTGGGGAGCAAAAGAGAAAGAGCAAGAGATCTGTGGACCAAAGCCTGTAGTGGGGTTCAAGGTGTTACCCCGATTGAGTTCTCTTGAAGAGTTCTAATTGGTGTATTTACAGCAAACCAGCACAAATATCCTGGGGTCACATTATGACTGAAAACTGGTCACTGTGGCATGTCTTTGCAGTCATGTCGGATGTGAGGGTCAGTGGAGCAAGTCAAGTAGATTATATCTGGCTGTGCCATAGGGAGGTGGTCACCAGGTGGTGGTGGTATGAGGGAGATACTTGGATCAACCACACTGAAGAATTGGGAAGAGGTAGAGAACTGGAAACCATGTCAAGGGTGACTAAGCCCTGCCTCTGGTGTGAGAATGTCTAACTTACATTCAAAAGGATGCTGAAATTGGGCACAATGCTTCATGCCTATAATCCCAGCACTTTGGGAGGCCAAGGTGGGCATATCACTTGAGGCCAGTTCAAGACCAGCATGACCAACACAGTGAAATCCTATCTCTACTAAAAAGACAAAGAATATGCTTGGCATGGTGGTGTACACCTGTTATCCCAGCTATTCGGGAGGCTGAGGCTGGAGAATTGCTTGAATCCAGAAGGCTGGAGTTGCAGTGAGCCAAGATGATGCCACTGTACTTCAGTCTGGGAGACAGAGCAAGACTCCGTCTCCAAAAAAGAAAAGAAAGGCTGGGCATGGTGGCTCACCCTGTAATCCCAGCACTGTGGGAGGCCAAGGTTGGTAGATCACTTGAGGTAGGAGTTTGAGAGCAGCCTGGCCAATATGGTGAAGCCTCACATCTACTAAAAATACAAAAATTGGCGAGGCACTGAGGCAGGAGAATCACTTGAACCTGGGAGGCAGAGGTTACAGTGAGCTGAGGTTGTGCCATTGCACTCTAGCTTAGAAGACAGAGCAAGACTCTGTCTCAAAACTTAAATAAATGCATTAGAAAATAGAAAACAAAATGGATGCTGAGGCAACATAAAATTATAGGAGTTCACTTCGAGAAGTAAATGCCAAAATAAATAGGTAAAAGTCCTTACTGGAGTGGAGGGAAGGTTGCCGGTGAACAACTGTTTTCCATTATAAATAGCCCTTGTAGAACTACATGGCTTTTAAAACTGGTTGCATATATAATTTCAATTAAGGTAAAAACAAACACAACAACCAAAATACAATAGAAATGACGTGTCATTAACTGGGATGGCAAGCTTTCTTAATTTCTGAAAAGTTGTTTGGGGAAAGATGAAAACTATTTTCGGAAGACAGATTCTCACCTTCACTTTTCCGAGCTCATAGAGGTAAACTAGTTTGTTTCTGCAAATATCTGAAATAATAAAAATTCATATGGCCTTGCATAGCTTTTTTTCCCCCCAAAAGTAATGTGGAGAATATGTTTAGTTTACCCGGGCCCCTTACTTGCCTTCTGCTGGTAACAGCACATCTTACCATAGGGAAATGGCTTTATTTTGATTTCAGCCAGTACTGGTGGGTGCTTCCTAGTTCTTTTTCCTGGGCGACAGAGATGGACACATGACTGACTCAGAGCCAGTCATCATCCACTCTCCTCTGGTCACATGACTGGCCCAGGAATGGACACATGACTCACAGGAGACCAATTAGGATCTCTTTTTTTTCTAATTGAAACTGCTGGAAAAGAGCAGGTTTTTTATTTGTTTTTGTTGCTGTTGTTTTTAACTCTTGTTCATGTGGCCAGAGAGAGATAAGCCTAGACCACCTGTAGCCATATTCCAATATGCGAGGTCAATTGCTCAAAGAAATTAAGGCAAATATTTAGACAGATACAAAGAAGAGACAGGGGAGATTGCAGGGAAAATGACCTTAGCTCACCCTGCGTGTAGCTTTATCCCTGTCCATTTCATAGTTTGAATTCAAAAATGAGCAAATCTGTCCCCGCTTTTCTGATAAAACTGGAGTTGGAGTTTTGTCACTTGGAATCATAGGGTTCAAACTAATGCTAGTAGTCAGCATGTTTTGTATTAGGCAAGAAAAAGTTTTCCATATTCAGGAAGATGGCATGCAGACATGTCCTTTTCTTTCTTTTCATTTTTTATTGATATATAATAATTATATCTATGAGGTACATGTGATATTTGATACATAAATATAGTGTCTAATGATCAAATCTTAAGACTTTTTTTTTTAAACAATAGGGGTTACAATATTGAAAGGACATGTCTTTCAGATAAGATTAAAAAGGAACCTGATGGCTTGACGCTGAACACAGAGCTGCTCTGTGTCAACCCCAGGAATAAGAATGCGTAGTTTTTGTTGTTTGTGCTCACCTAAATTTGATTGAATTCCAAATGCTGACTTACGCATTTTGCAGTCAATAAAAAAAATTACACTTAGAGTTAAAAACCATGTTTAGGGTTTAGTGATCTCCTGGACACTGTGTTAGATTGGTACTTGCGGAAATTCAGAATAAGTATATTGTATGGTTTATGCTCCCAGGTAGCTTCCGGTCAGTTAGGGAGAGATGATATAAACTTGCAAACATTTCATCATATAGCATAAGATCTGTAGGCAGTCACCCAAAGAAGTGAGCTGTTCTTTGGGAGTACCTCCTGGCCAGTTTGGTCTAGAACTTGTTTGCAAGTCTCCTCTATATAGACCAAGCATTTCCCCCCCAACTCCTCTTTTTCTTTCTTCTTTGCCTGGGCTTAAATCTGGGCATGAGGCCAACGACCTCATCTATGAATGGGATTAGAGCAGCTAGCCAGCTTTTTCACGTTAGCTTGTAAATGAACACCCTTGGTACAGACATGGGGCCAAGGAACTCTAGTGCTTTGTTAGGAAGAAAGTGAAAAGCTCAGCTCTTCCGTGGGCCAGAAGTGCTGAGCCTGCAGGATCCTCCGCGAATGTAAGCAACTCCTTTGCAATGGCTTGACTCCTCCAGGATGGCCCTGCTCCCATCAGATGCTTTTCCTGTTCCTACAGGCAGGCATCGCCCAGAGGAGGAGGGGATGGCAAGGTGCCAGCCGTAAATAATGAATAGCACCCTCATTTACATTCTTTTTTAGTGGCGCCTGTTTGCACACAGCATTGCAGGAACCTAGAGCCTGAGGAAATAGGACTTGGAGCCGGCTCAGGCTCCCTCCCTCCGGTGTGCCTAGCTCAGGAAAAGGCAGGGCTCTTCACGTCACACCATCTGGCTCTCGTGCATGTGCTTATTAGCAGCAGTGAAGGTGGGTCTGTTAGCCTGGGACAGCATCTCCGAGGCAGATGCTGAGTTCATGTGTAAAATATGGCTTCCAGCCAAAGCACTAATCACGATCGCCTCTGAAGTGGTTCCAGTCGTCTGAATGAGGCGGCTCCGGCTCTTATGTTGTTTGTACAAGCTGGTAGTTAGAGGTGTTGTGTACAAGATATTTGTAGTCATAATGTCTCCAAACAGGTTAAGGCAAACATTATGAGAATCAGCATATTAATGTGCTGTGTTTCAAATTAGAATTATAAACACACTTTCCTCATTGGAGGACTAATCTGCTAAGAAGGAGCCAGATGTTTAATGATGAAACCATTATTCGGGAGGACCTATCAAAGTAAAACAAATTGTTGTTGTTTAACTGGAGAGAAAAGCCTGCTTGATGCAAGGGAACTTGGAAAAACTGCTTACAGAGGATCGTTTCTTATACTGAATTTCCATGCACCCTTTGCTGCTACTCGAGAGCAAGGGTTTCTTACTAGAAACATCATTCAGGCAAATGGGAATCTGGTCTTCCTAGGACAAAACTACAAGCCAGGACAGCTCATTTCCCTGTGCACCACTGCTTGCTGATACGCTGATGTAGTCAAATGGGAACAAGTTGGTCTAGGAGGCTTTTTGATGTTAACTTTTTTTTTTTTGAGAGAGGGTCTCACTGTATCACTCAGGCTGGAGTGCAGTGGCACTGTCTTGGCTCACTGCAACCTCTGTCTCCTGGGTTCAATTGATCCTCCCACCTCAGCCTCCTGAGTTGCTGGGATTATAGGCATGCCCCACCACACTTGACTAATTTTTTTGTATTTTTTTTTTTTTTTGGTAGAGGTTAGGTTTTGCTATGTGGCCCATGCTGGTCCCCTTGGGCCCAAGGGATCCTCCACCTTCGCCTCCCAAAGTGCTGAGACTACAAGGTGTGAGCCACTGCGCCTGGCCTGATGTTAACTTTTGATGTTAATTTCCCTTATTCTTTTTGTATTGTTTCTGAGGGAAGAATTAGGAAGCAGTGTTCAGTGATGATTGACATTTGCCCTTCCTTTGCCTTCTGAGCTGCTTCATGTAGAACTGGCTCCCACATTCCAGCTGCGCAACTGTTATTCCCTTAGCCCCTTGCTGTGTTTAAGGAAGTGCCACGCCGCGCCTGTCCTGTCTGTCTGTGATTGTATCTTTCTTTTCTCCTCCATATGCCACTCCACTTCCTCAACTTCCCCTGCCTTCTCATTCCCATTTCCTTCTCCTTTCCTTCTTCCTCCTTTCCTATAGAAAATAAATCTCTGGGAATATATCCAATTGCTGCCTTGAACCAAAGATCACACAAAAAGTAGGAAGAAGCACAAAGTTGGGCATTGAAGATGGTTTGGGAAAGCTTGATGTGATCCCAGATTTTGCTGTAAATATTCAAAATATTCTCACTACTATTTTTAAGAGTTTCAGTTTATTCATTTTCACAAAGCTTTTCTTGCTGCTGGTAGGATTTTTTGGACTCACTCCTTTTAGAGTACATGAAGCTGTTTACTAGCAAATTAATGGAGGCCTTTTTGACTTACACACATTTTTAGTAATTACAATGATGAGAGAAATAGCAGGTTGAAGAAGCTAAAACTCATGGGAGTCTGGAGGCTTCCCTTTTGCTGGGTTCTAGAATTTGTCAGCTATCAAGTTCTGAAAGAATCCAGAGAAGCCAGCACCTCACCTGAAGTTTTTCCACAAAACTGGGAGAATGCACATGGCATCAAGGGCTCATCACTTGTGTATTATAAGGGACCAAGAAAGAAATTGGCTGGGCTTGGTGGGTCACATCTGTAATCATAGCACTTTGGGAGGCTACGATGGGAGGATCCCTTGAATCTAGGTGTTTGAGACCAAGCCTGGCAACCTAGCAAGACCTCATCTCTACTAAAAATAAAAAATCAGCTGGGTGCGGTAGTGCTCACCTGTAGCTCAGCTACTTAGGAGGCTGAGGTGGGAGGATTACGTGAGCCACAGAGGTTGAGGCTGAGTGAGCCATGATCACACCACTGCACTCAGCCTGGAAAACAGAGTAAGATCCTTTGAAAAGAAATAAATTATTCCATAAAGATAAGAATTTGGTCTGTCACTGAAAGTGTCTTTCATATGTAATCCTTTTGCATAATTGCACACTACTATTGTCTCTCTTTGACCTCCAGTACCCCTCCCAGTGTTTTAAGCTAAATATTCTCATTAACTTGAATCATTCCTCACATGACAGGGCTTGAGTCTCTTCACTATTGTGGTCACTTGCTTCAGACAAGTTATAGCTCGTTCTTCTAGCCATAGCTCCTAGAAGTAAAAGTAGGATCCAAGCAACAGTGACTATGGAGTGGGTTCTGACTTGTGTAGGCACAGTAGCTGTTAATGAGGTCGAAGTCACGTTATCTACATTGCACTGGTGAGGAATACTGGGTTTTTTGTTGACTAAATCTGTCTATTTTTAATTAATTTATTTATTTTTTTTGGATCAGTGTGACCTGGATGTGAGACCTGGAGTCAAATGATGTCATTTTGGAGCTTTAAAATTTGACTGCCCTGCTGCATTTTGAACTTGCATGGGCCTGGCAACCCCTTTGTTTTGGCCAATTTCTCCCATTTTGAGTGGCTATATTTACCTGTACCTCCATTGTAACTAGGAAGTAACTAGCATGTTTTTGATTTTACAGGCTCATATGTAGAAGGAACTTGCCTTGTCTCATACAAGACTTTGGACTGTGAACTCTTGGGTTAATGCTGAAATGAGTTAATACTTTGGGGGACTGTTGGGAAGGCATGATTGGTTTCGAAATGTGAGGACATGAGATTTGGAGGGGGTGGGGGTGACTCAAATGGTTTAGCTGTGTCCCCATTCAAATCTCAACCAAATTGCATCTCCCACAATTCCCACATGTTGTGGGCGGGAGCTGGGGGAGGCAATTGAATCACGGCGCTGCTCTTTCCAGTGGTATTCTTGTGATGGCGAAACAGTTTCATGAGATCTGATGGGTTTATCAGGGGTTTCCGCTTCTGCTTCTCTCTTATTTTCTCTTGCCACCACCATGTAAGAAGTGCTTTTTGCATCCTGGCATGATTCTGAGGCCTCCTCAGCCATGTGGAACTGTAAGTGCAGTTAAAACTCTTTCTTCCCAGTCTTGGGTTTGTCTTTATCAGATGCATGAAATGGACTACTACACAAAGTAAACACATTTATGTTTATCGTAGCTAATTTAAATCTTATTTAATACCTGCAGCTTATCATTCTAGCTCTCAAAGACAGCTTTTGGTTTCATCCATATTGCACTTTGTTGTTGGGCCCATGGAAATGGCCTTCTTTGTTTAGTGGTTTGAGCTTTTTCGGGGAGGGAAATCCTAGATTTCTGTAAGCTCAAGAGACTAACAGAGGGTTTATTAGAAAGGAGAAGAAGGAGCCTGGTGAGCATACTTGTTCAAATGGCAGAGATACTCCCAATTTAACAACAGAGTGAAACGGGAATAGGGAAACAGGTAAACGCAATGAGCAACTGTGACTGTAAATTTGGAGACATCTTGAAAACTATTCAAAACATAGGACACAGTCACAAGCACTGTATTTAAATTGTCAAGCATTAGAGCAGTTATGTAAAAGTTAATACTCTCGCAGAGGGGCTGTTATAAGATCAAATGAGATCATATATGAGAAGGACCTTAGCGTGAAGCTAGAAAGTTGGAATCAGTAAAAATATGTCTCGTAGGAATGCCGCCTTCTTGGCTTGTCTCTGTATCTTGACTTAGGGCTTCATCTTTTTCTTTTTATTCTTGTAGGTAATTGCATCCTGTCTTTTAGCACTCTTCACTTAGCACATTTCTCACATCTACTCTATCATTTTGTGAGCAGACTCATGTTTATGCTCTCCCTATTCATCATGATTTCACAGCCTTTGATAGTTCTGCCTTTATTCCCCGTCTTCCCAGACTGAAGGTCCTAAGATGTAGGCCAGCAGACTCCCTATCTGCTTCCTCACTCCAGTGCCTTTCTCTAGACTTCTCACAGCTTTCTGCTTTTCTTTCTTTTTCTTTTTTTTTTTTTTTTTTTTTTGTGAGACAGAGTCTCACTCTGTTGCCTAGGCTGGAGTGCATTGGCATGATCTCGGCTTACTGCAACTTCTGCCTCCTGGGCTCAAGTGATTTCCTGCCTCAGCCTCCTGAATAGCTGGAATGACAGGTGTGCACCACCATGCCCGGCTAATTTTTGTATTTTTAGTAGAGACAGGGTTTCACCATGTTGGTCAGGCTGGTCTTGAACTCCTGAGCTTGTGATCTATCCATCTTAGCCTCCCAAAGTGTTGGGATTCCAGGTGTTAGCCATCACACCCTGCTGCTCTCTGCTTTTCTTGAAGGAGGACTTCTTCTAAGACTTGGGAGGTGTCGCCCTAGGCTCCCTGTCCCCCTAGGTGTCTGAGACTTAGTTTTTTCATCTCTAAAATGGGACATGAAGTCAATAATGCCACAAGAAGAAATGATGAGCTTTGGCGTGTTGATGAATATGAGTTGCCTAAACTAGCGCCTTGCATGGAGTTGCTCAAAGATGTCATGGTTAAAACAATCTCAAGTTTCTCTTTGTAGTTTGACTTAGAAGCAGTTCACGTGAATTATGCAAGCCTCTGAAATGTTCACACTGTAGATTTCTGATGAGGGACACAAGAATGGTTTTTGTAACTGCTAATGGGTTAACCCCTTCTGGCCTCATGGTAACATGTCATGTATGTGGAGAATTGTGCAAGAGGAAGCCCTGATGAAGCAGTCATTCTGTCCTACTCTCCTGCAAACCATCACTTTGGTGGCTGACAGCTTCCAGGACCAGGACTGGTGGATTCCACAAACCTTACAGGAACACATCTCTGAAAATGTTCATCTCTATGTCACCAGTGAGTCTGTCTACCAGTAACAAAAGTGATGATGATGATGACTTCTATTATTGAGCCACCTCCTATGTGCCAGGTCCTGTACTAGATCCTGAGGACAAAAGGATGAACAAGTCAGTCATAGATTAGAGACAGTCTACATAGAACTCCTACCTCAGTGCCTGGCACAAAGTAAGATTTCAATACGTCTTTGAAGGAAAAAAAAGTGATGCTCAGTGTCTCAGTGACCTCCAAGAAGGTCTTCTGGATTATAGAAATAAATAGTATCTTTGTATGGACTCCAAATATACCCAACTCTGTACCCGATCCAGCTCCTTGATGAGTGACATAGCTCTGAGATTCTGTTGCCTTAGGGGCCTATCCAGTTCAAACAATCTTACACAAACCTGACTTTGGGTTCATCCCTTATTGGTCCCTTCAAGCTTCTTGGTTTGGTACACACACTGTTCCATGGAGCTGGTGTCTAGACAAAAGCTAGAAACGTGTATAGAAAAGAAATGGCTAGGATGGTAGAGTTCTTGGTTTTCCTGGACACTTTTTCCAAATGTAAGCACAAGGCAGCCCATAGGAGGACAATTTCCATTTTTCCTGATTACTGAATTCCAACAAATGGATCTTAATTGTTAAGCAAATTAGCTGTTTTAAAATTGCTTTGAAAACATGTATGTTAGTCAATAAACTAGTCTTGGAGCTATCTCTTGTTAGCTGGTATACGGCAGTACTACCATGGTAGTCTCTGTGTGTGTGTGTGTGTGTGTGTGTGTGTGTGTGTGTGTGTGTAAGTGAAGTACTGTGTATTTATCTGATGAATACTCTTAATTAGCTTAATTCATGCTTGTGCAGTCCTTTGTGGCTTTAATTTCAAAGTTTTGAATGACATTGTTGGCAAATATGTTAGGTACATTAACTCTTTTTGCCTCTTAGGGATCTATTTGTCAAATTACCTATTTCACTACACCTGATAACCTTTGGGTCCTAAGGAAGTTAATGCCCTCTTTGAAAATGAGCAACTTTATTCCTGAGCCTTCCACATTAGAAGGATCATGCCCAATTTTTTTGAATTACTTAAGGATGTGAAAAATATCTTGATTTTCTATTTGATGACACTTCTAGGTAATGTGAGGAATTAAAGAAAAATACTTTAGCTTGGAAAGGATTTTACTCCAAAATAAAACCAAGTCAGATTCTCAGCTGTTGCTTGTTAAGTGTCAGTTTGACATTCGAAATGACCTGAACTTCCTGATTTGGAGAACCCAAAATCAACCAGCAGCAATAACTTCCATCCACTCAAAACCCATTTGGTCATGACTGATAAGAAGCTCATTTTTGGGAGGATTGGATGTGAGCAATTGGGGATGAAAACATAAGACCTAATGATGGAGTTTTCTCTGTGCACCTTCAAGGTCCAAATTTATGTTCACTTTAAGATAAACACATTTACTTTTTGCCTCTTAGGAAATTTAAGAGAGAATGTTGAGAAATGGTGGAAGTAAGACTTAAAAATATTCTTTTGATCTTAGCAGCAGCATTGTGTATTGGCCAATGCACTATACGTGGGGTGTAGGAGTTGGGTCCTGGCTCTACTTTTTGAGGTGGTGTGACCTTAGGCAAGTTGCTCAACCTTTCTCGGCCTCAGTCTTCTCAATCATGAAGTGAAGCTGGAGCCTTGTACCTTTCTTAGAAGGCCAGTGTGAGAATTAAGTGGGCTACCGACGTAGAAAGCACTTCTTAGGAAACCTTCAAGGTGGAAGGCAGATTTACTGTGAAATTTATGAAACTTAAGTTTCAGGACTCCTTGCTTGTACACACAATTCTCCTGCCTCAGCCTGTCCAGTAGCTGGGATTACAGGTGTGTGCCACCATACCTGGCTAATTTTTTGTATCCGTAGTAGAGATGGGGTTTCACCATGTTGGCCAGGCTGGTCTCAAACTCTTGACCTCATGATCCACCCGCTTCAACCTCCCAAAGTACTGGAATTACAGGCATGAGCCACCATACCCGACCCTTTGGTAGAAATTGGGTTTTGCCATGTTGTCCGGGCTGGTCTTGAACTCCTGAGCTAAAGGGATCCACCCACCTTGGTCTCCCAAACTGCTGGGATTACAGTTAATTTTGTATTAATTGTTGTGTTCTCATAAATGGGGCCTCCCAAATTACATGGTAAAGCCTGGGTTTTCCCTTGTTCCATGATTTCTCCTATTTTAGAGAAATAGACTTCAGAATTAAAGAATGCTATTAATAACTGCTAAATATGAGACCCTATTTTTAGAGCATCTGTATGGTGTATGTTATGATAGAGCTCTCCCGGGCAGGAATTATCTAGAGGGAGAAGAATTAATTTGTCTGCACACCTACATTAAAGAGCCAATTCATTTCTGCCAAGGGAAGTAAGTGTAGAAGTTTCCTTGATGAGATTTAATGATCTGTAGGCTGTTCTACTGATGATTATCACCTGGTGTTAGAATTATAAGGATGCTGAAGTAAGATAGCACTCAATGAATGCTTCTGATCCAAACCCAGCTATGCTATGTGAACATTTCATTGTACTTGGTTAGGCTGGCAGATTTCTTTTTTGCAGTCTTAGTTGTTTGCTTATCATATGTAAGAAAGCTATATGTTTTCTTTAAGGAACAGAGGTATGGGCCCTTCTGATTGCTATTGAGGGGGGAGAAGCGTTCAGATAGAGGTATCTAGAGGTTGTGGTTAGAACCATGGCAGACATACGGCATACAGTGACTATTTCTCCCCAAAGTATGGAGGTTATTTTTAAGAAGAAAGAGTTCAGTGAACGAGACATTTACTGAGAGAAGCTTTTAATGACAAATATAGCTTGTGTCAAAGGACACATTTTTATTAAGGAATGCACTCGCTCCACACTCACAAATTTGAGAGACATGGAGGGATTGATGGCTGAGAGAGACGTACAATGAAAGACAGCAATTTGAAGTGGAGATGAGAAAAAACATCCTCTCAGATGCAGGCATCTAAAGTTGAGGCTGATTTCGAGGGAAAATGAAGATGAAACAAAGATTTTGGTCAGTTCAGAGGCTTAATTGTACTCAGTTGAAAAGAATTTAGAAGTATATATAGTTCTGTTTCTGAATACTGACAGAAAGGGACTGGAAGAGCTCAGTGAGAGGCAGAGGAGAGAACCACACCAGCTGTCTGCTCCCTTGGGTGGCTGAAGTGGCTGAGGGGAGCTTGCCTTGGGAGGAGCCTGCAGCAGGACTTGGCTGGAATTGGGAGGGAGTCAGTGCTGGACCAATCAGGGCCCATCAGGTTATGGGCCTATATGAAAGAAATACTTCTTCAAGATAACAGATTACACTAACTGAGAGTCCAGTAAGTGTGCTAATGTTTTATGATTTTCTTCTCTTGAGAGATTCACAGTTATTTTATTAGTTTCTTAGTGTTAGTGGCTTATTAATCGACCGTGTACATTTTATTGGTAATGGTAAATACTGTGATGCTTTTTTTTTTCTTTTTTGGAGAGAGGGTCTTGCTGTGTCTCCCAGGCTGGAGGGCAGTGGCACGATCGTGACGCACTGCAGCCTTAGCCTTCCAGACTCGACCAATCCTCCCACCTTTGCCTCCCAAGTAGCTGGGCTATAGGTGCGCACCACCATGCCTGGCAAATGTTTGTAGTATTACTTTTTTTGATAGAGATTGGGTTTTGCCGTGTTGCCCAGGCTGGTCTTGGATTCCTGAGCTCAAGCAATCCATGCACCTTGGTCTCCGAAACTGCTGGGAATACAGGCATGAGCCGTGGCACCTGGCTGACTCTTTTTAAAAATTGATACACAGTTTACATATGAATATTGAAGTGATAAGATTTTCTGCTAAAGCTACATTTAGAATTTTTTTGGCAGTAGTGACATCTGAGAGATGACAAGGTAAAATTCTTTGTTGGGGGAAAAGCCTAGTTATTTTACTCATAGTGTAGGTGGTTGTGAACAGATCCTACTGCTCATAGCGGCCATGCATCTGGCTGTTTGCTGGCCATGGTATAAAATGACTTAAGATTGGTCAGACGCAGAGGCTCAGGCCTGTAATCCTTGCACTTTGGGAGGCCGAGCTGTGCAGAACAAAAGGCCAAGAGATTGAGACCATCCTGCCAGACATGGTGAAACCCCGTCTCTACTAAAAATACAAAATGTAGGTGGGCATGGTGGCGCACACCTGTAGTCCCAGCTGCTAGGGAAACTGAGTTGGGAGAATCGCTTGATCGTGGGAAACGGAGATTGCACTGAGCCGAGATTGCACCACTGTACTCCAGCCTGGCAACAGAGTAAGACTCCATCTCCAAAAAAAAAAAAAAAAAAAAGTACGGTTTGGTCTCATTTTCAATTCCATCATTATTTACTGAGTACATCCAGTGTGGGCTGAAGGGGTTTTTACAACTCACAAGAACTGATGATGTGCATCTTTTCCCAATGCCACTTTCAGTAATATCATCTTGGGTGCTTGACATTGGACATGATGGGAGTATTTACACCACAGAAACTGACAATCACTATAAATCAGGGTTTTCCCATCCCCAGAAAGCTGGTTGTTAAAGGTTTGCCAGGATATACGCCTCTTAGAAGCAGAGTACTGAGCCAGGCACTATAGGGGAATTAAAATGTGAGTAGGATACACTTTGGCCTTTAGGGATCTTATAATTTGTTAGCAGGAATTAATGATGATGATCATGGAGATAATAATAATGAGCATCTATTGATCACTTACACTGTTAGAAATTTACAGGTGTTAGCTTTCTTAATCATTACAAAAATCCCTATTAGGTGGGGGCCTATAATTTTCTCTTTTTTTTTTTTTTTTTTGAGAAAGCTGTACTCTTGTCACTGAGGCTGGAGTACAATGCCACGATCCTGGCTCACTGTAACCTCTGCCTCCTGAGTGCAAATGATTCTCTTGCCTCAGCCTCTTGAGTAGCTGGAATTACAGGTATCTGCCACCACACCTGGTTAATTTTTGTATGTTTAGTAAAGACCGGGTTTCACCATGTTGTAAGAAGCAGAATGTCAGCCTAATGCATCTCAACTTTATTTGTCATCTTTTGAAGCTAAATTAAGGTAAGGTAAACTAGTCCTGACTGTCTACCAATGATCAAAAATTCAGATGTATTACAGTCCATATCAACGTGATAATACAGCGCTCAGTTTTATGAAATCTGGTGGATTTCTTTCAGCTCTGAAGTGTTTAAAGGGTATTTCTTCAAATGGCTGTTGAAGATCGTCTCGTTGTTCTTATTGTGTATTCTGACAACTTGATTACAGCTCAAAGCCAATGAATCTCATGTAAGGTAGCTGGATTTATAAATTTGTGCAGGCTCATGGAATCATTTGGTGCCACAGGTATGCTCATCTTTGGTGGTCTAGTGCATGCTGTTGTCTGACATGCCTTGATAGTCTGTATTGGTTAGAGTGGCTTCTATCCAGTGTGATCTGGAAATCATTAGAATCTGAATTCCCTGGAGTTAGAAACTATGTTTGTCTCATTTTTCACTGTCATTTTACTACCTGGCAGTTTCTGGTCAATTGTGGGTTTTCAGTAAATATTCATTGCCATGGACATTCATGGCGTCTCTTTATGCTTCATGGGTTGTACCGTAAAAATGCTAGCGTCCACAATTTTGGTTCTGGTATAATTAATAATATATTTTAAAATATTAAAAAAAACCAGATTTCTCATTCATTTATGTATTTGTGGTATTTCTTCCTAGCCATACCAGGCAGGAGGAATTGAGGGAGGTAATCTGTTGTTTTGATAAGCAACAGGGACTCAGACTGAAAAGTTTTGAAAACCACCTGGTCCAAACACTGAATGTCTCTTCCATCCCTCTACCTGGTTTGGGGAATAGATCCAGACAACCTCCTGTTCATCTGCTCCTGCCTCACCTGGCACTCAGCTTTCCTGATTCCTCAGTGCTGCCAGCTCTCCCCACACCCCCTGCTCCCCCAATTTGGTTCTCAGTCCTGACTGATGGTAGCCTAGCTGGAGTAGCTGACTTTCCAAGATTTGACTTCAGCACCACCTTGAGGTCACACTTATAAGAAATACTAATGATTCACTTTGTGGGTTATCATTAGTGTGATTACCCAGTGGGTGCTGGAGCTTATTTGTCTAATAACAAATAAATGACTGAATAATAAATGAGTGGATTTTCTGTGTGATTTCTTGTCTTCCTTTCTGACCACTGAATCGTACACAACACATAGTAGATACTCTCCTAGTCTATGCAAGATTCTCTTGATTTAAGGAAAGTGTCATTTGGTGTCCTTCTTGTTACCTGTCTTTACCACTTTTGGTGGATGTGTCTTCATATGACACTGGGGATAGGTAACCTGATCTCTAATTGCTTATAACCTATACCAAATCACACAAATCACCAGAGAATGTGATTAATAATTTCTTGATCCTGGGAATTCATTCGGTTCCTTCCCAAGTTGGAAGAGGGAGACAATGTGGGTACAAATGTATGTGATTTACTTGGACTACTTAAGGGGGTGGATGGAACATATCTGTGGTGCTCAAAGGGCTTGGCACAGTCCTAAGATCTTTGTCCCTGATATCCTCTGCCGAATAGCTTACACGTCCTCCCAGATTTTTGGAGGAACCTTCTAATACATGCTCTTCCTTCTCAACATGTTTCATTATGATATGCCTGTGGGCACCAAAACTTGCAAACTGAATGTGTTATTTGCAGGACTTACCCTCTTGTTTCATGAGGAAAGATACCCAGTAGGAGACAGCATGCTCTAAGTAGGAGAATGAATGCTTGTATCTCAGGAGACATTCATATTAAAGAAAATAAAGAATAACGTTTGAAGCCTCTCAACCATCTGAACGGACCCCTCCTTTCAGCCAAGGACATCCAAAAGTTAACCTGAAAAATATTCAGGCCATGATGGGAAGGGGGTGGGTTTCAGACATGCCTCACAGTTAACCAGCATGAACATCAACACAGATCTTCAGACAAATAGAACAGACCCTTTAAATCTGGTACGACACATTTATTAACTTTTCTCTGAAGCCTGCTACGTGGAGGCTGATCTGCATGACAAAACCTTGGTCTCCCTAACCCCTTATCTTAATCCAGAGATTCCTTTATATTGATTCTCTTTAGACAGTAACTCGACCAACTGCCAATCAGAAAATCTTTGAATCTGCGTAAGACCTGGAAGCCTCCCCCAACTGCCCCCACCCGCCATTTCCAGTTGTCCCAGCTTTCCAGACCAAACCAGTGAACATTTTGCATGTACTGATTGCTGTTTTACATCACCTTAAATTGTATAAAACTAATTTATAGCCTGAGCACCTTTGGCACTGTTCTCAGGATCTCCTGAGGGCTGCGTCACGGGCCATTGATCCCTCAAATTTGGCTGAGATAAATGTCTCCAAATATTTTACAGAGTTTGATTCTTTTTGTTGACAAGAACAACAGAAAAATACCACAACAATCCTTGATAGGGTTTTATTTCCCATATTGTGCTTGTAATTTTAGCCACTTTTGGGAGAAAGAGGGGTTACACCTAAAGTGACAGAGGCATACAATGGGGAGGTTGAGTAAATTAGTTGCATCATTTTACAATGGAAAGCAGTTTCTTATCCTAAGTATATTCATTTGTAATGTTGAAATTGTCCCTGTATTCATCTCTATACCTTCCCTATTCTAGCATTTTGTGAACAAACTTACGTTTATGCTACTTCTGTTATGAGTTTATTTTTATACTCTAAGTTCTGGGGTACATGTGCAGAACGTACAGTTTTTTTACATAGGTATATGTGTGCCATGGAGATATGCTGCACCCGTCAACCTGGCATCTGCATTAAGTATTTCTCCCAATGCTATCCCTCCCCTGGCCTCCCAGCCCCTGACAGGCCCCGGTGAGTGACGTCCATGCGTTCTCATTGTTCATCTCCTACTTATGAGTGAGAACATGTGGTGTTTGGTTTCTGTTCTGTGTCAGTTTGCTGATAATGATGGTTTCCAGCTTCATCCATGTCCTTGCAAAGGACATGAACTCATCCTTTGTGATGGCTACATAGTATTCCATGATGTATATGTGTCACATATTCTTTATCCAGTCCATCACTGATGGGTATTTGGGTTGGTGCCAAGTCTTTGTTATTGTGAACAGTGCCGCAGTAACCATATGTGTGCATGTGTCTTTATAGAAGAATGATTTGTAATACTTTGGGTATATACCCAGTGATGGGATGGCTGGGTCAAATGATATTTCTAGTTCTAGATCCTTAAGGAATCACCACACTGTCTTACACAATGAGTGAACTAATTTACACTCCCACTAACAGTGTAAAAGCTATTTTTCCACATCCTCTCCAGCATCTGTTGTCTCCTGACTTTTTAATGATCACCAATCTAACCGGCATGAGATGATATCTCATTGTGGTTTTGATTTTCATTTCTCCAATGACCAGTAATGATGAGTTTTTTTTTATGTTTGTTGGCTGCATAAATGTCTTTTGAGAAGTATTTGTTCATATCCTTTGTCCACTTTTTGATGGGGACGTTTGGTTTTTTTCTTGTAAATTTAAGTTCTTCATAGATTCTGGATATTAGCCCTTTGTCAGATGGGTGGATTGCAAAGATTTTCTCCCATTCCGTAGGTTGCCTCTTGAATCTGATGATAATTACTTTTGCTGTGCAGAAGCTCTTTAGTTTAATTAGATCCCATTTGTCTATTTTGGCTTTTGTTGCCATTGCTTTTGGTGTTTTAGTCGTAAAGTCCTTGTCCATGCCTATGTCTTCTTCTAGGGTTTTTTTTTTTTAAATGGTTTCTTATGTCTTCCATTTAAGTCTTTAATCCATCTTGAGTTAATTTTTGTATAAGATTAAGGGAGAAATCCAGTTTCAGCTTTCTGCATATGGCTAGCCAGTTTTCCCAACACTGTTAATTGAATAGGAAATGTTTTCCCCATTGCTTGTTTTGTCAGGTTTGTCAAAGATCAGAGGGTTGTAGATGTGTGCCATTATTTGAGACCTCTGTTCTGTTTCATTGATTTATGGATCTGTTTTGGTACCAGTACCATTGTTACTGTACTTTTGTACTATAGTTTGAAGTCAGGTAGCTTGATGCCTTCAGCTTTGTTCTTTTTGCTTAGGATTGTCTTGGGTATGCAGGCTCTTTTTTGGTTCCATATGAAATTGAAAGTAGTTTTTTCCAATACCGTGAAGTAAGTCAATGGTAGCTTGATGGCAATAGCATTGAATCTATAAATTACTTTGGGCAGCTTGTCCATTTTCACGATATTGACTCTTCCTATCCATGAGCATGGAATGTTTTTCCATTTCTTTGTGTCTTCTCAAGCAGTGGTTTGTACTTCTCCTTGAAGAGGTCCTTCACATTCCTTGTAAGTTGTAATCCTAGGTATTTTGTTCTCTTTGTTGCAGTTGTGAATGGGAGTTTACTCATGATTTGGCTGTTGGTCTGTTACTGGTGTATAGAAATGCTTGTGATTTTTGCACATGGATTTTGTATCCTGAGACTTTGCTGAAGTTTCTTATCAGCTTAAGGAGATTTTGGGCTGAGATGATATGGTTTTCTAAATATACAATCATGTCATCTGCAAACAGAGACAATTTGACTTCCTGTTTTCCGGATTGAATACCCTTTCTTTCTCTTGCCTGATTGCCCTAGCTAAGACTTCCAATAGTATGTTGAATAGGTGTGGTGAGAGAGGGCATCCTTATCTTGTGCCAGTTTTCAAATGAATGCTTCTAGTTTTTGTCCATTCAGTATGATATTGGCTGTGGGTTTGCCATAAGTAGCTCTTATTACTTTGAGATACATTCCATCAGTACCTAGTTTACCGAGAGTTTTTAGCATGAAGGGCTGTTGAATCTTGTTGGAGGCCTTTTCTGCATCTACTGAGATAATAGTGGTTTTGTCACTGGTTCTGTTTATGTGATGGATTACATTTATAGATTTGCATATGTTGAACCAGCCTTGGATCCCAGGGATGAAGCCAACTTGTTTATGGTGGATGAGCTTTTCGATGTGCTGCTGGATTTGTTTTGCCAGTATTTTATTGAGGATTTTCGCATTGATGTTGATCAGGAATATTGGCCTGAAATTTTCTTTTTGAGTTGTGTTTCCGCAAGGTTTTGGTATCGGGATGATGCTGGCCTCACAAAATGAGTTAGGGAGGATTCCCTCATTTTTTTTGTCTGTAATAGTTTCAGAAAGGACGGTACAAGCTCCTCTTTGTACCTGGTAGAATTTGGCTGTGAATCCGTCTGGTCCTGGACTTTTTTTGGTTGGTAGGCTGTTAATTGTTGCTGCAATTTCAGAACTTGTTATTGGCGTATTCAGGGATTTGACTTCTTTCTAATTCAGTCTTGGAAAGGTGTAAGTGTCCAGGAATTTATCCATTTCATCTAGATTTTCTAGTTACTTGTGAGGAGGTGTTTATAGTATTCTCTGATGGTAGTTTGCATTTTTGTGGGATTGGTAGTGATATGCCCTTTATCCTTTTTTATTCTATTTAATTCTTCCCTCTTTCCTTTTTTATTAGTATAACCGTCTATTTTATTGATCTTTTCAAAAAACCAGCTCCTGGATTCATTATCTTTTTTGCAGGATTTTTTGTGTCTTTATCTCCTTCAGTTCTGCTCTGATATTAGTTATTTCTTGTTTTCTACTAGCTCTTGAATTTGTTTATGCTCTTTATTCTCTAGTTCTTGTAGTTGTTATGTTAGGGTGTCAATTTTAGATCTTTCCTGCTTTCTCTTGTGGGCATTGAGTGCTGTAAATTTCCCTCTACACACTGCTTTAAATATGTTCCAGAGATGCTGGTATATTGTATCTTTGTTTCATTGGTTTCAAAGAACATCTTTATTTCTACCTTAATTTTATTATTAACCCAGTAGTCATTCAGGAGTAGGTTGTTCAGTTTCCACATAGTTGAGGGGTTTTGAGTGAGTTTCTTAATCCTGAGTTCTAATTTGATTGCACTGTGGTCTGAGAGACTGTCTGTTATGATTTCTATTCTTTTGCATTTTCTAAGGAGTGTTTTACTTGCAGTTGTGTGAACAATTTTAGAAAAAATGCTATGTGGTGCTGAGAAGAATGTAAAGTGTGTTGATTTGGGGTGGAGAGTTATGTAGATGTCTGTTAGGACAACTTGGTCCAGAGCTGAGTTCAAGTCCTGGATATTCTTGTTACTTTTCTGTCTTGATCTAATATTGACAATACTGGGGTGTTACAGTCTCCCATTATTATTGTGTGGGAGTCTAAGTCTCTTTGTAGGTCTGTACAAACTTGCTTTATGAATCTGGGTGCTCCTGTATTGGGTGCATATATATTTAGGATAGTTAACTCTTCCTGTTGCATTGATCACTTTACCATTATGTAATGCCCTTCTTTGTCTTTTTT
>NW_016107389.1:7463880-7485872 GCF_001604975.1 Cebus imitator | reverse complement strand
AGGTCATGGATACTCTTCTCTAAACTGGTGATTCTAGTTAGCAATTAGTCTAACCTTTTTTCAAGGTTTTTGGCTTCCTTGCATTGGGTAAGAAGATGCTCCCTTAGCTCAGAGGAGTTTGTTACTACTCACTTTTTGAAGCCTACTTCTGTCAGTTCGTCAAACTCATTCTCTGTCCAGTTTTGCTCCCTTGCCGGTGAGTTGTTATGATCCTTTGGAGGAGAAGGTACATTCTAGTTTTTGGAATTTTCAGCCTTTTTGTGCTGGTTTCTCCTCATCTTTATGGATTTATCTACCTTTCATCTTTGATATTGGTGACCTTTGGATGGGGTCTCTGAGTGGACCTCCTTTTTGTTGTTGATGTGATTCCTTTCTGTTTATTAGTTTTCCTTCTAAAAGCCTGGCCCATCTGCTGGGGTTTTCTGGAGGTCCACTCCAGACCCTGTTTGCCTGGGTATCACCAGTGGAGGCTGCAGAACATCAAAGATTGCTGCCTGCTCCTTCCTCTGGAAGCTTCATCCCAGAGATGCACCCACCAGATGCCAGCTGGAGCTTTCCTGTATGAGGTGTCTGTCAGCCCCCTACTGGGAGGTGTCTCCCAGTCAGGATACTTGGTTGTCAGGAACCCACTGGAGGAGGCAGTTTGTCTGTTACCAGAGCTTGAATGCTGTGCTGGAAGATCCACTGCTCCCTTCAGAGCTGTCAGGCAGGGATATTTAAGTCTGCTGAAGGTGTGCCCACAGCCACCCCTTCCCCTAGGTGCTCTGTCCCAGTGAGATGGGGGTTTTATCTACAAATCCCTGACTGGGGCTGCTGCTGCTTTTTTTTTTTTTTTTTTTTCCCAGAGATGCCCTGTGCAGGGAGGAGGTATCTAGACAGTCAGTCTGGCTGCAGAGGCCTTGTTGAGCTGAGGTGGGCTCTGCTCAGTTCAAACTTCCCCGCGGCTTTGTTTACACTGTGAGGGGGAAAACGACCTACTGAAACCTCAGCAGTGGCAGACGCCCCTCCCCCCACAAAGCTCCGTCATCCCAGGTCGACTTGAGACTGCTGTGCTGGCAGCGAGAATTTCAAGCCAGTGGATCTGAGCTTGCTGGGTTCTGTTGGGGTGGGACCACTTGGTTTCCTGACTTCAGCCCCTCTTCCAGGGAGGGGGAAGGGTTCTGTGTTGCTGGCGTTCCAGATGCCACTGGGGTATAAATATATATATAACTCCTGTTGCTAGCTTGGTGTCTGCCCAAATGGCTGCCTGGTTTTGTGTTTGAAACCCAGGGCTCTGGTGGCATGGGCACCAGAGGGAATCTTCTGGTCTGCCAGTTGGGAGGACCATGGGAAATGTGCATTATCTGGGTCATAATGCGTCATCCTTCCCGGTACAGTCTCTCAGGGCTTCCCTTGGCTAGGGGAGAAGAATCCCCCAACCCCTTACACTTCCAGGGTGAGGCAACACCTCAACCTGCTTTGGCTCATTCTCTGTGGGCTGCACCCACTGTCCAAGCAGTCCCAATGAGACGAACTGAGTACCTAACTTGGAAATGGCAGAAATTACTCGCCTTCTGCATTGATCTCGCTGGGAGCTGCAGACCAGAGCTGTTCCTGTTTGGCCATCTTGCCAGCGCCCTCCTACTCTTATGATTTTAAAAAGTTTTTCTTTGGTCATTTCTCCTTTCATTCTCCATCTTCTTAGGCTAAAGGGTCCTAAGAATTGCAGTGCTCCCCATCCTTTCCCTTACTCTAATCAACCTTCCTAGCACTTTACCAAGCTCTCTCCCTGTCTTGAAGTGATATAGTAGGTCGCTAGTGAGGCATGAGCAGGGCGGGAAAGGGCTCCCTCTCCACCCCACCAGGAGTGTCAAGAAACCATCAGGTGATGGTCACGTGGTTGTCAGACTGTCTTCCCAAAATAATTATTGGTCATAGCCGGTGCCAGGGAAAGGCAGTCTCCCAATAGATAGAAACACCTGAATGTGGTGATCAGCAGCCTTTTGATAAGATCTCAAGAGTTGGGCCCGGGGGCTCAAGCATGCGCATTAAGAGGAAAATGGTGGCGTTTAACTGGTATATGACCTCCTAAGGACATTCCACTGGTAAGGGACGAACGCCTCAAGTGAGCATTTGTACAACTCCGGTAAACACACTGCACATGCTCACCTCCCAAGTGCTGGCAGGCCACTGCACATGTGGACAGCCCGTCTCAAGGGAAGAATCTGGGGAGAAGAGATAGATGTAAGACCCTGGAGGTATGCCACAGTGTGAAACCCCAAGTCAAAATGTCAAACCATGCACTTGATCTCTCACGTTGCCTGCTTGGCTGCCTTCTAGGTATACTTTGCTTCCTTTAGTTTCTGCTACTTTAATGTTCTTTAATAAACTTTCATTCCTGCTCTAAAACTTGCCTCGGTCTCTCCTTCTGCCTTCTGCCCTCCAGACAAATTCTTTCTTGTGAGAGGCAAGACTTGAGGTTGCTGCAGACCTGTACAACTGCACATTTGCTGCCAGTTATAGAAGGCCGACTTGTTGGGATGGGCAGGTGACACCATAGTCCCCCTGCATTTCTTAAGTTGTCATTTTGAGTTACAAGCACAGCGTTCTTATTTAAGCACTTGTAATGCTCCTTGAGAAGGCAGGACAGGCGATATTAATCGTCATCTTGTCTTTGGAGCAAAGGTTTTCAGAAAAAGCATTTCTAAACACTTCACATTCTTGTGGCAGCTAAGTCACACATCAGAACAAAGGGTTTTGGGGAAACGATTTTCACCCAACTGTCTAGTTGAGAATGGTTGATAAAGTCAGTGCTTGTCTAGTCTTGTACCTTAAACCTTGCCTGAGCAAGCCATCAGAAGTTCCTTGTGTAATTCTGTGTTCTTCCTTGGCTATTTGTCGTTGGATAGCTGCTCCAAGCTTTCTGATTATTCAGTAGTCTAAGGCGTGTACAAGTAGGATATTTTATTCATTTGAAGTAGAAATGTACGATGGCTTTTGGGAATGGATCAAGGATTCTAGTTAAGAAAACTTCCTTAAAAAAAACCTCAACTTGAGGCACCAACTTTCTTGGTCCAAAGGGCAGTGTGAACAGCAAGTAGCATTTGGCTTGCATTGGGAAAGCACGAGCCCAGTGTTTGCTTTGGAGGAGTTAGTGATGGCCGGCTCTTTTCTCTTCTTCAAGCCTTCTTCCTCAATTTACGTATGTGTGTTGACAGAATATGATTTCCCTAACAGACAACACTGATAGGAACAGGGGTGGGACTGAGCCTAATGGTTTCTGTAACATGTTTAATTTCTGATGTTGTTGTTAAATGTTGAGGAAAATCGGTCACATTTAGAACCATCTGTTTCGAAAAGTGGTTAAAGTGCGGATTGCTTCCTGACTAGCCAGTTTATCACTTATAATAACAGTTGCGGTGTGAAATGATTCTTTATGTTTGCTTTCTTTGTTTCTGCTATAAACACACATTTGGCTTGTAGGGAACTGGGATTTAAAACGTCAGAGGACATCCTTGCCATTGTTTGGCCATGTGCATGTAAAAAGAAATCTAAATTTGTAGTGTTCTCTTCAATCCCAATGTACTTTATGTTCCATTTAGATACAGTTACAGATTGGAAGCTGTAGTTATGAAAATGTATGCAATCTTCAGTAGTAATAAGCACTGTATAATCAATAAGGGGTTGAAGAATGAATTGGAAAGATTCTAATATGTGATAACTTAAGCATTTTATTTCCTGGGTTGTTGGTGTTTAGGGAATCGGAGGAGGTAGGGAAGAGTGAAGAAAGTCCCTTAAGTGTACATATGCCTTCCACAAGGCAAAATAAGCATTTTTTTTTTTTTTGACCCAGGGTCTGTCTCTGTGGCCCAGGCTGAAGAACGGTGGCTTGATCGTGGCTCACTGCAGCCTTCAGCTCCCAGGCTTAAGCTCTCTTTCTATCTCAGCCTCTGAAGTGGGAAAATCAATTTTTTTTTTTTTTGAGAGGGAGTCTTGCTCAGTTGCCCAGGCTGGAGTGCAGTGGTACAATCTCAAGTCACTGCAACCTTCACCTCCTGGGTTCAAGTGATTCTGGCCCAGCTAATTTTTGTATTTTTAGTACAGACAGGGTTTCACCATGTTGGCTAGGCAGGTCTCAAATTCCTGACCTTAGGTGATCCACCCACCTTGACCTCCCAAAGTGTTGGAATTATAGGCGTAAGCCACCAATGTCCCGGCCGAAAAACCAATTTTTAAAGCTAGCAACCAATTAATTTTGTGTTTGACTCTATTTCTTTTTCCCTTCAGAATGGTCATTTACGTAGAGTGGACATAAAACTTAAATATAACTGTCCAGACCTGTTAATTAGCAAACGAAAGTTCTGGAAACCTCATTCGAAATAGTTGTTAGACTATTTACAGTGTTCATGTGATGTGTTTCCTTAAGATAACAAGTCTCCCATTTTGCGTTGTGAATGTAGCGCTTTATTTTGGAGCAGTCACTGGGATCTTAGCAGAGTTTCCTAATTTGCATTACTGCCTGAGATACTTTTACAGGAAAATTAGGCTCTTCTTTGTATCTCTTGAGTGGCTCGGAATATGCAAATCTGCGCTTCCAGTGAAGCGGTTGAAAACTTTGCCCCCCAGCACCCACACAGTGGGGGAAGATTGACTTGCTGTACCTGATGTCTGCTCCGGAACACTGTTCCTCCTTCACAGCATCGAAAAGTTTTATTTAATTTTTCAAATATTTTTTGTAGAGATGGGGTTTCGCTATGTTGCCCAAGTGGTCTCAGATTCCTAGCCTCAAATGATCCTCCTGCCTCAGCCTCCTAAACTGCTAGGATTAGGTGTGAGCCACCATGCCTGGCCAGAAAGTTGAAAAACCACCACCACCACCACAAACCAGCAACCCTTATTTTAGACAAGTTCACAAGTGGGTGGAGGGGGAAGAATTTTTGAAACGAGAAAGAAATTCTTTATTGCACCCATATTGAAAGTTGTGTTTTCCCACAGATTAAGAAATAGCATTATCTGGATGTGAGATTTTTAAAAAACTTTGTGGAATAGGGTGATCTTACCTTCCCAATGTGTAAAGCAGCAAAATATTAAAGGTATGCTGAGCTAATTGTACAGTGAAAGCAAGGCAGCTCTCCCTTTCTGACTGGAAGCTTTGAATGCACAGTTAGCAGGTGCATCCTCTTAAGGGTGGGCTGATTCTCCTCCCATTGTCTACATCTGTTGGTGGGAGTGGACCTGGTTATCTTCTGAAACCATTTGTTTGATCTGTTGATTAGGGGGTGAGGGCTAAATTTTTGGCATTTTGAAAATTATGAAATTTAGTTAATGTGTAAAGTTTTACGTGGGCAAGAGTCTAGACTGGCCTCTCTTAAATGAATTTTGAAGTGGGTTGCTGACCACTAGTTCAATAATCCTGCATGACAGTAATTTCAAAATGACATTTTTCCCCTTATTAAAGGGGTGGAATTGATTGCTTGCAAAATTTTTTAATGGTAGCTTTTTATGGTATGGTTTACAGTACAAATGTGAACTGAAACACCTTAATTAGGCTACTGCAAAAATGAAATGGCCCGCACTTACATGATAGGGAATCCTCAAGGAAAGTTCAGCAGAGAGAATTTTTGATTTGCTGTAGCTGAATGTAAGGGCAGAACCAAACCACTAGTGCCTGTGGAATTGTAATAACATGGGCAAGTGCTGCTTCAAAGAGAATGGACGCAATTAGCTTCAACCATATTCTGTTGCCATTCTCTGAATTACCTCCTAACCCTCTCTCTTTCCATCTTTCTCCTATTCATAGCCAAATCAGTTCTTTTATAACAAATAGTCATTTTTAATGCCTTATGCTTGGAGACTTTTCCTTGGGATATTAACAGTATCTATTTTTTCCAGCTAAAAAATGAAAACAAATGTGAGAGAATGAAAAGGAGAGAAAAAGCTAAATGTTTTCTCACCTGGAATATCTATCTTATACTAGGAAACTTTATGATGTAGGAAGAAATGTGACATTATTTCATTTTTTGGGACTTTTCTGTACCAGGAAAGCCCTTTGCTGCAGATTACTAGAGGTATATAAGTTATGTGACTAGAAACAACTAATGATATGGACACTAGCAATTATTATGACTAATTAGTGAAAAAAAGGGGCTAAAAGAATCTATGCTCCCACCATGTAACAGTTGCACAAGAAAAATCTTTGAAATAATTTTGCGTTACTAAAACAGGTTGTCATTCTTGCTGGGTATCTGTGGTTTATTTTTTCATTCAGTTATTTACTTTTTAAAATTTATTTTATTGCATTTTAGGTTTTGGGGTACATGTGAAGAACATGCAAGATTGTTGCATAGGTACACACATGGCAGTGTGATTTGCTGCCTTCCTCCCCTTCACCTATATCTGGCATTTCTCTCCATGCTATCTCTCCCCAACTCCCCACCCCCCACTGGTCCTCCCCTATTTCTCCCCAACAGACCCCAGTGTGTAGTGCTCCCCTCCCTGTGTCCCTGTGTTCTCATTGTTCAACACCCGCCTATGAGTGAGAACATGTGGTGTTTGATCTTCTGCTCTTCTGTCAGTTTGCTGAGAATGATGGTTTCCAGGTTCATCCATGTCCCTACAAAGGACCCAAATTCATCGTTTTTGATGGCTGCATAATATTCCATGGTGTATATGTGCCACGTTTTCCCTGTCCAGTCTATCATCGATGGGCATTTGGGTTGGTTCCAGGTCTTTGCTATTGTAAACAGTGCTGCAATGAACATTCGTGTGCACGTGTCCTTATAGTAGAACGATTTATAATCCTTTGGGTATATACCCAGTAATGGGATGGCTGGGTCAAATGGATTTCTATTTCTAGGTCCTTGAGGAATCGCCACACTGTCTTCCACAATGGTTGAACTAATTCACACTCCCACCAACAGTGTAAAAGTGTTCCTATTTCTCCACATCCTCTCCAGCATCTGTCTCTGGATTTTTTAATGATCGCCATTCTAACTGGCGTGAGATGGTATCTGAATGTAGTTTTGATTTGCATTTCTCTAATGACCAGTGATGATGAGCAGTTTTTCATATGTTTGTTGGCCTCATGTATGTCTTCTTTTGTAAAGTGTCTGTTCAGATCCTTTGCCCACTTTTGAATGGGCTTGTTTTTTTCTTGTAAATATGTTTTAGTTCTTTGTAAATCCTGGATATCAGCCCTTTGTCAGATGGTAAACTGCAAAAATTTTTTCCCATTCTGTTGGTTGCTGATTCACTCTAATGACTGTTTCATTTGCTGTGCAGAAGCTGTGGAGTTTGATTAGGTCCCGTTTGTCTATTTTGGCTTTTGTTGCCAATGCTTTTGGTGTTTTGGTTATTTACTTCTATAAATATTTATTCTGTCTGCACTAAGGGCCAGCTCTGTATGAGGCACTGGAAATATAGTGGCGAAGCCATCGGACATGGAGCTTATAACCATTGAAAATTATTAAAATAATGAATTACAATGGTGATGGAAATTTGAGGGATAAGCACAGTGGTGCTGTGTGAACATTACTCAGGGGAAACCTATTAAGAATAAGGATGATCGGATTATTGTCTGGAAGCTGCATTTAGTCTTGTTTAGTAGCTATAAAAATAGATAGATTAACATGTACTTTGAAATAGCATGTCTAGAAATATATTTGCATAGGGAAATGTAGCTGGGTGTCCAGAGAATACAGGGTGAGTGCATGTGGAAGTCCCTGAAGAACAGAATAGTAACTTGCAGGGAAGATTATGCCACATACTTCATTTAAAGTGGTAGCCATCACACTGGAAAATGAATTCAGGTCTGGTTTGCTTATCGGACTCTTGGAAGCGGTGGTCCTCATGCTCATGATACGTTTTTCCAGGGGTTTTTATAAGAGTTAGGTTTTCTGGGTACCAAATATCTTTAGTTGGATTTCCGCATGAGTTTACTTTGCAATTCATTTATTTGAATAAATGTGACAGGCTTTTTCTTGTTTTCTCATATTTTATCTTGTTGATTTTAGCATAGTTAGTTCTCTCTGAATTCTTACTCTAGCATCCACAAGGTTGCCTTTTCTATCTTAGCATCACCAGGAAATGGGTTAAAGATGCCTTCCCTGTCTTCATGTTGTGAAATAAAATTGCTAAACATGACAGGGTCGAACACAGAGGTTGGTATGCACTCCCAAGTTCTCCCCTCAGCTGACTTTGCTCCATTAGTAAGGTGTTTAACTAGATTTGAAGTCCCAGCACTATGCTGTCATCAATGCTATATAATGTAGGACCAGTTAGCTAGAGTAGGAGACAGGTCCCAACACCACAGTTCTGACTGTCATTGAGTGGCAGAGCAGCCACCATGAACTGAGAAAGCAGAGTGCTAGGGCTTAAAAACACTTTAAGCCAGAAACCACAAACTGAAGGAGTGGCACACTGTGGAAGCCAGAACTTCCTTCCCAAGGTCTAGACCTGGATGTCCAATACTCTACTTATTGCCATCCCCACTGGTCCCATCGGGACCTCAAACCAGACAAGTCACCAATTGAACTCATCTTTCTGCATCCCTAGAATGCTCTGCTCCTGCCTTTGTCTCTATTCTGGTTGATTCTCCACCGGGCAGTGAGAGTCATCTTTCCATCAAATCTAATTTTGTCACTTCCTTGTAAATTTATTAATGTGTCCCCCCACATATGCAGGATAAAGTCTCAGCTCCTCTGTATGAACGAAAAACTCTCCATGATCTGACCTCCACCTAACTTGTCTAGCTTTGTCTCTGGTTCACTGCCTTGTTAATTTACATCCACACTGAACTTCTTTGTTTTTCTGAATGTGTTATGCTTCTCAATCTTTTACCTTTTCATATTTTATTCCCTTTGGTCAGAACCCCATTCATCTCCCTGACAGCCACATATTCAGTTTCCTAGCCTCAATTCCGGGGCCACTTTCTCTGTGAATCCTGGAAAGACATCACAGGGCAGCCTACACAGACTCTCATAGCTAGCTCACAGGACCTCCCAATGCCTAGATAAAACCACGTATGCTGCCATTTTCGTGCTGAACATAGTTACCATAATCATGATTTTTCTCTTGATGTCAGGGTACGTGTCATGCCATCTTTGATCCGTCAGCCCCTCAGAGTGTCTAGTTCATGGAAGGTGCTTTTGGAATGTGGGATGGCTGAGTAAGTCTAGGGATAAGGAAGGTATAAGAAGAAAGACAAGTAGGGGCTCTGTGGGGCTGCATCCAGAGATTAACGCAAAAATACAAGCTTCCTCTCTGTAAATGCTTGTGCTGCACCTATGTCATGGCTCCACATTATCCACCCTGTGGGAGAGGAAGACAGTGGTCCAGCTGTATTCATTCTTCTCTTCCTCCTTTAATAATCAAACTGCAGAGTTTACCTGGGCATGTGGTTTCCCAGCCACAGACAACGTTTCTCACATTCCCTTACAAGACATGTTTAAGTGACAAAGTTCTGGCCACTGGGAAGTGAGAGAAAGAAATGTGTATGGCCAGGTATGGTGGCTCATGCCTGTAATCCCAGCACTTTGGGAGGCCAAGGTGGTGGATCACGGGGTCAGGAGTTCAAGACCAGCCTGATGAAGATGATGAAACCCTATTTCTACTAAAAATAAAAAATTAGCTAGGCATGGTGGCAGGCACCTGTAATTCCAGCTACTCATAAGGCTGAGGCAGATAACTGTTTGAACCTGGGAGGTGGAGGTTGCAGTGAGCTGAGATTGTGCCATAGCACTACAGCCTAAGCGACAGAGCAACACTCCGTCTCAAGAGAAAAAAAAAAAAAGAAATGTGTGTCAATTTCAGGTTATGCCCTTAGAAGGCATTATGCACACCCTCCTGGACATTTTGCTGCTCCGCATTGCATATTCTATAGACGTGGTGGGTCTTAGAGATGGTAACACTGAATTGTGCATGGCAGAACTACTCCACTAGCGTGGACACCACATTATTGACTGTGAACATGGAAGGAGAGTTTCCTTGTCTGACCCATAGTAGTTTCAGATCTCTGCAGAGATTGTATCTAAATAATACACACTTAAAAGAAGTTATTTTTGTAAATGGCTCTTTGATATTTAGCAGTAACCTGCCCTCGCGTATACCTTTATATGCTCCTTTTAACAATGTTAAAAAATGAAGCGTTACAAACACAATTTTGATACTTCTTGTGATATGTGCTTCATATATTTTCTTTCAAATTTTAAAGCAAATAACATGCTATATTTGTAACTTTTTTGGTGTGTTTTAAACACAAAAAACGTTTACAAAAAACAGGATACTGTCACCGTTTGGTTTTTGACATTTGTCTGTTGATTTACATATGGTTGGATCAATATTTTTACTACTGTGTACCATTTTGCTGAATGAGTAGAATTCAATTTTAAATAGAACATAATTCCACTTGAATAACAGGATTCAATGATCTTATTGAGGCATGTTGAGATTGTTTCTAATTTTTAACTATTAAGAAAAATTGCTGTAAGAATACCCTTGTACATGTCTCTTGTGCTCACGTGCAAGATTTTCAGTAGAGCAGACACCTAGAGATTCAGGTGGTAGAATACACACAACTATAATTTTACAGGATTTTGCTAAATTACTCTCCAAAGTCTTTTTATTAAAAGATAAAGGTGAGCATTATATCAGAGTTCCTGTTGTTCTACATCTCTGCCAGTGTGTGATATTGCTAGGCTTTAAACTTTTTGTCCATTTGACGAGTTTTAAAAATTTACCTTTTTTCATTACTCCTGAAGTTAAGCAGCATTTATTTGTTCCTTGACCATTCTATTCCCCTCAACTGTGAACTGAATTAATTTTTTATTAATTTGAGGGAGCTTTATTTAATTTATAATTACAACATTTATTTTAGATTCAGGGGGTAAACGTGTATGTTTTTTACATGGATATATTGCATGATGCTAAAATTTGGGGTATGGTTAATCTTGTCTCCCACATAGTGAGTATAGTACCAATAGTTTTGCAACTCTTGCCCCTCTCTCATCCTTCCCCATCTATTAGTCCAAGGGTCTATTGTTGCCATCTTTATGTCCATGAGCCCCATTTAGCTCTCACTTATAAGTGAGAACCTATGATATTTTCTCTTCTTGTCTTGATTCACTTAGGACAATGACCCCTAAGCTGCATCCATGTTGCAAAGGACATGATTTTTTTCTTTCATATGACTGTGTAGTATTCCATGGGGTATATATACCACATTTTCTTTATCCATTCCATCATTGATGGGAACCTAGGTTGGTTTCATGTCTTTGCTCTTGTGCATAGTGCTGTCATAAACATATCTGCACATGCGTGTTTTTGGTAGAATGGTTTTTCTTTTGGATACATACCCAGTAAGGAGATTGCTGGGTTGAATGGTAGTTCTGTTTTAAGTTCTTTGAGAAATCTCCAAACTGTTTTCTACAGTGGCTGAAGTAATTTACATTCCTACCAACAGTGTGTAGTATTTTTTTCTAATTTTTAAAAATTTTTTATTTCCATAGATTTTTGGGGAACAGATGGTGTTTGGTCACATGAATAAGTTTTTAGTGGTGATTTCTGAGATTTTGGTGTACCCATCACCTGTACAGTATAGTGTATAAGTGTTCTTGAAGAAGTTTTAAAGAAAGATGCTAATTCCTTATGTTTGGAAATATTTTCTCCTTATCTGTATCTTAGATTTTTATCTCATATTTTTTGCTATGCAAAATTTAAAATTTAGTCAAATTTATGCATCATTTTTTCTTAATAATTTCTGCTTGTTGAATTTTGTGTAAGAAATATTTCTAGACCCCAAGACTGTGCTAAATGTTAATTATAGTGTGAGGTATATGGAGGCTTTTTGTTCAGCCTTTGCAATTTTTATGTAAATCTAAAACTGTTTTAAAATTTAAAACTTTATTTAAAAATTACTGTGATTAGTATATTAAAGACCTGATGTCAAAATGGAAAATGTCACCAGAGAATGAGAATTTATAAAACATAATTAAGTGGAAATTGCAGAAACAAAAATATAATAACTGAAATTAAGAGCTTCATATGTGGATTTAACAGCACTTTAGACTGTGAAAGAGATGAGTAATGAACTGGAAGACAGGTCAGTAGAAAATATTCAGACAAAAACATGGAGAAAAATGTATAAAATAAAGCATAAATGTAAGAGACAAGAAACAAAGTGAAATAGGTTCAATTAAAGTTTAAGAATGAAAAGAGGGAGATGATGGGGCAGAACCAATGTTTGAAGAGCTACCAACCAAGGTTTCCAAAAATGAGGAAAGGTAGAAAATCAGCTAAAATGAAAAAGGTTTAAGAACACCAAAATATAATAAATTTAAATAAAATTACATCTAGGCTCCTCTTAATGAAACTGTAGAAACCAAATGAAAAGAGAAAAATCTTAAAAGCAGCTACAGAAAGAAATTCTTTCAACAAACAACAGTAAGACATACAGCTAACTTTTCAGCATGCATAATGGAAGTCAGGAGTTCATGGAATGAGGTCTTTAGTACTGAAAGGAAATGTGAATGTTCTGGAATTATATGTTGAGCAACAAAAGAAATGAGGTATCAAGCTATGAAAAGACATGGAGGAATCTTAAGTGCATATTGCTAAGTGAAATAAAACAGTGTGGAAAGACGACAAACTGCATGATTCCAACTAGATGACATTCTAGCAAAGATAAAATCGCAGACAGTAAAAATATGAGTTTTACCAAAGGATTACAGGGGAAGAAGTGAGGGGAGGGGGATTAAATAGGTAAAACAGAGAGGAATTTTACGGCGATACAACTATTCTATACTGTAATGGTGGCTACATGACATTATGCATTTGTCAAAACTCATAAAACTCTACAACTTAAGGTATGAATCTTAAAACTATGGACTTTAGTTAATTTAAAAAAATCACCAGATATTTCCTTTGATCAGTGCTAGACATTTGTTAAAATGACTCTGATGGTATCTGCATACATGTACTAATTTTGAGGAGGTAGGGATAGGATGAATAAAAATCAGGCAAAAAATGGATTAAGGGGTTGGTTACACTAAAAATGTCGTACAGTTTGAAGTCATTTGTTATCTTCTACATCAAATGGTTTGTGTGTAGAGATATAATATAAAAGGCACCTACTTATTGATACAGTCAGGTACAACACATTACCAGCTGATACCTTCTAAAAGAGTTCATGTAATCTTCACAAAGCTTAAGGAATTTGAACACTAGCAATTGAAGACAGCTTTCTAGTATTACGTAACTTATCATCTTGATTTAAACCCAAATTTTAGGGCCTTTTGCTTAGATCTCCTCTGCAAACTGCCTGTCTTTAACTAATTGACCTTTTACATACTGGCAGCGATACCTAAATAGAGCACAAGCTTGCAAAACCAGATAGTTGTGCTTTTTGTCAGAAGCACTGGAAAAGGCTGAGGAGAAAAACACTGGCCATGGTTCTCAGCCTTGGGTGACCATTAGTTAGAATCACTGGCAGAACTTTTAGAGTGCATCAGTACAATGGGTCTCAAGGGTTGAGACCTATTGAACTGAGTCTTTTTTTTTTTTTAGACAGTCTTGCTCTGTCACCCAGGCTGGAGTGCAGTGGTGTGATCTTGGCTCACTGCAACCTCTGCCTCGCAGGTTCAAGCGATTCTCCTGCCTCAACCTCCTGAGTAGCTGGAATTACATGCACCTACCACCACGCTTGGCTAATTTTTCATATTTTTAGTACACATGGGGTTTTGCCATGTAGTTGTAGAACTCCTGACCTCAGGTGATGCAGCTGCTACAGCCTCCCAAAGTACTGGTGTTACAGGCGTGAGCCACCGTGCCTGGCCACCACCCATTCTTAGACACCATTTGTGTGAGTGAGTGTGTGCGTGTGATTCTGAATCAGAAGACAGGAGAATAAGCTTGCAAAGCCAGATACCTAGAAGGGTAAGAAAAAGAGATCAGGAAGAGGGTGGCAGAGGAACACACACTCATTAATCACTCTTGTCTCCTTTATATGTATCTGTAAAATGGAGATGATTTCCATCTTGGGGTCTTCAAAACATTTTCTTTTTTTTTGGTAAAAAACTAAAGTAGCTAATATATATGAAAGCATGTAGCATAGGGATTAGTTTATGGTAAATGCTTGCCAAAATTTCTCGAATTCGAAAACAACCAAAATTAGAGCAGCTTTGCTTCAATCTGCACTGGCTAGGCTATACTCCAGCAACAAACTCCCATATTATACCGTGGTGGCTTTCTCCCCAATTCTTTCAGTCCATTGCAGGTTGGAAGGAGGATCTTTGTTCTCTTTCTCTTAACCTCAGAGACCAGGTTGAGGGAAAAGCCATTTTGAACATTTGCAGATATCATAGCAATGGGAAGAGAACCCTGGAGGGTCTTGAACTGACAGTTAAAATGTCTGGCATTTGGGAGGCCGAGGCAGGAGGATCATAAGGTCAGAAGTTCGAGACCAGCTGGGGCAATATGGTGAAACGCAGTCTCTACCGAAAACACAAAAAACAAATTAGCCGAGTGTGGCGGTGCATGTCTGTAATCCCAGCTACTCCGGTGGCTGAGGAAGGAGACTTGCTTGGAGCCAGGAGGCAGAGGTTGCAGTGAGCCGAGATTGTACCACTTCACTCCAGCCTGGGCGACAGACCAAGACTCCATCTTAAAAAAAAAGAAAAAAAAAAAGTGCTCTGGCTTAAGAGGGACACAGGGGCACTTCCTCTCACAGCTATTGGCCAGAGCTAGTCACATGACTCCACCCAAACACAAGGGATTAGGAACTATCTTTCTAGCGCTAGCATTGCCAGGGAGGAAGGAAGAGTTGGGACATTTGGCAAACAAATGTGTCAACACCATAATTTCAAGCCATTCTTCCATTACAGTTAAGAAATTCAGAAACAGTTTGATTTCCATTTGACAAATTTTGTCAAGGTTGACAATACCACCAAGCAAGTGACGTTTGTTAACGTGGTCCTGGACTTTATTTTCCTTGTTTAATTAAATCATCCCAGCAACCCTAGAAAGAAAGTAGTATTAGAATTCCTGTTTCCCAAGTGAGCAAACTGAGATATAAAGCTCCAGTAAGTAAGTTGTCCGTAGACTCAGGGGTCATGGGGCCCAAGCTTCAACTTCGGAGCTGGCTTGGAACCATGACTCCCACACAACCCGCCACAGTGAGTTATCAAAGCCTTAGCTTTGGCGACCTTTTTGTCTAACAGAACCAGAGATGAAGTCCTCCCTCTGCCTCTCCTCAGTTTAAAGTCACTAGACCGCTCTCCAGAACAGAGTTTAGCAACATCACGCTCCCACGGTAAATGTTCAAAGCACCTCTGTGTTCTAGTCAGGAGATAAAACAGCTGTTCCCTCCAAATGGCTGATACTGAAATGTAAATGAACAAGGACATTTAAAAAAAAAAAAAANAAAAAAAAAAAAAAGAAAAAGAAAAAAATGAAAATAGATTTACGTTCTTGCCTTTTAAAATTTTTATCATTTCCCATCCAAGCTTACTGTTTTTGTTTAATCTTGCCATTCCTTTTCTTCTTCCTTGTATGCTCTTTTTCTTAGGGATATGCAAACTTTATTAGTCAGCTCCTCTTTCAAGCTCTGTATGATTTTGTGTTTGAGAATTGGGAATCAGGTACTTTTACTGTTAGCCCCAGGGTGGATCTGAGCAGGAGGAAGCTTTATGAATAATCAGGGTTGACATCTCCAGCGTTGTTCCTTCATTATAAATATTGTTAAAGGAGCTGTGGCCACCATGGGCTCCCAGTGAACAGGGTGTGTAGAGAGGCAGAGACTGCCTTTGATTTTAGCTCTTTCCTGGCTAGCTCTACGCTGATGACCCTGGTGTTGACAGGTCTCTTAGATTTGGCTGCCTTTTTTTTCAGAAAGTTTCTCTTCTATTAGCATAACTGTTTGGTCTGCAGGAAGCTGGGCTCGGCTTTCCAACTCCAAAGGCTAAGATCCATAGTTAATATTAGTGCTTGTGTGTTGCCTTAGTCTGAATTGCTAATGAATGCTGAGCTGCTTTGTGACTTTAACCATTTTAGTTCCATTTGAATTAGTTATAGCATCATGATGTTTCTCAAGGGGAAAACAAATGATAGTACCCTTCTTCCCAACTCTTGAGCACCCAGCCTCCACATGTCTGAAAAGATACCAGTATTTCCTATGTCAGCTAAGACACAGCAGACCCCACCTGTATCCTACTAATCCCTGGTCGTATTATTAGCAAACTGTCCTCTTCGGATTATTTACATTATGTTGACAGTAGTTCCAGTTTCAAAATGGAGGATACATGGAAACTTGAATTTGTATCACTTGACTAAAACTTTGCAAATTTCCTCTGCCTTCCATCTCCCAGCTCCATTATCATCTATCTGTTCCCAGTAGATGTGCAAAATGGCGTTATAAACCTTTTACATGCTAAGACATTTGATGGACTCACTTAAATGTGTCAATCTCACTTAAATGAGATTTAAGACTCACATCTCACTTAAATGTCTCGATAGCTCTGTGGAGAAAGTGATATTGCTGTTTGCATTTCCTGGAAAGATACAAAAATCAGCCGGGCGTGGTGGCTCATGCCTGTAATCCCAGCATTATGGGAGGCCAAGGCAGGTGGATTGTAAGGTCAGGAGTTCGAGACCAGCCTGGCCAATATGGCGAAACCCGGTTTTTACTAAAAACACAAAAGATAGCTGGGCATGGTGGTGCGCACCTATAGTTCCAGCTACTTGGGAGGCTGAGGCAGAAGAAACATTTGAACCCAGGAGGTGGAGGTTGCTGTGAGATACAAAAATCTAGACTCAAGAAGTGAAGGAACTTCAGGGTTAGAATCTGGGCTAAAATGCTGGGCTTCTAATTCAAGCCATTTACTCTCCCACCTAGTTAATGTTTATTAGCAATATTTGCCATTTTTATTCCACCAACATTTTTGAGCGTTTACTTTGTGTCATACACTGAGATTACCAAGATAACTAAAGCAGAGTTCTAAGGAGCTCAGATTCTGGTGGATAAGAAAGCCTTGCTTTCAACCCAGTCCTGATGGTGGTGGTATTAAGTATTCCATGCAAGGGTTGAAACAGGAAACTGCGGTGGCATGGAGAAGAGACATTTAACTTGCTTTCAAGGGCTCAGGGAAGGCTTCTGGGAAGAAGTAACATGAGGGAATGGTCCTTGAGTTAGCCATGATGAAAAAGTGGGTCTCTATGGTGGCTAACGCCTGTAATCCTAGCACTTTGGGAGGCTGAGGTAAAAGAATTGCCTGAGTCCAAGAGTTCGAGACTAGCATAGGCAACATAGTGAGACCTCATTTCTGCAAATAAAGAAAAAGTTTAGCTGGGTATGGTGGCATGCGCCTAGCTACTCAGGTGGCTTACTTGGGAGAATCACCTGAGTTCAGAAGGTCAAGGTACAGTGAGCAGTCTACTATACTCCAGCCTGGATAAGCAAGACCCTCTCTCAAAAAACCAAAACAGAACAAAACAACAAAAAAGGTGGGTCTTACTGACAAGAGGCTGAATGTCTGCTTTTTGGGCAAAGGGAAAGAGAGAGATTTTTTTTTCTTTTCCTTGACCCTTGAAAAAACACTTCAAATGCTTTGGAGTAAGCCTGCCAAAGACTTTGATATATGTGTATGTATGTGTACTTAGAGTTCAAAAGTCCATGTTATCCAATTTTGGGCAAAAATGCACTTTTGTTATACCAGATGTGAGCATAGGGAAGAGAGCGGGAGTAGCAGATTTGAGGAGGACTCTTATGCCTTTAGTTTTGTGTGATTGAATTGAGATGTTTACAGGAAGTTTGAATGGAAATATATGGTCGGCATTTGGCTAGAGTGGGCTGGGGTGATTGTGGTGTGGAGTTCAGGAGAGAAACCTGAACTGGTATCATCAGCGTCCAGGAGATAAAGTGATAGAAGAGATGAAGGCCAAAACTGGGATGGTGGCTCACGCCTGTAATCCCAGCACTTAGGGAGGCTGTGGCAGGTGGATTGCTTGAGTTTAGGAGTTCAAGACCAGCCTGGACAACATGGTGAAACTCCGTCTTCACTTAAAATACAAAAATTAGCCAGGTATGGTGGCGTACGCCTGTAATACCAGCTACTCAGGAGGCGGAGGCATGAGGATCTCTTGAACCTGGGAGGCAGAGTTGCAGGGAGCTGAGATAGCATCATTATATCCAGTCTACGCGAGTCTCAGCAGCCAACCAACCTAAAAAAGACTGGCCAAATAGGCAGGAGAAAAGTAAGAGGAATGTGGTGTTCTGAAGCCCTAGGGAAGAGAAGATTTTAAGGAGAGAGAGCACCCTGTGGTCTACTGTTGCTATTAAGCATATAAGTTTCTGTTGGATTTAGCATGAAGGAAGTGCTATCAGCCTTGTTGGGGTGCAGTCAGACTCTCAACTGTAGGGGTCATGAAATGAATGAAAGGGTAAGAGTTAGAGATCACCTTTTAGGAGCTGGCCTTTGAAAAATAATAGTTGACTTTTTCTGAAGAAGAGAATCGATGTAGGGAAGTAGTTGGATGGGGAATTGGGATTGAGGGAGATTTTTAAGGTAGAAGAGGGCATTAGGATGCTAATTGGGTATGTCCACTAGAAAGAGAGGCTGCATTCAGCTGAGCATATCTTCAAGGCAAGGCAGGAGTGGTATAGTCCAGGGCGGAGATGGGAGCATCAGCCCAAGGAAAAGGATGAATACTCTTATCTCTTGGCTGGAAGGGAAGGCTGAAGAATGGTTCAAGAACAGGATGGGAAGCAAAATTCAAGACAATGATGATTCTTGGATGATTCCAGGATGATTTGCTGTGTGCCAAGTAGGTGCCCAGCATGGCTATTCACATACATAGACAAAATGTTGTAATCCTCATACTGCAGATGAGGAAAGGGAGGCTCAGAGATGCCAAGTGAGTTACCCAAAGCCACAGCTGTCAGTGGCAGAGCTGGGATTCGAACACAGAAAGCCACGCTGCAGCACCAGCTCCCTCACCGACACCCTCTGCTACTTCAGGGAGGCAAGGCGAGTGACTCTGGTAAGAGCCAGGAAGCTTCAGGAAGCTGGGTCAAGAAGTCTGACTCAGGGCTCCTTTCTTGCCCCTTCTGATCCCCTTCCCCAGGCAGGCTGTCACTTTCTACATTATTAAAGGCAATACACTTTGGTCCTTGGAGGTCAGATGGTGTGCGTGTTGAGAGCATGTGACCATCTGATACCCCTTTTCCATTGTCTGTACTCTTCATTGTCTCTGCAAGTTACTCTGTGTAGTAGTCAAAGTTTTTCAAACTAGAATTTTCAGATTTTAGGAGAGCTGTGCCCTCTCTCCAGGAATTTAAATTTCTTGTTTGTTTTGACTTTAAGAGAATCTCAGAACATGTTAATATTTGTAATTGTGTTGGCACAAAGAACTCAACTATGTTTATTGATTTGGGCTCCTAAGACAAGCTCAGAGGCTTAAGAAGTAAGTAGGAAATCCATACCAAGTAAAGGGCAAATAACCTCACTTAGCAAATACTTAGTACTAAGTGCCAGGGGAGAAAATGGTACAGGAAGATTCTAGAATATCAGTCATATTTTCAGGGTACTTACATTCTACTTGAGGAAATTAGACTAATAAAAACATTTAGCACTCGAAGGGCTTAGGTGGGTGGGCTTTTGTTAGAGCTCTGTGCCAAAACTTAGGAATAAGATGTGGCTTAGGCTTGGAGTCCATTGGTCCATCTTATTCCACTGAAAACGCTCTATCTCGCCACCAAACTGAATATTGAAAATGGTATATTCAGTTGAGCCTGTGGGAAAAGAGAGGAAGGCAACTGGGTATACAGTCCCAGCTATATTCCTGCCTCAGAAGAGGTGAAGAAAAGGCCATAGCTGAGACCCAGACCATGGAGAAAAGAGAGCATCCATCAGGCCTCTAACAACAGCTTCCCTGTCCTGTCCTGCTGGTGGCCTTACGAATGTCTTTCAATCTGACCAGAGCCGCAACTCCTTCTTTCTTGGAGGGAGCAGGGCTGGTAAGTCGGGCAGGGCTGGTAAGAGGAGGATTTTGTGACAGAAGAAGGAGCTGTAGAGTCTCCAACCCCCACATGTTTGGTGACACACCCGTATGTATGTCTGTGTTGTTGTTAGAGGCGCACCAGTGTGAGAATCTTCATAGTGCAGCCCGTATCGCTCAGCTTTTTAAGAACAGAAGTCAGTTTATTTCCCTGGGGCGATTAGGCTAAGAAATCAGTTCACACGCGCGAATCCCACCAGGGACCAGTGCATAAGCTGGAGTGATGATGTATTTATTAATTGGCAGTGGGTGACTGTGACTGGTGTCAGTTCTCACAGCAGACACACTCTCCTTTATGTTTGTAAGCTCAGGAGATGATGTTGCAGGTTCGAAGTTTCCCGGTGAGTTCCACATTTCAGTGGAGGAGTTGAATATTCTTTAGTGACAACTTGATGAATCACCCTTCTTTAGTGTCTGCGATGGCAGTCAGCATTGATTATCTAGTGTAACAGTCTTGTGGGCAATCAAATTATTGTAAACTTCTCTTTTTTAGACTTGTGCAGATTACCAGAAGTGTTGTTATGTTTATTTAAGGCAATTCATTATGGTTAGTTTATAGATCTTCTAGCAAGAGTTCTTGTTTAGATTGACCCATTGCAGAAAACATTTTAGGGTGGTGTCTTAGTCTTATGTCTCAAGTTATCTCTAATTGTGGGTAGCATTCTAGGATGATTTCCACTGATGGCCAGTGCAAGAATTCTGGGTTGACTTGTCTTAATTTCACTTTCTTAGCACTTTATCTTCTTTTTTTGTCTGATAAGCCTGAGTATGCTCTGTATTTCAAGCTTAGCAGCTCAATGTTCTGAGCACACTTTAGAGTGGAATAGAAGAAAGTCAATAAATTAACATTACGAAGAACGGCACTAGAAATTCTAAGCTATCTGGTAAGGTCAGAGAACCTCTATTTTATATCTCAGGAAGTTGAGTTCAGGGAGTATCAGGAAGACTGCCCAAGGACACATGACTGGAAGTAGAGGACCTCAGAGTCCAGCCTAGGTTTGCATCCAATGGGAACACTTTGGGAACGAAAAATTCCGTTCTTCCAGTTGAAGCGTTTTGTATATGAGGCGAAGCTTTAGCTGAACCCTGAAGGGCAGGTAGGAATGGGAAGAGAAGAAAGTTTTGATTTAGTGAACAATTCTGCATTTCCTTGGCTAAACCCACCTCTTGGTTTTTGCATTCAATTCTGGGCACTACACTTTTCAAAGTATATAGACAAACTGGGGAATATTTAAAGCAGTGGTTCTCAGCCTTTAATCCACCACCCTGTGATTGATTACATTTCTGGAGCAATGTATTCACCTGGGAATTTTGTATTGCTTTTCAGACTATGGCATAAAATAAGGCAGAGAAAGTAAGTTATCCTTAATTCTAGGTGCAGTTGCTGTAGTAATTTACCCTTTGCTGATCAAAAGAATGATTATGTTACCAAATCATGGATAAAATACACAGATAGGAGATGAGAAACTAAGATGGTGATAAAACCAAAATCATGTTGTTAAAAAAGAAAAACCTTAGCGAAAGTAAATTTAACAGAGTTTAACTGAGCAAAGAGCGATTTGTGAATCGGGTAGCCTCCTGGGCCGGAGCTCGGGAAAAGAGAGGCTGGGCGTGGTGGCTCATGCAGGTAATCCTAATACTTTGGGAGGTTGAGGTGGGTGGATTGCCTGAGCTAACGAGTACCAGACCAGCCTGGGCAAGATGGTAAAATCCTGCCTCTACTAAAATACAAAAACTTAGCCAGGCGTGGTGGCAGAAACCTGTAGTCCCAGCTACTCATGGAGCTGAGGCAGGAGAATTGCTTGAGCTGGGAGGTAGAGATTGCAGTGAGCCGAGGTCATACCACTCCACTCTAGCCTGGATGACAGAGTGAGACTCCATCTCAGAAAAAAAAAGATGGATTTTTTTCAGTTTTCACTTCTAACTAGTCAGTCATCAGATATTTTTTGAGTTCATGCTTTATAAGA
>NW_016107389.1:7453332-7463870 GCF_001604975.1 Cebus imitator | reverse complement strand
GAAGTGAGGTACAGAAACAGCTGGATTGGTGACAGCTTGGAGTTTACTTTTTTGAACAGTTGGCCTCGCTGATTGGCTGAAAGTTGGTGATTGCACAAGAGTAGATTACAGTCTGTTTATACCTCCTTTTGGGTTATAGTTCACTATGTATAGAGAAATCTTCAGGCTGAACTTAAAATATGTAAGAAGGAGCTTTGGGCTAAATTTGATTTAACAATGTTCAATGAATAATGACTCAGGGCATTTTTAGAAGAGAGTATTCAGGACACGACAGGGGAGTTTGAATATTTGGAGAACCATTGTGTGAAGGCATTAGGTACTTTTCAAAGATTTGTTTCCAAGGGGTATAGCCAAGATCATGGATTAAAGCTACATGACAAAAAGGATGATATACTAAGGTGATATGAGAAGATGAAATGAAGTCTCTGAGAAGCTATGAGCTCCCCGCTAGGGAGCTGGGGATGTTTGAGTAAGAGCTCAACAAACTACTTGCTACAGATGTTGCTGTGCAGAATTGAGCTCCGGAGAGGGGCTAGACCAGATGTGTTTCACAACGCATTTCGGGCCAGGCCAGGCACAGTGGCTCATGCCTGTAATCCCAGCCCTTGGGGAGGCCGAGGCTGGAGGATCACTTGAGGTCAGGAGTTTGAGACCAGCCTGGCCAACCTGGAGAAACCCCGTCTCTACTAAAAATACAAAAATAAGCCAGGCATGGTGACGGGTACCTGTAATTTCAGCTACTCGGAAGTCTGTGGCAGGAGAATCACTTGAGCCCAGGAGGTGGAGGTTGCACTGAGCCACAATCATGCCACTGCGCTCCAGCCCAGACAACAGAGTGAGACTCTGTCTCAACCAAAACCAAAACAAAACAATAAAAACAAAAAAACCCCTCTTATTTCAACTCCGAATTTCTTTTCTTTTTTTTTAGTATTTGATTTTTGTGGGTACATAACAGGCATATATATTTAGGGGTTACATGAGGCATTCTGTACTGTGTAATTATCACATTATGGAAGATGAAGTATCCATCCTCTCAAGCATTTATCGTTTGTGTTACAATCCAGCTATATTTTTTCAGTTATCTTAAAATGTGTAATTGAGTTGTTATTGACTATAGTCACCCTTTTGTGCTGTCAAATGCTAGGCCCTACTCATTCTATTTTTTGTACCGATTATAGCTCTGAATTTCTAAAATTAATAATTTTTATAATTATTGACTTCCTTTGTCTGAAACACCAGATTAATAGCCAACAAATAAAATTGTAAAATCTTGGGCCTGTGGAAATCCAACTATGCATTTTATCATCAAAACTCCAAAGCTGAGAAGGTCCTGGCTTCTGAAGAGATTACAAGGTTGATTGTAGATTATTGATTGTGTTTGAAAAAGTATCCTTGAAAAGGAAAGTTTTTCAGGAGCCACTGCATTAGAATAAAGGAGTCCTTGACAATAAAAGGGACTTAAGAATAAAGGAGTCCTTGGTATTTGTCAAGAGTTTATTTTTAACCCCAATACCAAGCTTATGATAAATGATTATTAAAGTGAGTTTGTCATCTACTTGCTGTCTAAAAGCTCTAGCATATAAAAGCCATGAAAATGTATAAGATTACCTCCAGAAAGAGAAGAGGGAAGGAAAGGGCCAAGCTGGCCAAGGCTTTTGCGCACGCGCGTGTGCTCTCGCTCCCTGCTCCCTCTGGCTCCCTCTGGCTCCCACTCGCTCTCTCTCGCTCCCTCTCGCTCCCTCTCACTCTCTCTCGCTCTCTCTCTGACCTTCTCTGTTTATGTGTAACTTCGTGCATTTATATTAAAGCTGTGTTTGTTTTAAGTGATCTCTGGCTTTCAAATGTTTATAGAATACAAAGTATTCTTAACCTCAGATGTTATTTAATGGGCACAATAGTAAATACATTTTTGCCACAGCAAAGTAGGTTTTGGTTAAATATTAGGGTTAAAAGAGGAGCTGTGGGGAAGGTCCCCGGGTTTTGATGGCTATTGGCTGATGATCACTGAGAAAATTGCTTAGCAGCATAGATAATAGTATTAGAAAAGAAAGAATTTAAACAGTGAATTTCATTCCTAACACTACTTCAGTCTTTCATCTCTATATTCCAAGCACTAAATAGAGTACCTAGAACACAGTAGGCATTCAGCAAATGTTTTGGGATGAATTGGACGGAGTTTTGCTCTCGTTGCCCAAGCTGGAATGCAATGGCACAAACTCAGCTGACTGCAACCTCTGCTTCCCAGGTTCAAGCAATTCTCCTGCCTCACCCTCTGGAATAGCTGGGATTACAGGTGTACGCCACTGTGCCCAGCTAATTTTTTTGTATTTTTAGTAGAAACAGGGCTTCACCATGTTGGTCAGGATGGTCTCGAACTCCTGACCTCAGGTGATCCACCTGCCTAGACCTCCCAAAGTGCTGGGATTACAGACATGAGTCATGGAGCATGGCCAGAATGAATGGCTTTGTGGAAAAAGAAAACTACTCTTAAACTTCAGTTACTTCTCTTCCTGAAATCATGTCTATGTGACTGATTGATAAGTGAGTATTCCAGTCATCATCATTTGTTAAATAGTTCGGCTGCCAAATCATCTGTTTGACCGGTGTTTACTCCCTTTGAGTTGACTGACTGCTTTGGCTCAGGGTTGACACGTCACGAATCATAAGTTTCAGTTCTTGTCAGCCTATGGTTGCATTGGTATGTATAACCAGTTTGACTTACGTTGGTCATATCAGGCACAAATATAAATCATGACAGTCCAATAATTGGTACTTGGGCCTTTTCTGACTGGAATGATTTCTTAGCCATTCTGTTGGTTAGTGACACTGAATACTCACTGATGGAACAGCACTGGCCAACTGATGGGAGGCTTCCTTCCTGAAAAGATCTTAAAATAGCATGTAATATAGAATAAGCCAGTGAATGTGAGTTCACCTAAGTGTGAATGATGGAGAGTGATTCTCCACTGGTAGAATTGGGGCAAAGCAGGATGTAAACATATGTATTTTTTATTTTGTTATACTTTAAGTTCTGGGGTACATATGCAGAACATGCAAGTTTGTTACAGAGGTATACACATGCCATGGTGGTTTGTTGTACCCATCAACCTGTCATCTACATGAGGTATTTCTCCTAATGCTGTCCATCCCCTAGCCCCCCACCCCAACAGGCCTCAGTGTGTGATGTTCCCCTCCCTGTGAGCATGTGTTCTCACTGGACATAAACATATTTTTTAGGTTTCTGGTTGTGGTGGACAAACTTTAAGGTGGTTTCCATGATCCCTACCTTGTCGTGTTTATGCTCTTTAATACTCCCCTTGGGTGTGGGCAGGACCTCTCACTTAAGTCTAGGTCACAGAGTATGGACAAGGTGATGGAATATTATTTTTGTGATTATATTTCATTTTAGAAGACTCTGTTTTGCTAGCAGAATTGATTTACAGTTTTTGTCTCTGCGTTAGCTTTGAGCCCCTATACCTGCAAGAACATGAATTTTGCCAACACCTCAGTAAGCCTGAAAGTGGATCTTTCCCCAGATGAGCTTTCAGATGAGAAGTCAGTCCTGGCTGACCTTGACTGTGGCCTTGCACAGGACTCAGCCAAAGCTGTGCCTGAATTCCTGACTCACAGAAACCATGAGATAATAAGATGCGTTGTTTTAAGATGCTACATTTTTGATAACTTGTTACACTGCATTAAAAAAGCATACACTGGTATTCTTAAACAAGCATTTGACTATGGTGTTGGTATTCAGGATATCCACCCAGGAATCTGGATGGAAGATGCCTTAGTCTTCTAACTTTCCTGGATTCGCACACATACATGTTGAATGCTGACTTTTCCCAAGCAAGGAAGAACAAGATGAAAGAAGTGGGCCCTATGTTGCTAGTGGTAAGTCTAATAATGTGCATGTTTGAATTACCGACCAGGCTATTTGTGTTTAAAGGAAATAAAAATATGATTGAATTTCCATAAGCAGTTAAATCTTGTGGTCAGTGTGGTGAGTACTATTATTTACTTACCATTCTTTCTTTCCTCCCTGCCCTTGCCTGTCTTCTCTGTGGGTGGAATATATCTCCCTGCCCCACTAGTTTTGGGTGTGGGCATATAAATTTCTTTAACCAATGGAACGTGGCAAAGTGATGGGTGATCAGTTGTAGGCTGAGGCTTAAGAGGTTTGGTAAATGTCTGCCAGCAATTTTTTGCACCTGGTTTACACCACGAGAAAACCACACTGAGGTAGCCACCGCTTTTGAGCCTGGATTCCTGAATGAAAAACACATGGTACACACCCGAATCTGACCCGCTTGAAGCCAATCTGTCCCAGCCAGGCTGCAGACGTGTGAATGTGAAGTAAATGTTATGTGTCTGAGATACGGAAATTGTTATGTAGACTTATCTCACCAAGAGCTAACTGATACAAAATCCCAGATCATTCAAAATCATTGAACTCTTTGATTTAAGTGAAGCCAGCAAAGATTTTAGATTTTATCCCTTACCACAGAAGTGTAAGTAAATGAAATTTTTCTTCCCTCCTGCAGCAGTGTATTTGGTCTTTACATGGAAAGCGCCCTCTAGAGGAAGTTTCTCAATCCTTTTCTATTGAATCCTAGTGTTATTGAGTATATACACAGGTGTTTTGTGAAATGAGGATTTTATATTGATGTCAATGAAAAGTAGACTGACATATGCATTAGTTCTAAGAATTCCTGCATTGAAAGAAAGGATTTCTGTTGAATGTAATTAAACCCAATATTTTTTCCTATCTTATTTGACCATTGATATGATTAGGCTTTGTGTCCCCACTCAAATCTCATCTTGAGTTGTAATTCCCATAACCCTCATGGTCCCCATGTGTCAAGGGAGAGACCAGCTGGAGAACCCTGGGGACAGTTTCCCCATGCTGTTCTTGTGACAGTGAGTTCTCACAAGATCTGATGGTTTTATAAGGAGCTGTTCCCCCTTCAGTTGACACGTCTCCCTCTTGCTGGCCTTGTAAAGAAGGTGCGTTGCTTCCCCTTTGCCTCCCACCATGATTGTAAGTTTTCTGAGGCCTCCCCAGCCCTGCTGAACTTTGAGTCAATTAAACCTCTCCTTTACAAATTATTCAATCTTGGGAAGTTGTTTTTGTTGTTGTTGTTGTTGTTCTTGAGACGGAGCTTTGCTCCTATTGTCCAGGCTGGAGTGCGATGGTGTGTTCTCGGCTCACTGCAACCTCTGCCTCCCAGGTTCAAGCAATTCTCCTGCCTCAGCCTCCCGAGTACCTGGGATTACAGGCATGTGCCGCCCTGCCCGGCTAATTTTTTAATACTTTTATATTTTTATTTTTAGTAGAGACAGGGTTTCTCCCTGTTGGTCAGGGTGATCTTGAACTCTCGACCTCAGGTGATCCGCCTGCCTCGGCCTTCCAAAGTGCTGGGATTGCAGGTGTGAACCACTGTGCCCTACCTGGGTAGTTCTTTATAGCAGTATGAAAATGGACTACTACAACCATAGATTCCACTCCTTTTTCCTGCAGAACACTAATTCATACCTTATTCCTCTGAAGCAAGTAGATGCTGCCCTTCAGAGGCTTTGTGCTCACCTAACTGGCCTTCCCAGATTACTAAAGATGCTGTGTGATATAAGTTTGGATTGGTGCCCTCAAAATCTAAGACTATTAGGCAGATACTGCAGAAGTCATGGATTAGTATGTCTCCCAAGGAAGTATTAGAAAACCTGGATAAGCAAGATGCCCAGATTAAGGTAGTTAATAAAGAAAGGCCTTGTCAATGCAAAGGCATGGAATCCTCTACTGGGTTTGAGAGTAATTTTCTGGAGAGTCAGGCAAGGAAGTCAAAATTTGGAGTAATCAGTCACACTTGTTCATATTGTCAACTGGTTATTTGCATTCCGTTAACAGTTGATTCAAATCTAACACAAAATGGCTCAATATTTTGTCCAAATTAGCTTAAAACTAGTGATCTGGAGGTCTTAGATGTTTTTAAGTCCAGGGGATCACTCACGAGAATTTCATACATATTTCATGCTCAGATGCATAGAGTTGCTGGTATTTCCTGTTACCACTGAATGTGCTGGGGGATAAGTAATCCTGATTTATAGCTTGAGATGGGGGTGTGAACTGCTTGTACTGTAAATACATTAAAAATGAACAAATATATTACAATATGAAAAAGTTTACAAATATTTCCAAATATATTAAACTCTCTTAGGGCTTTATCTTCTAACTACAGTTGATAATTCTTGATAATCTAATAGCTGCCCTTTGGAGATACTCAGTTGTCTTTAACAGCAGTTCTGGTTATGTCATGTCAATTGTTTGGGAACTGGGTCTGTGCTTTCAGATGAGAATGAAAAAGCATTTCTAGGGTAGGTGACAGTGACTGGGGAAGACACGAAGATGGCCACTTTAAAAAATGGCTTTGGTGGAGGAATGAGATTAGCATATTAATTAAGGTCTTCACAGTCAGTAATGATCTCATTTGCTTATATAAACAGATGACAACAATATTGGGAGAAAACTCCACTCTTTAGATGTGTAAGTGAATTTGGGATCCATATAGGAATAGCTATTGTAGAGCTCAGGAAGCTAAAGTCAAATGTGTTTCCAGTCCCTGTGCCTGTTTTCATAGGCTGGTCGCTCCTTGTTTGCTCACTTTTTCTCATCTATAAAACAGGGAACTGTGACGGGGGGGGGGGTAGTGGTGGGGGGGAACTGGTTATAATGTTTCTTGATAAACCTTTGTAAAGCAATGTGCTGTTGCGAGTAATGGGCTCCATTCATTATTAGCCCAGTTGATTTTCATTTACACTTGGCTCTAACAATTAGCTTGAGCAGGTGTGAAGGTGATGGAGGGGCTGGGACGCCCAGAGGTCAGCCTCGGCTAGATGTGATAAATTAACCATTATTATCAGCAGTGAAAGTGGTTCTTTACGCTTGTCAGCAGCAAACAAAGGGACAACATATCTCACATAAACTCACTGTTCAGAGCTGGGTTTGATGAAGGGTAAGAGTTTCCTTCCAGGCCCTGTGGGCAGATGGAAGGGAGGCAAAGAGCTCACAGAAGTAGAGGTGACGGTGCTTGGAAGGGATGTCTTGGTGACAGAGCAGTATGTGGATGCCCCAGTCTGGGCTGTTTTGCAATGCTCATTTGCAACGCTCATCCATTCCAGTAAGAAGCTGCTATCAGCCTCTGCGGCTGCTGGGAATCCCACCTGAGCTTGCTCCAGGATTATTAGGGGGTGAAGAGTTGATACATCAACAAAACAGCACAATTATTACAGAGATGTACATTTCCATATACCAATGAACCAATACTTTCAAACAAGGCCTTGTAATTGAACACATTTAAAGTCAATGAGAAGAAAAAATGAGAATTATTCAGTTCGCCATCTGTATCAGTTTTACAGGACTCTAACAGACTTAGAAAGGTGTGGTGGTGTCCACAGAAGGTAACACCAGATCCTATCTAATTTAGACCCAATGGATCTAAATACCTTGATTCTGAAACAAGAAGTATTTTTACACTTAGTTATACCTTGGCATGGAGAGTCAATGAGAATACCCAGAGGTGAAACAGTCAGATAGGAAGGGGAGAGGTGATGCTTGCTAATCACTGTCCGTATGTTGAAATCCCATAGATAACAGTTTGGTTTGACAATGTCAGAGGGACTGAAAGCTTTTAACCCCAAATTCATATGCTGAAGCCATAACCCTATAATGTGACTGTGTTTGGAGATGGAGCCTATAAGGAAGTAGTTAAGGTTAAATAAGGTCATGGCGGGGAGGCTCTGATTGAGCAGGATTCTGACCTTATAAGAAAAGATATCATAGCTTATGTGAGCGCTCTCTCTCCCCATCATACCCCAGACCCCTAGGCACCAAGGAAAGGCCGTGTGTGCCCATCTGCAAGCCAGAAACTGAATTTTCTGGCACTTTGATCATCAACTTCCCAGCTTCCAGAGCTGTGAGAAAATAAATATCTGTGTAAGCCACCCAATCTGTAGTATTTTGTTATGACAGGTCGAGCAGACTAAGAGACTAAAAATCTGTTTGGAATATGGGAGCACGTGAGTGGGACTTGTTGAATGTTTTATTTTAGAGTAATTAGGCTGAGACTTCAGTGAGGAACCCCTCAATACAGTGTGTATTAGTTTTTGCTCTTGGACTGATAAGAACTCCATGAAAGAATCGTTCAGTCTTTTGCCTAGGTATGACTGCCTGGCTGCTAGGGTTCCCGGAGCTAAGTGGGGCAAGGCTAAGGGGACGGACTCAGTTTCACATCTTCTCCATATTTTGTCAATGGTACATCCACCGTCAACGGTACCTACTAGTTTTCAGTTGAAATACTCTTTGCTTTACCTTCATGAGACCAAACAAAAAAAACCCTTTCAATCCTGTGTTTAAGTAGGAGTTGTGCCATGCCTGGACTGGGGAGTCTATTACTTAAACAACTCTTAAAATTTTCTCCATCTGGATTTTTCTTTGTATTAGTGTGAAGTATGGATCTAACTTAATTTTTTCCAGCCTGCCCTGTTGTTCCATCACCGGTTTTTGAAGTTTTTTTCCCACTGATCTGGAATCAGATAAAAGAGTAAAAGGAAGACAGAAGACAAAAGGAAGGAAAAACTATCTGCAGTAGTGTTGCCGGAAACGGTTGCTGGGTCCAAGGATGGGCCTGAGAAGGGCCTTTCTCCACGCCCAGCTTGGGCTCTGGGCTCAGCTTCTTGGCTTCCCTTGCTCTAAGAATCGAACCTTAACAGAGAGCTTTAACCCCACAGTGAGTGTTACAGCCCCCATCAAGAGTTCTCAGACTGAGAGTGAGAGCAGCAGTGCAGTTTTTTGAGCAAGCAAAAGCAAAAGCTTTATTACTTAACAATATAATATACCTTAGAGATCTTTTTAAATTTTTTTTTTTTTTTTTGAGACGGAGTTTCGCTCTTGTTACCCAGGCTGGAGTGCAATGGCGCGATCTCGGCTCACCGCAACCTCCGCCTCCTGGGTTCAGGCAATTCTCCTGCCTCAGCNACCCAGGCTGGAGTGCAATGGCGCGATCTCGGCTCACCGCAACCTCCGCCTCCTGGGTTCAGGCAATTCTCCTGCCTCAGCCTCCTGAGTAGCTGGGATTACAGGCACGTGTCACCATGCCCAGCTAATTTTTTGTATTTTTAGTAGAGACGGGGTTTCACCATGTTGACCAGGATGGTCTCGATCTCTTGACCTCGTGATCCACCCGCCTCGGCCTCCCAAGATCTTTTTAAATTTTTATATAAAGGACCTTCTCATTCTTTTTTACAGTTGCATAGTAAAAGGCAGTATCAAAAGCTTTTTTTTACAGTTGGATAGTGGAACAAAAAGACGATATCAAAAGGTTTCAGAGCATGGAAGGGGACCCACAGAGGTTGCTGTTGTTGGTCAGGACCGCCTGGGCGTATATCCCCAAGTAATTCTGAGTTGCCGAGTGGTTGCCCCCTAGTCCTGAGTGGGGAGAGGGCTTATGACCATGAGTCACCTAGTTTTCTCTTTCTGATGGTGGTTTGTTTCCTAGTTTCTGACATTGCTTGCAAGTCCAATAGAATGTGGTTGAACAGCTGATTGATACATTGAACACAGCCTCCTGATATTGGTTGAAGTACCAGTGTTGACCTTTTCCCATGCTAGGGTTTCCAAAAAGTTCCCCATTGACCCAAAAGGTTTTATTCCCTGAAGAGCAACCGAAAGATAAAATATGTGGGAATAAATTTAACAATAAATATAAACGTCATATATAAGGAAAACTTAAAAACATTCCTGAAGAACTTAAAATAATTGGAAAAAAAAGGAAAAGGCCTGTCCTGTTCTTGACTAAAATGACTCAATATCATAAATATGTCAGTCTTCTCTAAGCTAATTTATCAATTTAAGAGAAGACCTCAAAAATACCAGAAAGACTTTTTTCTTTCTCTTCAAAACCAGGCAAAATTAGTTGTATGTAGTTATATGCAACATATAGGAAATTTTTTTACTCTAAAAATAGCTAGAAAAATCATTGAAGAGCAAAAATTAGGAGAACTAGATGTTGCAGATATTGTATGTTATACAGATTAGTTATTTAATTAGTATATTGTTAGTACATGTGGTCAGAGCAATGAAAGAGAACAGGAAGTTCAGAAATGGATCTCAAGCATGCACAATTTTAATATATGAAAAGGTGGCAGAGCAACTCAGTGGGAAAAATGAACTTTTTAAAAACTGTTGATGAGACAAGGCAGCCTAGAAAAATGAAGTAGAATCCATACTTCACACTATATACAAAGAAAAATTCAAATGGAGAAACATTTTAACACAAACGACTACATTGAATTAAAGAAATGAAAGAATGTTTTATATCTCAAAATAAAGGCTTGTAAACTATGACTTAAAATCTAGAAGTTTTCAAAGATGAATAGATTTAAGCATGTGTGTCTGTATGTTTTTTCTACATAGTAAAAATCAAACACAGCCGGGCATGTAATCCCAGCACTTTGGGAGGCCCAGGTGGGTGGATCACTTGAAGTCA
>NW_016107389.1:7434916-7453127 GCF_001604975.1 Cebus imitator | reverse complement strand
AAAAAAAAAAAAAAAGCAGTATCAAAAGAATAATGACAAATTGGGGAAAATACTTTAAGCTCCTTTTGCAAAGAACTAATTTCTTTAAAATGTAAAGAGAGCCTACAATTTCAATAAGAAAATACTTATTAGAAAGTTTACCCAAAGGAACCACAAATAAACTTTAAGTACGTGCAAAGATGCTCCACCTTGTACATAATGGAAGAGACAGGTATATTAAAACTACACTGTAATACCATTTCTTTTTTTTTGCCAGTTTGGCAAAGGCTAACAGTTTGCTGACATGTCCTGGTGGCAAAGATATAGAGAAACGATCACTTCAGTAAACTGCTGGTAGGAGTATAAATTAGTACAAATCTTCTGGAGGGCAATTTGGCAATGATATGACAGTTAAAAATATTCCCTTTTACTTGGCACTTCAACATCTAGCAATTTACCTCGCAGATAGATATACCTATGCATTTGTATAATAATTTATGTAACAGATAATTTATTGCAGCATTGTTTGACAGAAGATTGGAAAACTTGGAGATCTACCCATAGGGGACTGCTTAATAATTATGATACATTCCTAAAAAGAATACTATGCAACTGTAAAAAAGAATGAGAATGCCCTTTGTATAAGAATTTAGAAAGATCTCTAAGGTATATTATATTGTTGAGTAATAAAAGGAAGGTGAATAATAGCATAGTATTTTGGATAAAATAGAGGAAGAAAATTATGTACGGAGCTTGTATATGTATTTTAAAATCTCTGGAAGGATAAACCAGAAACTAACAATAATGGCTGTTGGCTGGAGAAGGATGGGAACTGTATAGATGGGTATATGGATGGCAGGGAGGCTTTTCAGAGTCTGCACTGTAGTACTTTCTCATGTTTGAACCACCTGAGTATTTTACCTTTTAAAAACAATAAATGAATAATTTTTTAAATCTAAAAGTGAGTGTAAGAACGTAAATAAAACTTGCATGTTTGAAATGGTCCCCCAAAAGTTACTACAGGAGGATCATAACAGAACTGTGTTGCACTTAACTTTTGAAAAAAATAACACATATGCAAGACACGTAATGCAGGGGTATACTTGCTAAGTGCTGTCCCAAGCTGTGCTACCTGAATCAGTGGATTTCAAACCCCCATACCTGCGTTCATGGTTCTGCAGTAATGACTAGTGAGGCTTTGCTTTATAAACTGTAGGCCCCGTGAGATGTTTACATAAGAAGAAAAGATGGTTTTTTTCATTTGTCTTGAATTTACATCAAGTTTTCTTTAATTGGCTTAAAAATGCTAGGGGTGCTTTTCTGGATTGGTTGACTGATTTTACTGATTAAAATCAGACCACTGGGCTTGTGTTACATTTCATTTTGTGGTATGGACTAAACTACTTGAACCATCTAGAAGTGTTGTTCTTACTTTTTAGTTAATCAGAAAATATAATTAAACAGGTTAATCAATTTCCAATCACAATATTTTTTCCACATCAAAGTAGTAAATGTTTATTGTACAAAGTTGAAAAAATTTTAGAAAAAAGAAAAAATTATCATACAAAAATAATCTTAGATAGCCTTTCCATGTTTCTTTGTAGTCTGTATTATATGTTAAAAAATTGATCCTACTTTTTTGGCCTGTTTTTCATATAATAAGATTGTAGATAACAGCATTTCAAATGTTAATTACATTCTAGAACAGGATTTTTAATGACTCTTGTGTATTGCACTATGTGGATGTCCCATAATTTATTTAATCCTGTAGTCTTGGACATCTAAGGACAACCTATTTCTGAAGCACTTTGTTTAATTGGAGTTTTTCTATATCTTACTTAGGATGAATTTAGTTTGCTTTGTTTACAAGGCTCTGTAGAATTCTCACACTGGCTGCCTGAGAAGGATGCGATCCTTGGTCCTTTGTTAGAGTGGATCCAGTCCCCAAGGCCAGCCTTGAAACGTGCCTGTCTCATTTTCTGCTGGAGTGATAAAATTGGGCCATTGGATGGACCGTGTCTCCCAAAGCCACTTGAAACAATGGTTTTGCTGGCTGTTGTTTGTTGTGGATTATACTGTTGCTCAGATGCTTTCAGATGTTATGGTAGCACATATTAAACACTACGTTGGGTACGGATGTTCTAGGCAAGGGAATTTTATCTTTTTAAATGTGGGTTAAGGCCATCCCTTTTGGAAAACTGGACAGAAATTTGACATGGTAAAAAATTCCAACCTGACCCAAGCATTCTGAATCAACAGTTTTGTCTCAAGTCCTGTGCAATTACATGAAGTTGGAATGCCACCTCTTTCATGTTTTTTCAGCCTTCTGGATTAAAGAATATATTGTATAAATTCCACTTTGCCATCAGTTAAGAAAATGTATGTTCAATGTGTAATGCGGAGGACTTAATTGATTTTGCCTTCAGTAATTTGTTATTTGATTCAAATCAGTTAGGGCCTATCTCCAGTTTCCTTTGAGGTGAACGAACTTTCCTTCTTTGATGAGGAATATAAAAGTTACAAACAAATGTTAGACTCAATAATTTAAAAAGTTTACAATATTTCTAAGCATGTTAGATAACTTTTCACATAAGAAAAATATATACTAACTATAAATAATTCTTTTCTATTTCTTACATTGTCTCCTAAGGGTGATGAGATGACATAATTAGCTTCCTGTGTTACTAACATATATATGTGTGTGTGTGTGTGTGTGTGTGTGTGTGTGTGTGTGTGTGTGTATTAAATGAGAAAAGAGATAGAAGTGGAATTCCTTTGTAAATATTCTGTAGTGAAGACTTTGCTAATTAGAAATCAGTGAGGTTCTATCTTCCATCAACCCACCTTGATTTCCCAGTCCTCTAACCCAACCTTGTCTGGTGAAGAGCAGTGTTCAAATATTAGAAATTGTGTCTTGGAGTGTGCATTGAGGCCAAGTAAGAATTGGCTAGAACACCAAAAAGGAGGAAATAACTGAAGTCAAGATATGGACCAAGAGAAGGGGTAACAGGAGGGCCCAGAAAATCAAGATCCAGGGAGAGTTTGTTCTTTTGTAAGAAATAGGAAGCCATCAATGCGTTTAAATAGGAGTGACATGATTTTGTGGATGTTTAAAAAGGACAATGAGTACAGTGTGGTGAATGAAATAGAAGGGAAGAAACCGAAGGCAGGCCAGATGTGACAGCGATTTCCGAAACTTTTTGATCTCTTGCATTTGGCCACCCAGTGCAGTTCCCCCCATGATATGAAGCAAGAGTTTTACATAGTATAGCCTTTTAGCATATGATAACCCTCAGATATTTTCTGTTCTATCTAGTTCATTCTATTACATTTACGAAATATTGGCCATGAGCCTCTAACTTGATTTAACTGCGTTAACAGGTCAAAACTTACTTAGAATCTGAAGAACACTAACTTGGAAGATGCAGTGGAAGTGATATTCTGAAAATTATTTATGTGCTTTTTTTCTTTTGCCTTTTTAAGTACATGACCTTTGCTCTCAAGACATCCATCTGTCTTGGTGATGAGTGGGGTTTATTATTTATTCATATAGCTATGAACTCAGTTATAAAGCGAAGAGAAACACTAACACAGTATTCTGATTCTGGCATTCAAATAGAGGAATTTACAGCAAGACTGTAAACCTTTATAATAGGCTATCATTTTGAATTTGAATGCCTAAACTTACTTACCTACCTTTAAAAGAGAATGAAACAGGAAGCGGAGGAGGAGAGGTCCCTGTCTTTCTGGAACAAGCTTGTCTGAGAGGCTTTTTTGAAAAGAGCAGGGACCTTTGTATCCAAGGCACAAAGCAGCCAGAATGGCACCCATAGTAACTCCAGGGCTAAGTAGAGGCCAGAGTGAAGATCATCACAGAGTGCACTGGCCAAGCCAAGAGGATGGACCAAAGTCTCACCAGCTGCTAATGCTAGCATTGAGACTGGCAGGACACCCAACATCTGGGGACATTGTCCTCGAGACCCAGAAGTGCCAGCCAGCATAAGCCCAGTGCACCTCATTCTCTCAAGGTCACCAGGACATGTATGACACCACCCTCTCTATACATCAGGATACTCCTTGAGGGAGAAAAGCAGTGAGAAGGAAAGGCCATTGACAGACTGAATATTTTCTAAAAGGGCTGAATAAACAATCAGATCAAACTTATCTATGAACTCAGTTATAATGGTCAGCTATTTTATCCTCAGAAGTAGATGGGAGCTCGTGAAGGAAAGCAACATCAGCTATAGATAAAAGAAAGAAGCTGAATTTTCCCTCCAATTCCAAATTATGAAAAGTTGAATTTGTGATCTATCGTAGAGACTCTTCCTAAAATGCAAAGCAAAATAATGAACTTCATTTCTTGAGTTTTTTCCATCTCAGGATATTAGTACCATTCACTAACTCTGTTATTTTCCTTTGTGAATTACATATTTAAAGTTTTTTTTGAGCTTATACTGAGTAAAACAAGTAAGCAATTCAGAAATGCCATGGTGACCAACATCTAAATTCTGACATACACATTTTGAAGGCAGAAAGTTTATTGTAGAAGAAGTTTATTGTAGAAGAAAGTTTATTGTAGAAGAAATGGGCTTATTATGAAACCAGTTTAGAAGTAAGAATGACAGTTCACAGCTTTTGGTGAAATACTGGAATAAGTGAGGGCAGAATATTATACTGAATGGGCAAAAGCTGGAAGCATTCCCTTTGAAAACCAGCAGAAGGCAAAGATGTCCTCTCTCACCACTCCTGTTAAACATAGTGTTGGACATTCTGGCCAGGGCAATCAGGCAAGAGAAAGAAAAAAGGTATTCAAATACGAAGAAAGGAAGTCAAGTTGTGTGTCTTTGCGGATGACATGATTCTCTGTTTAGGAAACCCCCTCATCTCAGCCCCCAAACTCCTTAAGCTGATAAGCAGCTTCAGCAGAGTCTCAGGATACAAAATCAATGTGCCAAAAATCACAAGCTTTCTATATGCCAACAATAGACAAGCAGAGAGCCAAATGATAAATGAACTCCCATTCACAATTGCTACAAAGAGAATAAAATACCCAGGAAAACAACTTACAAGGGACACGAAGGAACTCTTCAAGAGCTGCAAATCACTGCTCAAGGAAATGAGAGAGGACACAAACAAATGGAAAAACATTCCATGCTCACGAATAGGAAGAACAGTATCATGAAAATGCATCTGCCTAAAGTAATTTATAGATTCAGTGTTATCCCCATCAAGCTTTCATTGACTTTCTTCACAGAATTGGGAAAAACTGCTTTAAATTTCATGTGGAACCAAACAAGAGTCTGTATCGCTAAGACAATCCCAAGCAAAAAGAACAAACCTGGAGGCATCACACTGTCTGACTTCAAACTATACTACAAGTCGGTCCTGGCACCAAAACACATCTATAGACCAATGGAACAGAATAGAGACCTCAGAAATAACACCACACACTTAGAACCATCTGATCTTCGACAAACCTGACACAAGCAACGGGGAAATTTAATAAATGGTTCTAGGAAAACTGGCTAGCCATATGCAGAAAGCTCAAACTTTCTGGGGCTAGATAAGGAAGGCTAGACCCCTTCCTTATACCTTACACAAAAATTAACTCAAGATGGATTAAAGACTTAAATGTAAAACCCCAAACCATAAAAACCCTAGAAGAAAACCTAGGCAATACCATTGAAGACTGAATGGGCAAAAGCTGGAAGCATTCCCTTTGAAAACCAGGCATGGGAAAAGACTTCATGACTAAAACACCAAAAGCAATTGCAACAAAAGCTAAAATTGACAAATAGGATCTAATTAAACTAAAGAGCTTCTGCACAGCAAAAGAAACTATCATCAGAGTGAACAGGCAACCTACAGAATGGGAGAAATTTTTGACATTTACTCATCTGATGAAGGTCTAATATCCAGAATCTACGAGGAACTTAAACAAATTTACAAGCAAAAAACAACCCCATCAAAAAGTGGGCAAAGGATATGAACACGTACTTCTCAAAAGAAGATATTTATGTGGCCAACAAACATATGAAAAAAAGCTCATCATCACTAATCATTACAGAAATGCAAATCAAAACCACAATGAGATACCATCTTATACCAGTCAGAAAGGTGATTATTAAAAAGTCAGGAAACATTATATGCTAGAGAGGATGTGGAGAAATAGGAATACTTCTATACTTTTGGTGGGAATATAAATTAGTTCAACCATTGTGGAAGACAGTGTGATTCCTAAGGGATCTAGAACCAGAAATACCATTTGACTCAGCAATCCCATTACTGGGTATATACCCAAAGGATTATAAATCATTCTATAAAGAAACAGGCACACATAAGTTTATCGCAGCACTATTTACGGTAGCAAAGACTTGGAAGCAACCTGCATGACCATCAATGATAGACTAGATAAAGAAAATGTGGCACATACGTAGCATAGAATACTAGGCAGTCATAAAAAAGAATGAGATCATGGCCTTTGCAGGGACATGGATGAAGGTGGAAGCCATCATCCTCAGAAAGCTAACACAGGAACAGAAAACAAAACACTGCATGCTCTCACTCATAAGTGGGAGTTGAACAATGAGAACACAGGGACATGAGGGGAGTAACATACTCTGGGGCCTGTAGGGAGATGGGAGGCTAGGGGAGGGAGAGCGTTATGACAGATAACTAATGCATGTGGGGCTTAAAACCTAGATGATGGGTTAATAGGTCCAGCAAACCACCATGGCACATGTATACCTATACATATATACCTTTGGAACAAATCTGCACGTTCTGCATGTGTATCCTGGAATTAAAAAAAAAAAAAGTGAAGGCAAAAATAGGACTCTATCAGATACTTATTTCATGTTTTGAAAATTAACAAATAGAACAACTTTCAGGGGAAAATACAGGATTTTACATATACCACTGCAGCACATTTGTTCCATAGCAAAGTTAAAAAATCTACTGACAGTGACTAGCTTTGGTTCTTTAAACACCTCAAAGCACCTAGGAAGTGTGCCTTTAAAAGGACACCAAAAGTTGGTTTGTTTGATTAAAAAGTGATATTGGGGTTTGGGGAATAATGAGGTGAGCCTATGTGTCTTAATTAAAAGTTGAATGAACAAGGGAATGGAGATGGATTTTTATTTTCATGGCAAATAGCTATTCAAGAGAAGCGTTTTTCTTGAGTTTTCAACGAATTTCGAAGAGGTTCTATCTCAAAAGCTCTCTCTCAATAAGCAGTAGAAATTGTCTACAGATATAAACACCAAATCTGAGACGGTGAAGATGGAGGCAGATGAACTATCAGCAGCTCATCTATTACTTGGTGAGATGGGTCCTTTCAGTGCTTTCAGTGGTATGAGCCTGGGGTTAAAGGAACATAGCTCGTGGGTGAAGTCCCCAAAGAGCTAATCAACTTTGCAAGGGAACAGATGATCTCCTAGAGTCAAGGTACCCCTGTGTCTACAGACCTCTTTCTTTGAGACACAGTCTCACTCTGTTGCCCAGACCGGAGTGCAGTAGCATGACCTTGGCTCACTGCAATCTTCGCCTCCTGGATTCAAGTGATTTTCCTGCTTTAGCCACCTGAGTAGCTGGAATTACAGGTGTGCACCACCACAGCTGGCTAATTTGTGTATTTTTAGTAGAGACAGGGTTTCACCATGTTGGCCAGGCTGGTCTTGAACTCCCGGCCTCAAATGATCTGCCTGCCTCGGCCTCCCAAAATGCTGGGATTACAGATGTGATCTGTAATCATGCTGCTGCGCCTGGCCTCTTTAAACTTATTGAAATCAAATTCAGTGATGGGTAGAGGGAGGAGAGAGAAGGTAGGTAACTCAGAACTTCCGGAAAAGCAACCCAAATTTTACTTACTAAATACTAGCATTAGCTTCAAATGGGGAAATAGGTATTTAGATCATTTGTTAACCCCATCAGTGCATATGTTAAAGGTACTTAGACCTGCTAACAAACAGTGTCTTTTAAAAGTCCTTAGCTTGGAGTTTTTTTTCGTGTAGTATAGAAATAATATAGGTCTCTGTGGTTATGCCATTCTGAAAAATCCCACAGTAACAGAAGGCAAGACTGCAGATGGAAAATGTGAAGAAAAAAATCCAATTGTAATAATGTTATTATAGCAACACTTAAATTGCATTTATCTATCAAAACTTTCACCTTCATATCTCATGTATAGGCACTGGAGATGAGAGAAACTCGAGAAATAATCCACTGTGAAGTTTGCCCATCCCAAAATAGTCTCTAGGAGCCTATTTTTAAGTGATTTCTTTCTAAAGCACTAATTTCTCTTGTTCCTGTGAAATCACTTGACGGATATTATCTAAAAGCATGTTGGTGTCACAAGCCTTCTGAGGACTACTTAACTTCTGGTTCAAAATACCTGTGTTTTGAGTTTAGACAGTTGAGTCAATTGCATAGTTTCACCATCAGGTAGCACGTTTTAATTCTGGTAGATCTTAAAGCCTACCTTTAACTGCCAGTTAAAGTCTGTAGTTTGGCTTCTACAGAGTTTAATTTTATCTGTACCCTAAAATTTACACCTTAATTGTAACAGTGTCTGGTATCTGCTAATTGCTTCAGGCGTGTTCACCTGCATCTATGAAGATTGTCTTTCTAGCGCCTTGAGGGCAGAAGCCAAGTCTTTTACTTTTGTGTGTCTGTGGCTCATAGTAAAAGGCTTTGATCTTCAAGGTTCTCTGGGGACAAAAGGCATATATACATATACATCTATAAATAAATCCACAGTGAATGACAATTGCTTATTTTTTCTTCCAAGAACATCTATACAATGCAGGCATTTCCCAAAAAGTATATGTAAAATGTTTTTAAAAAGAATATTATATAGTTTCACATAGCTAGAAGGAGGATATTGAATGTTCCCAACACAAAGAAATGAAAAATGTTTGGATAAATGTCATAGATATGCTAATTACCCTGATCTGATCACTACACATTATGTATATTAAAGCGTCACTATATATCCCATAAATATGTACAGTTATATGTCACAAGAATAAAACTTAAAACATATAATTGAATTTTTATATTCATCAAATGTTAAAATATTAATATTTGCAGCATATTGAGTTATATGAAATATAAAAAAATAAAAATAAATAACTAATTCTATCATCCTTTCACTCCAGTCGTATTTCCTACGTTCTACTGCGTAAAGTTATTCAGCTCTTAAGACTATTCCATTGATTTATCCATTAGAATTTTAGCTGCATAGCTGGGTGTGGGTGTGGTGGCTCATGCCTGTAATCCCAGCAATTTGGGAGGCCGAGGTGGGAGGATCACTTGAGCTCAGGAGTTTGAGACCAGACTGGGGAACATAATGGGATCTCATCTTTACTTCAAATAAAAAAATAAATAAAAGAATTTATTCTGCTGCAAATAACAGAATATCCTGCTAGTTATATTGCAAAGAAGTCAGGAATGTTTCTTAGGTTGGCCAACCAACTATTAGAGCAGGGCACTTGCTTTAATAATTAAAGCTATCTATTCCTGCTGTAGAACTCTGATTATCAGAGTATATACTTCTCAGATAGACTAAAATTTTAACTTTCTAAAATTTCTGACTATTTGAACATTATGGAATTACTCTGTTCTCTTTTCATCAGAACATTCTTCATATATTTCTTAAGAAATATTAGTAGTTTGGGAGGCTGAGATGGGCAAATCATGAGGTCAGGAATTCAAGACTAGCCTGGCCAACATGGTAAAACTCTGTCTCTACTAAAAATACAAAAAATTAGCCGAGTGTGGTGGCAGGTGCCTGTGATCTCAGCTACTCAGGAGGCTGAGGCAGGAGAATCACTTAAACGCAGGAGATGGAGGTTGCAGTGAGCCAGGAATGCGCCACTGCACTCCAGCCTGGGCAACAAGAGCAAGACTCTGTCTCAAAAAAAAAAAAAAATAGTATTAGTGGTAGCCCCTTTTTAATTTTTCATATGCATAATTTGTGTCTTTTTGTCTCATGGCTAACCTTGCTAATGATTTCTTGATTTTGTTGAGATTTTTTTCCCCGAGGAACCTGCTTTTGGTTATACTGATTTTTCTCTATTTCCTTTTTCGATTTCATGAAAACTCTGATTTTTATTATTTCTACTCCTTATTTAGGCTATTACTTTTCTTTTTCTAGTTCCCTAATATGGAAGTTTATATTATTGATTATAGATGTCTTATTTTCTAATACATGTATTTGATGTTACTAGTTTTCCTTTAAGCACTACTTTTGCTGCATCTCATAAATTTTGACAAATTAAAATTTGATTTTCATTTAGGTAATGATGTTTTAAAATTTCTCTTGAGACTTTTTATTTGACCCATGTGCTATTTAGAAAGGTATTGTTTAATCTCTTTGGGATTTTCCAGCTACTGTTCAGTTACTAATTTTGAGTTTAATTACATTGTGGTCTAAGAACATATTTTGTATGTTTTCTGGTTCTTTTAAATTTGTTCAGGTGTGTTTTATGATCCAAAATTTGGTCATCTTTTTATATGATCCAGGTTAACTTGAGACTTTATATTCTACTGTTTTTAAATAAACTATCCTCTAAATGTAAATTCATATTGATGGTGCCGTTCTGTTCACTATATCCTTACTAAATTTTCTACATACTGGATCTGTCAACTATTTAGACAGGTGTGATGAATTCTTCAATTATAATAATGGTTTGCCAATTTTTCCTGTTTTTTATCAGTTTTTTCCTCACCTATTTTGACATTTTCTTGTTATGGACATACAAGAACCGTTATATCTTGGAGAATTGATCCGTTTGACATTTTAAAATGCCTTCCATCCTGATAATTTCCTTGCTCTGAAGTCTGGTTTGTTTGAAATTAATATAGCTACTATAGCTTCTTTTGATTAGTGCTAGCATGGCATATCTCTTTCCATTCCTTTACTTTTACTATATCTGTGTCTTTATATTTACGGTGGATTTCTCATAGATAACATACAGTTGGGTCTTGTTTTTCAGCCACATTGACAGTCTCTGTCTTTTAACTGGTTTATTTAGGCCATTCACATTTAAAATTATTATTGATATAGTTGGGTTAGTATCTACCATTTTTGTAATTGCTTTATATTTGTTCTTTGCTTCTTTTTTATCTTACTTTCTGCCTTTGTTTTAGTTGAGCATTTTATATGATTCCATTGCTCTTTTTTATTAGCATGTCAATCAATTATAAGTCTTCCTAACATTTTTTAGTAGTTGCTCTAGCATTTGTGATGTATATTTACGATAATCTAAATCTGCTTTCAAATAATACTATACCATTTCAAGAGTAGTGAAGTGCAATATAGCAAAGTATTCCCAATTTCTTCTTCCCATCTCTTATACCATTAATGTCATTAATTTTACTTATCCATAAACTGTAATTATTAAATATATTGTTGCTATTATCATTTGAACTAACAGTTATCTGTCAGGCCAATTAAGAATAAGAAAAACAATGCATTTTATCTTCATTTGTTCCTTTTCTAATGTTCTTCCTTTTTCTTTATGTAGTTCAAACTTTTGATCTATATAATTTTCCTTCTTTCTAAATAACGCCTTTTAACATTTCTTGCAGGTCTACTGGCAACAGATTCCTCCTTTTTTTTTTGTTCTAAGAAAGTCTTTATTTCTTCTTCACCTTTGAATTACTTCACCGGGTATGGAATTCTAGATGGGTGGGGTTTTTTCCAACAGTTTAAATATCTCATGCCACTCTATTTTTTTTTTATGTAAAGATTATTGTAATTATTACCCTTGTTTTTCTTTATGTAAGGTAATGTTTTTCCTCTGGCTTCTTCCAAGATTTTCTCTTTGTCTTTGGTTATATGTAGTTTATAAATTTTTGATATTAAATCTCCTTGGAGTTCTTAGGGCTTCTCAGATCTGTGGTCTTATGTCTGTCATTAATTTCAGTATAGTTTCAGCTATTATTGTTTAAATATTCTATCCTTTTCTTTCTTCTAGCTTTCTCGTTATACATATTTATACCTTTTGCAATTTTCCCACAGTTCTTGGATATTCTATTCATTTCTCCCCCCATTCTTTTTTCTCTTTGCTTTTCAGTTTGGGAAATTTCTATAGACATATCCTGAGGCTTACTGCTTCTTTCTCAGCCTGTTCCGGTGTGTGGGTGAGGGCACCAAGCAAGGATGAATCCATCAAAGGCCTCTTTCATTTCTGGTTTAGTGTTTTTGATTTCTAGCATTTCCTTTGATTGTTTCTTAGTGTTCCCATCTCTCTGCTTATATTACCCATCTGTTCTTGGATGTTGTTCACTTTTTTCATTAGAGTCCTTTGTGTATTAATCAGTTATTTTAAATCCCCAACTGATAATTCTGATATTTGTCATTCCTGAGCATGGTTCTGACACTTGCTTTGTCTTTTCATCTATTTTTCCTAGTCTGCTTTATGTATTTTTTTGAAAGCAAGACATGATGTATCGTTAATGGGAGCTGAGCTAAATAGGCTGTTAGGGTGAGGTTTTGTGTTTATCTACTCTTTCTTAGATGGAGTCTGTGTCTTGCTGGTCTCTCACTTGTAATCCGCTATCACCATACTAGAGCCCTGTTGATGTGGCTACAAGTACTGGGGAATGGAAGCATTCTATAATCTTATGATTAACTTTCAAGGTTTTTAAAGTGGGTCTGAGTCTCTTCAGGAGACTGTCTTGGTTTGTGGCTTGATGTGAAACAGGAGAGAAAGGGCTCCAGTTGCCTAATTGCCATTCTCCTAGGTCAGATAAGGATCTGGTAAAGAAATTTCCTTAGGGAAGGACTTTATTACAGGGAATAGAATGCTCCGTTAAGCGGTTATAATGGTTGTTCTTCCAACCCCAGGTATTTTTCAAAATTGTTACTTTCCTTATCTCCCTGCTGGATGCCAGAAAATTTTCTCCCATCTTCAGTGTGAGAATCTGAAGTGGCTTCTGGAGGTGAAACTAATGAAAGTGTGGGAGTCTCCCTGTGAGTGGGCAGGAGTTTTTAACTCTCAAGCCAGACCTTGCTCTATCTCCAGCAATTAGGCTGTTCTTCCCAGTTACCACTTCCTGCAGCCTCTGTTTTTGGTCAACTGTGATTCCCTGTATTCTTCTGTCTCTCCAGTTTTGGGGATGGTGGTTTGCCCTCTTTTCTCTATTCTATGATCAAAAGAGTTGTTGACACTCAGTTGGTCCAGCTTTTCCTTTGTGAGGACAGAGTGATTTCTGAGCTCTTTACATGCTAAAGTGAAAAACTGTCTTTAAAAGGGGGAAAAAAAAAAACAAACAAAACAACTTCCCTGGACCTAATCTGTGGAATCTCTCTCCCTGTGGTATGTATGCTGCCAGTGATATCTGTGCTCTGATTTTTTTTCGATCCTTGTTAGTATTTTTAAGTCTGACCTCCTAGGGGGTGCCTATGGGTCTGTATAGGACTAGCCAGTGATTGGTCAGAAATTTTGCGCAAAGCCGAGACTTCCGCTCCCTGCCATTTGATCCGTGTGTGGGTTGGGGAGCACATTCAATGTTCATGCTGTTTCCAGGTTGGCGTCGGTATTGTGTGGGAAGCTTATCAAGGATCTCCCTGTTAAATTTCTGTCCCTTCCTGTAGTTTACTGCTTTTCTCAACTGGGACCATAACCTCAGCCTAGGAGAGATGCTGGCATTCCCCATTCACCGCTGTTACTTAATCGAACTGGAATCTGCTCACCTGGCGCAGTAAGACCAGATGTTTATACCAAGTGTGCAGCAAGAAAAGGGAAGTTGTTTATTTTTCAGGGCACCAAGCAAAGAGAAATAGACAGCTAACGCTTACATCCTGACCTCCCTGATGGCTCACAGGTAAGCGTTTTTAAAGACAGAAGTAAATTTTGGAACAGCAGAAGTTACAGGCAAAATTGTAAATCAATACATAGAGATTACACATTGATTTTGGCCTAAGAGGGCAGGATGTTCTGTAAGTGGGGGCTTATAGAATGTAGGCACATTCAAAGATTTTCTAATTTGCTATTGGTTAAGGAAGAGAAGCTTTGTATAAACAATTGGGGTTAGCGGGAAATAATGTTAGCTTTGGCTGATGGGTATGAATTTCTCCAGGCCCCTCAGGAAGAAATTTAAAATGAAGAAAGTGATCAGAGGTCAATCTCCAGTTCCCCCTTCTCTGGGGCCTATCATGAGTCACTTTAGCAGGGATCAAGTTTCTTGAAAACAACTCAGAGGTGTATGTTAAGATATTATCCTTAGTTTCTATAGGAGAACTAAATATCTTGCGATTCCAGTTTCTTTGGCTGTTGTTTGAGACTATTACCTTCTTCACATGCAAGTTAAGAATTTACTTCTTGGGGATAGCTTGGTCTCTAGAATTTCCCTTGCAGGAACTCAAGACTTTGCTTTATTGCCAGGCTTGCTGGGGCGGGGGACCCAGGCCCTAAGAGGAGGTTGGTGCTCTCTGTCTCACTGCCTTGAGAAGATTTTCTACTTTGCTTTTCAAATCTAGCTACTTCCTGAACCTCTGGACCCCACCGCTCTCAGCAATCTGCTGGTTCTCTTGGCTAACTCAGCCCTGGTAATACTTTACTCCTCACAGAGCTGTGGTGTGGAAGGGACAGGAACTGCCCCAGGTAAGAATGCCAGACTATCTCAGTATAACCTTTCTCCTAGAGTCTAAGGAGCGATAGATGGCAGCAGGGTCATTTACCATTGGATCCCTAAACACAGAACCTGGGGCCTGGAATGTGCAAGAACATAATAAAATGTCAGAATCCTCAAAGGAAATTACGAATGAAAAATCTGAAACTATAAAATTCATATTAATGTTTAAGTAAGCTTTTACAAAATGAAACCTGTTTACCAATCCACTGCAACTCTTTTCAACTCATACGATTTTACGTGCATCTCCTTGTAAGGTGGGATGCGGGCTATTTGATATAATATGGGTAAGGTAGGGCTTCCAAAAAACGTTAAGAGTGCATGGAGCCTGTTGAGATCTTGGCAAAGCCCTTCTTGGCCACCAGAAGTTTTCCCTCTAACCCCACGAGCAGTCCTGAAATTGATTTGTGTGGCCTCTTCTACTTGGAAGAAATGTTGGCCCCATTGGTTTCAACCCACATCTCTCCTGGATGAGCCTGTGCTATGATCAAGACTCAGGGCGAAAGGTATTCTTTTTTCCCAAGGTGAAAACCACTCGAAAGAACAGCCTTTTCAAGGAAGGAAGGAATCCAGTGTTTCACAGAGGCAGTGGCTGGTGTGAAAGAAGAGGAGAAATATATGCTTAATCTTTTGATCTGTCAAATGAAAAGCATATTCTCAAGTGAACAGATGCAATACACAGGGGCTTAATTACTCAGCTTGGGGAGGGAAAATAAAACATGAAAATAATATATTTATTCTTTGTCGGGTTGTATAATATATGCATGACAGAATCATGAAAATTTGAAGTGGTTAATGCGTAGGGTTAGCCTAGCCATTCCCTGGAGCCAGACTGAGGTCAGTATCGCTTTGTATTCCAGACTCCTCTGTCTCGTCTAATTGGCAGCATGGGTTAGGGTTCTTTTGCCATTTATTTTTTAAGTTGAAGATTTTCCATGGAAGTGTTTGAGTGTCATTTAAAGCCTGTTGTGGGTACATGCATTGTGTTCTGTTTCCTCTGTAAATAAGGGGTCCTTCTAGCCTTTGGAGGGCCATGAAGCTTAGGGGACTAAGTGAAGGAAAACGCACAACTCCCTCACTTTCCCCCCAAAAATCCACTTGCCCAAATCATTAGAGCAGCTGAGCTGATGGTGGAGGTGGAGAGGGGGCTGATGACTCCATCTCTGAGCCTCCTCGCCTGGTTTGTGGAAGGGCTGCCACTGTAGTCATCTTAGAGTTACGTGGGGCTTTCAAAATTTGCTAGGTGCTTTGTCATTCACTCTTGCCTGTGCAATTCCTGACAACTCCAGAAGCATGTTAAGTCAAGTGTGGGCCCGTTTCTACAGATACAGAAACAAATTCAGAGAGTGCAGAGAACTGGTTCAAAGTCAGGTGGCTGGTGGGTGATGAGGGCCAGACCCAAACCCAGCCAGTTGATCCCACGTGATTCCTGATTCCCAGTGATTCCTTCTATATCATTAGGACAGGATTTTTGGCCCACTCTTCGTTTGGAATGATAAGTAGCTGGATTCAAAACAATCCCGAGAATGCCTGATCTGTGTGTATGCCTCCTGCCGTAAGAGACAGGCCAGGTGGCTGCTTCAGCATGCGCCCCCTGGGAGAGTGCCATACAGCTGGGGAGGGTCACAATGTTACAAGTTTTCACCTACAACTGTTTCCATTTAGAAACATGAATTTTGACCGTTAGGCACAGTTGGGGGAAGCCCTGGGTGTGGAATCAGGTGAGCTGGGTTCAGGTCAGTTTTGTGTACCTGGATGACGTCAAGGAAGTTATTTAATGCATGGTCCCCAAGTTCTTGTTCCCAAAAAGATTCAATAATTTTCAAAAATGATTATTACGATACAAGATGAACTATTACCATGTGAGACAAAATACTGAAACTAAGTTTAAAAATTAAAGGAAACATTAGTAAGGACATTTTGAGGCAACCTTAAGAAAGAGTTATGGAAGGGAAAGGTTCAAGGACATTGTGGTGGAGGACAAAGTGTGGACGTCAGTTACACATATCACATGGTAATAAAGGAACCAAAGCGTTCAATGGTTTGTGTTTTAGGATCATCAGTGGTAGACCAAATTTCTTCACTGTCAAAAGAATCATACCAAATCTATCTTTCTTTCTTTGTTTCTTTTTTTCTGAGACAGAATCTCACTCTGTTGCCCAGGCTGGAGTATGGTGGCACGATCTGGGCTCATTGCAACCTGTGTCTCCCAAGTTCAAGCAGTTCTCCTACCTCAGCCTCCTGAGTAGCTGGGATTACAGGCACACACCACCACACCCACCTAATTTTTGTATTTTTAATAGAGACGGGGTCTCACCATGTTGGCCAAGCTGGTCTGGAACTCCTGACCTTACGTGATCCACCTGCCTCAGCCTCACAAAGTGCTGGGATTACAGGTGTAAACCACTGGGCCTGGTCAAATGATTCTTTTGAGAGCAAAACGCAGCTCATAGTGAGATTCCTGAAATACACTGTATGAAGTTCTATCTAGTTGCTGAAGAAAGGCCACATATTGGGCTCTCAGCTTGTGAGCTGTTGATGCAAAAGGGAACCACCATCTAATTCACACACCAGCAAACCTTTTCTTTAATGGACCAGATCATAGACAATTTAGACTTTGCAGGCCATGTCCGTCTCCATTGCATTTTCTGTTTTGCTTTATGTTGTTTTTCACAGCTCTTTAGAATTCTTAGTTTGTGGACCATACAAAAACAAGTTACGGACCAGATTTGACTATAGCTTACTGACCTGTGTTGGATAGATGTTCACTGTCAATAAGTTAAAAACGAGTTGCTTTAGGGAGACACAAAAGTTGTAGATGCTAAAATCACAGAAAAATGTGTTGAGAGAATCTTCATTGAGTGGCCACTGCACAGTGGCGTTCATGAATTAATGGTCATCTCGGGGAGGGATTGATATCCTCTGCTGAAAGCTGATGAACGAGACAAGGATGCTGTTGATTCCAAAAATGGATCAGCTCCACTTGAGGTGAGAGGCAAGTCATTCTAGCTCTCTGAGCCACTGTTTTCTCCTCTAAGATGGAGATAAAAGTAAGTGTCCTGCTCACCTTCCAGGGTAATTGCAGGGATCAAATGAAATTCTACATGTGAAATTGCCTTGTAAACAATTCTAACAACCTTTAAAGTGTTAGTTACTATTTATCAGCTCAGACATAGTCAACTGCAGGTGTGTGCCAACCGCACTCATGAGAGAACATGGAAATCCCTGTTCTGAAGAAGATTCTAATCTAGCAAGAGAAGGGAGGCAAAAGGAGGAGCACTTCAGTTCAGGCCACATGGGTGCATGTGCATGCATGAGCCTTGAACTCCAGGAGCTTGTGGTAGATAAGGCTGCAGTGGCACCAAAGTCACAAAATTAAATATAACATATGCTAAAGTGACCGCAGAGAGGCACCCAGGAACTTTGCTGGCTGAGATTTATTTGCTCAAGCCCTGGAGGTTACTGTTATAATAATGTGCTAAGACCTTCCTTTAATTAAGCACTTATTTTTTGCCACATGTTGTGTGAGACCCCTTTATATACATTATCTCACTGAATCTTCACAACTGTTTAAAGAAATAGGTCTTAGTAT
>NW_016107389.1:7324643-7433984 GCF_001604975.1 Cebus imitator | reverse complement strand
AGGCAGGAGAATTGCCTGAACCCAGGAGGCGGAGGTTGCGGTGAGCCGAGATCGCGCCATTGCACTCCAGCCTGGGTAACGAGAGCGAAACTCCGCCTCAAAAAAAAAAAAAAAAAAAAAAAAAAAAACCACAACAAAAAAAAAAAAAAAAAAAAAAAAAAAAAAGACTATGACGCTTGTGAAATATACTAGATCACAATACCTTCAAAGGCAGGAGCTGCCTCTAATGGCAAGGGAGTAATGTTTTCCATGAATGTCAGAACACAAGGCATCGGATCGCAGGCCCACAGAGAGATGAGGCGTCCTATAAGCGAATTTTCTAGCTACCTGAGGCTTGCCTTTTGAAACCCTTACAGTTTATTTCATGGAACTAAGGACAGATACCTTACTAACATAACGGAGCGTACCAGATACCATCTTTTCATTTGTAATCCAGCTCACTTTTTGACCTGTAAAATTCCCAGTACATTTATTGAGGTTGTATGAAGATGCTTTCTTTTATAGTACATGTCCCCTTGATTTTAGTCCAACTATCTGACACCAGCTGGGAGTTTGGCAATTCAGTTCAATTTTGACACTCCTAGAGTTAATGCAGACCCCACAGGTTAAGGGCTGACTGCCACACAACTGCCTCATGTCACATGTCAGCTGAAAATGAGGTATTCAGGTTACCACATGTCTGCCAGTCCACTTTTGAGATTTCTCAGACCCCTTTTCTCAAGTTTGATAACTTGCTAGAACAATTCAGAAAACCCAAGAAGAGCACTTTACTTACTATTGCTGGTTTCTTATAAAGGCAACGAGTCAGGAACAGCTGAATGGAAGAGATGCAGAGGGGTGGGGGTGGCAGGGTGCCCATGAGGGGCAGAGGGCTTCCATGCCCTCTCTGAAGGTTCACCATCAACAGCTGCTGGTTGTGCAGAACTAAACACGTTACCCTGTGGGAAGACTGTCTTCCTCTGTAACAGTGCCTACCATGGGAAGTACTGAATTCTGTGGGTTTGACTCTTTCTTGCCTTGTTAATTGCTAATTGATTTCATTGTCCTTAGCTTCGGTAACCTCTAGGTGATCCTCAAGCCCAAGAACACAGCATATATCTTATTCCCAAACTTAATTTTTCCCTGAATGACATGAGGGGGACTTTGTAAACAGGTTGACTTGTGGATATCATTTATATTCATTAGCACTAATTATTATGTACATTCACCCAGAGGCCGAAACACATCTTTTATAAATGGAAAGGGTGAATAAATGCTACTTCTGTACCTTACATTAAATATGGTTTCTGTTTCTCTTCCCTTTCTTTCCTAGTCTGCTCTGATGATTTTATGTCTCCCCACCTCCGCACCTCTGCTCACAATTAGAAAATGTGCTATTTCCTCTGTTTTTTTTTTCTTCTTCCCCTAGTAGGAGGGGAAGAAAGGGAAAGATATACTCCTTAGTTTCTCTGGTATCTGGTCTGTCAGCCTTTTCTTCTTCTTTTGGTCTCATGATTTTATTCTACCAATACTTTCTATGTCATCAGAATTATCTTGGAGGATACCCGATGGATCCCACTTCTTTGATTGATGGTTGCAGAGTTGGCAGGAGTGAGCTTGTCTGGTCACTGCCCCAGGTGGTGCATAAGCCATGTCTCTTTAGCACACACTTGGGTGGCTGGGCCACCATGCCTGTGAGGGTCAGTGGCCCTTCCCACGTGACAGTTGACAGGTAGACATACACCTCTTCTACCTCACAAAGATGTAGTCAGCAAGGAAATGGCATGCCGGAAGGAGAGAGGTCAGCTATTCAGTACACCCCTTTGAGGAGGTTGCCAGTCCTGATTGTATCCAGTGGTTTATTTACCACTGAGAGAGTGAAGGATGTGCCATCCTAAATATGCCAGATTAGCATATTGATTATTTCCACTTGAAAATGTTGGAGAAATTGTAGTTTCAGAAAAGGCAAACTGACCTGTCTCTTCCTGCATGCAGGAAGGGTTAAAGATTACTCTGGGAGGGGGGTCCTCACCATACCAGGGTGAGAAAATACCCATATTACCCAGAGACTGGTGGTTGAAGGTTGCAATGAACCTGGATAAACATACTTACTGAAGCAACCCTTATCTTCCACCTGTTTTATTCCCACTGTATCTCCCAGTGATTCCCCTAGAAAATTTACTACCACAGCCAGATTTTTTTTGGCCCTGTCATTTTTTTATTCAGATTTTTTTGCTGTTTTTCTAAAAAGTATGAAACCATCTTGCTTCAGTCGCTTCTTCAGACTTTACTCTCTTATGAAGGTTCCCATGGACATGTAAAATGAATGAAATGTGTGTACTTTGCTCATGCTCGTCTTCCTGGTGTCAATATTCAGATCCAGCTGAATATCCCACCAAGAGCTAAAAGGAGGATTGGAGGTGATCTGTGACTTCCCTCCATTGTGCCTGTCACCTTTCCAGAGTGCCGTGCCTTCAGAGGGTCCCATCCACATCACAGGGGCTGGTCCTCAGCCTTGGAGTTGGTCGCTTATTTCTATTTGCAATTCTGCTGATCTTGGATCTTTGAGAACAAAAAGTCTATTGTGCTGGTTTCAGAATGCAGATACAATGATGTTAAATATAAAATGTTGCAAATAAATTGTCAGAGTATATTAAGACTTTCTCCCATCCCTGAACATAAATGCCATTGACTAGTCATAGCAGCAAATTTTTGTTTTTGGGTGTGCTTTCAGTTTCTTGGTCTAATTATAATATCAGAATTAAAAATTCCATTTCCCCCCACAGTGGAAGCGGTTGTCAGAACTTTGTGTCTTAAACTGTGGAGTTTTAAGTTTTCATGATAACTACATTAGAGGTAGTTCTGGCATTTAAAATGAGACCCAAACAGGAAACGAAAGATTCTCAGTTAATTCCCTTGGAGTAAATTAAAAGATGCATCTGCAGTTAAAATAGTAAAATCAATAGAACAAAAATACATCTAAAGGTCATTTAAAGCAAAGGTGAGTTTTAAAAAGCTATTAAAAAGTACTTAGTTGTGTCTTTTAAAGTTTATCTATATTTATAAAGAACGATTTTTCAATTAACATACATTGGTTTAATTCATTGAACCCGTCAGCAGGGGTTAGGAGTGATTTATCCCCTCACTTTCCTCCAATGCATATCTTTGCACATGCAAGCATCAGTTGAGGAGTTTATGATTTGGAGAAGATGAAAAAGTCAACCTGGGCAGATTGCCAGGCACAGGTTACATGGAATGTTCTGAGAGCCGAGATGGAAGTGGGGCCTGGATAAAGGATGATACCATCGTAGGAGTGACCCAGACTCTGGGCCACTGGTTTAAGGATCTGGGCAGTTCCTTAGAGCTTTTGGAGCAGGTCATGACCATGCAGGAATCTAGAAACCCAGACTCTGGTTCTGGCTTTATTACTGATGAGTTGTGGGATCTTGAGCTAGACATCCAGGTCTCCAGGGTGAGTTTTTCATTTGCACCATGGGAATCACAAAGCCCGTGCTATGGACATTGTGAAAAGGCAGTGAGACCCAGAAATAGAATTCCTATTAGAACCACTAGCACCTGCTGATTAGAGAGTACACCATCTTGGCTTAGGCTTCGCACCAAGTCAGCTTCTGTAGTGATTTTTTTGATATTAAAATGTGAAATAAAAAACTAAAAGACTACGGGTAACATTCTTTTTTTTTTTTTTTTTTTATGAGACAGTCTTGCTCTGTCGCCCAGGCTAGAGTGCAGTGGTGCAGTCTGGCTCACTGCAACCTCTGCTTCCCAGGTTCAGGTGATTCTCCTGCCTCAGCCTCCCAAGTAGCTGGCACTTGAGGTCAATTTTTGACCTCAGCCTCCCAAGTAGCTGGCACCACACCCAGTCAATTTTTGTATATTTAGTAGAGACGGGGTTTCACCATGTTGGCCCCAGGCTGGTCTCTGTCTCTTGACCTCGTAATCTGCCCGCCTCAGCCTCCCAAAGTGCTGGAATTACAGGCGTGAGCCACTGTGCCCAGCCAACTCTATTATACTAATATTCAAATTTAAGTCTTATAAGGGGTAAATCATATGACAGTAGGCAGAGATGGGGCTTGTTGAAATCTCAGGGGTAAAATTTGTTGTCGTGTATATACCCTGTTGTGGAAACAAAATCAAGCAAACAGCTAAAGGAAAAACACCCAACATCTTTTTATTGCCTCTGCTTACCAGTTTCTTTGCTCTCAAAAACAGGGTCAGAAAGATAAACAACTTCAGCTAACTCCAAGGGAAGTTTATATTTGTTTAAATACCATAGGTTGCACCTTGATTTTTAAGCTGTTTACCAGAGAGTTGAAGAGTTTCGCGAAGCGGAGAAACTGATCGTCGCATTCTGCCTTTTGTTTTTGTGGTTTCTAAGTTCTTGCTGGTGTTACTACAGTCTCTGAATTTGAAGACTTCCATGTCTCCTTTTACTTTCAGCAACCATTTTTATTTTCCCCCCTTTGACCCAGTTGCATTGAACGTCCAGCAGATATTCCAAAGAAATGCTTCGGTGGTCGTAGAGCAGTTTATACAACTGTATTAAAATGACGGTTTCAAGTTGGCTAACATGAGCACTGAATAAACACATATTGATATTATAGAACAAAATAATATATTAGTGCATTGCTCATTTGTGCTTCGATGGTCACCCTGATGCTATTCGTCATGTGGGGAGTGACAAACACAATTACACCCGAGTGCTAATAGAGTGGAAGGGCAGAACTGCCTGACCTCGGCATCCCGGGTCGATTTAAATGTTTGATGTCTCATTGAATTAGTATCACAGTGTGAAAGACAAAGCTCAAACTAATGGAAATGAGCCTGGACATGCAATACTGCTGATTGGGCTGACATAATTAGAATAATATTCCTCACGCAGCTAATAACAAGCTGAAGAAATAAATAACCGAGAGATAACCTAATTGCTGCATGCTTAAACGTTCTTTTGAATATGCTAAGGTTAGCATTTTATATTTACTTACAAGGCACACTGGTGGGCTTAAACAAGAAATGTAGGGATTATTGCAGAAGGAACGGCCACCAAAATGCACTGCTCTCTGGAGGGCTCAGCCCCTTGGGTGGCTTCCCGTGGTTATTTCAACAGTTAGCAATGATCCTTTCCGTGGCTCCACTCTGTGCCAGGCACAAGGCTGGGTTTCTAGGAGAGAAACGTGATGGCATGGGTAATCACCCACTAATCTTGCCTTCCAGGGGCTTATAGCCTCCTGGTGGTGATGAGATACGCATAAAAACAGCTCAGAATGGGAAGAGGTAAGCGTGAGAAGACAGAGCCAAAGAGTGTTAAGAAAATTCCACTGAGAGACACTTCGTTCCCAACAGATTGCAAATTGAAATTTGTACTCCAGGAAGTACAAATAATTGACTGGGAAAGCACCTGGGTTACGTAGTGAGACACCCGAGGAAGATTCCAGTTCCTCAGATTGCAACTTCTCAAGGAAGGCAAGGCAATGTTGCGCTTCACTTGCTGAATCTTTCCTTGTGCATGGAAATACTCATTTAAATCCCTTCTACTTGCGTTTTTAAAGTTTTCCTAGTAGTTTCAGCAAAGTTACCATGCTCTGCTTCTGCAAGTTATAAGGCAAAGAGATACATTCTGTTGACCTCAAAGTAACAAGTTTTATTGTGACCCCCCCCCCCCAAAGCGAAGTGAGGAGATACAGGAAAACTCTCAGAGGTGGAATACCCAGGCCTCGTGAGGAATGTGAGGAACGAGAGCTTGAATTGCTTTGAGTACACTGTGAATTACAGGTGCTGAATAAATATTTGTTGAGTGAATACTTAGGGCACTTTACTTCAAATATCTTATTTAAATCTTGCAGCAATCTGGCAATGGAAACTATTAATAGCTCCATTTTACACATGAGAAAATCAGGGCTTGGAGGGTTTACCTGACTTGACACAAGTCACGCAGAGAACAATTGGGGGGCCACTTCCGATCCAGCGTGTGTGGTGGTTGTGAGTGTGATTCTTTTTGGTTATAAAATAAGAGAAAACCAGGTAGTAGGTTGAGATGGAGACAGGGCCTTGAGACCAAGATGCCATGAACAGACTGCTAAGAAGAGGGGGAGCAATCGTGGGGAAGGAACTTCTGATCTTCATGGACAGTGAGAAGGACTGGTGAGTTTACTGCCATTGACAAATGAGAAAGCTGAGATTCAAGGAAATTAAGCAGCTGCCCAACTAGCAAGTGGCAAAATTAGAACTAAACACTAGGATTTTCTACGCTTGTTTACCATCTTAACATTGCATGCTCGTCTTTGGCTTGTAGATCATTAAACTTCAAGTATATTTTAGTAATGTTTGCAAACGAAGTGAGCAAGCAGCAGCTTGGAATAGTGAAAAGAATACAGATCTAGGAGGAAGTAAGAGTCATATGTCCTAGTCTGAACTTGGGCACTGATTGGCTGTGTGATTTTCAGCTAATTACATCTCATCTGGGTGGTGGTTCCCTCCAGCTCTAAAATCCAGGTGAGCCATACAGTATTTTGTAGATAGTTACTGTTGCAGATGACCCCTAATTCAGGTCCCAAGCTAATGAGGAGTGGTTTCTGTGAAATTTCCATAAGTCCCTTGGCAGTGATTCTCAAACCCTTTTGGCCAATGGGTGATAATCTATAGAATCACCAACACCACTGTTCTTATAGCAAGATATCCCATAAGAGCCTTTTCCACAGGAAAAAAAAGCAGAATGGCATAGCGTTCCATGAGACTATGCTGGGATGTTACGTACGTCTGTGAAATATTAAATGAAAATTGTTCATGCCCAGGTTCAAATCATAGGTTTCACCAACTCATTGATATATTTTAATATTAAGCTTTCTGAACATCTGTTGTGAGCTAGATGTGGTGTCAATTATCTGCACATATGTTACAAGAGGCCAGGTGCGTTATGGACATCATTTTAAGAACCATGGCCCAAGGGGACACATAGTAGAGATGTTCTTGAAGTCCCTATGGTAAAATGGCTTAATGTAAAAGAGGAGGGGGATGATGATGAGAAAGATTTTTTAAAATTAGACCCAGGTTCTTAATATTTTGGCTAATTAAATCTTTTATTATGTTTGATTATAAGGTATGGTGCTACACCTGAGATGTCTGTGGAGAACAAGTTGACTAAAGTCTTCTGGAGGAAAGAACTTTGAGAATCCCATTTCTAGACAAGCATTCTCTATTAAAGCAATATCAAAATGTTCAATCTTTCTATGCTTATAAAGATTCCCATTGTGCTAATTCAGACTCTAATAATTTCTTATCTGGTTTATGCTCATAGCTCCCTAACTAGTCTTTTTTTGTGTGTAGTGGAATGACTACAGGGCTGCTGAGGGATACTTCTGAAAAGGAAGCCCTTGTGTGACAGATAGTCTATTGGTTTCCATGTCCTTTAAAGGCTCACCCTTGTTCTCAGGGCACAATCTAACTCTTCAGAAGAAAAGTCAAGTCCCCTCGTGGACTGGCTTCAGGATCCCTTCACTGTTACCTCCTAGTCCTTTCCCTCTGCATCCTTTGCTCTGACTTTATAGACCTCCCTGGAATCTTCTGAGTAAGCCCTCCTCTAGACACCCTGCCCCATCTCCCCACTGGGCCTGTGTCTGCATTATTCCCTCATGTTAGGAAACTTTTCTTTTTCTTTGCTCCCTGGCTTATTCCTCCTGGTACTTCAAAACTTAACTCAGTGGTCACTTTCTGCAGGAAGTGGAGAGAAGATCTGGACCAGATCTTAGAACTTCTTCTGAGGTTCCTCTCTAAAGGAACCTGGAATTCCGATTACTTTTTCAGGCATGCCTTTCCTATAGAGAGGATGTGTAGACAGCAGGCTCTAGAATCAGGCAGCTTGTGTTTGAAGTTCAGCTCCTCCTCTTACTAGTTGTATCCTCAGGTAACCACCCTGCTGCAGTTTCCTCGTCTGTAAAACGGGTACAATAACGGTACCTGTCTCCTAGGGGTGTTACGGGGATCGAATATGTAAAATCCTTGAAACAATGCCTGACAAATATTACATTCTCTACAAGTGTTAGCTGTTACTATTAGTAGTGGTGGTGGGAGTACTCAAGTTAAAATAGTTTAGAACAGTGCCTGGCCCATACTGTAGTAAATGTTGAATAAATGCTAGTGATTGTTCTTAGCTCCATAGGAAGGTTGGATCAGGAGCCTTGCAATGAAAAGTAAGGACCCAGAATGCAGAGAGTTCAGGGTGGTTAGAGGTGTCATTAGGAGGTTGAATGGTGACTCCTAAGCTGACGTACGGGAAGTATTCCCTGCATTCCTGGCTCAATGGCCAGAATCTCAGCTCAGGATAGTTATTGCGCCTTTGCCATTGCCGTGGAGATGCTTCTTGGCAAGCAACAGTGTTCAAGATCTGTATAAGATGGCAGCAACAAATGTGGTTCACGGCTGACTGGTTGGCCTTGGCAGTGACTGAGAAAGTCAATATTTAAAGAGCAATTTTTTTTCCCTCTGGCAAGAAGTGATGTCAGTGTTGGAAGGAGGAAGGCATGGTAGGCTGGATGGAACCTGCTTTTTGTGATATGTGAGATGTTCTCAGTGTGAAATCACTTGATGAGTTAAACCACATGAATGCGTATTTCTGATTTTCTTCTGGAGCTCCCTGATAGCTCTGGAACTTGGGATGCCTGAACACGTGCCTTCATGAATGGGAAAGACTCAGGCTTATCATGGAGTAACTCGTGCCTCTTTACAGGTGAGGTTGTTTGTGTTTTGTTTTCATCTTACAGCTTTCAGTATTTCTCTTTAACTGAAAAGAGATGATGGTAAGTGTAATTGCTCTCTCTTCCCCTGCTTCCTTCCTCCCTTTCTTCTCCTCTCTCTCTCTCTCTCTCTCTCTCTCTCTCTGTGTGTGTGTGTGTGTGTGTGTGTGTGTGTGTGTGGTTGGCAGGGGGCAGTTATGTGTTCCTTCCTTGGAAGGACAGATACAGGCCTATAGAGAAAAGCACATTAAGTATATTTAATTTTGTTAAGGGTTAAGAGCTTTAGTTTATTACCAGTTAATACAGAGCCATCCTGAGTCAGCAATTCCTGTAAGTGTTTTGAGCAAGAGTATTTCTTTGCATTTAGTTTGCTGATCAGTTACTTAAATAGGTGTATTCAAAAGAGAGAAAGCAGAAAGCTAACGGTGGGAAATGCAAAAGCCATTTGCCAGTTACAGCAGATGCCAGCAAATGATGAAGAAAAGAAAAGCAGTGCTATTTACTGTACACAGACAGTCCTTCCAAAAGATTGGTCATGTACTTGACATAACTGTGGGGCAGGCCATTGCTCTGATAGCCAAGGGTATAGGAGGACACCCACCCCCCCCATTTGTGCATAAGGTCTGAGAGCTTTTTTCCTCCCTTTTTATGCAAACATACAAAAACACCAGGGATTTTCCTAGAAGGTTGATTCTCTGGGAAGGTTGTCCTCCCCAGGGAGGTGTCCATGGGCAGCCATGTGAAGATGGTCTTGACTTTGTGTGGAAGTAGTGGGATTTAGTGGCTGGATCGTCTGTCTTCAGAATGAGGGAGAGCCCTTAGCATTGATGAGTCATCCCTCCGTGACAGCATCAACTCTCCATCCACATCTGCTCCATTGACAAACTTGACCAAATGCTTTCTGATTGACTCCAGCTCCTGTGGGAGGCCAAGAAAATAAGACATGATCATTGTCCTTAAGGAATTGCCAATTTAGTTGAAAGAGTGGATGACAAAGAAGATGGATGTGCAGAAATGCAAATAATAGAAACAGACACACGTATATACATGCCAACAGTAGGTGCGTACCTGGAGGGCTTCCTGGTGTAACTGAATTTAGAATGTGCGTGCGTGCGTGCATGAGTGCGTGTGTGTGTAAGGGTTAGGGGAGGACTGTTAGTAAAGTTTTTGTAGAGAAAGAAAAAGGGAACTATAATTATTTAAGAAGATTTAGAGCACAGATTTTGGAGAGAGCCTGTTTAGTTTCAAATCCCAGCCCCGCTACTGACTAGCTGTGTGTGTGATTTGGGGGAAGTTACATAATCTCTCCAAGCCTCAGTTTTCTCATTTTAAAAAACAGAGATTCTGGTAGTGGCCTCATAGAGTTGTTGTTGGAATCAGACCAGAAAATGGATGTGAAACCCTGAGCACATGCCTGGCATATCATACAGGTTCAGTAAATGATACAACAGCTCCTCCTCTCTGCCTTGTTAAATGCAGTGATTTAATGATTTGTGTGTCCAGTATAGTACTAGCAGCTCTGTATTGTTTCTCTTGCGTTTTTTGCCAACCCTGAGCAGTCAGTGTTGTCATCCTAGGTTACTACTGATAGAGCTGACGGCTAGAAAGGTAAGCCATTTTCCCTTTGTCACAAGGTAATATACAGCAGACTCAGGAATCCAAGTTAGGACTATGAATTTCTAAGCCCGGTCTTTTCCTATTTTGACACATGACTTCTCAGGAGGCTTCTTAAACTGTGCTTTAAATGAGTTGTAAGATACGACATGACGTGAAAACATGACAACAGTAACATGTTAGTGAGCTTGCCAGGTGGCTGGTACTGGGCAGCCCTTTCCGTGCATCGTCTCTGATACTGACCAGGAGCCTACAAGGTGGACGTCATCATCTCGTTTTGTAGAAGAGGAAACTGTGACTGAGGGAAGGTAGGCAGGTCTCCCAGTATGACCTACATGATAGAGGGCAGAGCCAGAAATTTTGTATGGAAGGAAATGGGGATTGGTCTTCTGACATGATGGATTAGGGTGGGCACCAGAGAGGGAAAAAAACACAGTGAATGACTCACTCTGGTAATCAAGGAGAAGTGCTTAGGAACATAATGATAATTGTGAGGATGCTCATGATGAAATGAGACAACTTGTTCACTAATTCCAAAGCCCTGCTCTTTTAAAATTTTTATTTACAGATTTGTTAGAATAGTCAGCAAGCACAGATTGGCTGTGTAGCCTTACAGAAATTACTTAACTTCTTCAAGCTCCCTTACTGGTTAAAACACGTGGACCAAAAAATTGCTGATTCCATATTGTTATGGGACTTAACAACTGTGTGTGACATGCATGTCATCATGTATAACACCAGGGAGGTCTCCCATAGATGATAGCTGTGACTATTATGCAAATCACTCTCATCTTGGAAAACCCAGAAGAGAGAGAAAGGAAGTTGGGATGGATTAATGGCTCTCAGCAAGGGAACTGCAACTATTGTTGGTAATGGGTGAACATGGCTGAGGAGGAATGTTTTAACAGGGTTTAGATTGGGCAAGCGTGAGAAAAGACAATGGGTCTCATTTTGGACACAGAAGAAAAGCGTTAGAAGTAATATTTTGGAAAAAAGCAATATTTTGGAAACGTATTTGGATACATGTAGCAATTAAAACAATGTGAATGGAGGGATTATTTGCAGAAATAAGTTTAAAGAACGTGAGATAGACTGCGCAGAGTTAAGTAGTGTTTGGCCAGTAGTAAGTAGTGAATGTGAATTGTGTGTGTGTGTGTGTGTGCACGCACGCACACGTGAACGTGCAGGCAAGGCTGGGAAGGTTACGTTTCTTATAATAAATGCTGTGCAGCAGTCACTGGTACTTCAGATCAAGGACACGTCTCCCTCTCTAATAGCGTTAAATAATTGCTACAGAACAGGCGAATAAAGTAAGATAAATTTTGTATTTAGCATATGTGGAAATATTATGAATAGTTGCGGACTCAATTCCCTTTGATGCCCTTTGACAATCTGATAATTTTTGCAAAGATGTACTTAAAATGCTGTTTCATGCAAAGTTCAGATTTTTTTCCCTTGTTTAAAAAATACACGACATCATTAATTTGCAGGCCTGTATATTAATTTTGCTGAGAGCACCGTTTATTTCTCCTTCCTTCCACTTTGTTTAAAGTCAGTTGTTGACAACTCTCCAGCGTGTCAAACTCTCATCGCTAATAATTGCTTAAGGACCCCTAACTTCTACAAATGTTGGTTCCAGCTCCAAACCCCATGCTAGCCCTGGAAGAAAAAAAAAAGGGGGGAAGAAAGAACTTCTTCTGATGAATTTTTGATTTTCCTTCTTAACAAAGAAATGTCTGAGATTCAAAGCAATAGCTTAAAGTGATATTATAAAATAGAATATGGAGTGCACTGTTCTGAATGACTCTTTGCTTTTAATGTGGGGCTGAAAAATTGTCAGTGCCTTTTTTGATTAGATGGGATTTTTTTTTTTTTGTTCTTGATCTAAGAATTGAGGAGAAAAACATGCTACTTGCATTTGAATATGGCATGAGCAGAGATATAATGTGTTGGAGATAAAGTAATAGCAGCAGCGCCTTAAGGCAGCACCTGTACCTTTGGGTCAATGCCATCCTGCTTTAGATCGCTGCTGCGCCACGCTTTCTGCGGCTGCTTTATTAGGCCTAATTAGGCGGGCTGTCACTTTTATTGGTGATGGGAAAGGAAGATAAGTAGATCACTTGTGTCATCTATCTCTATCCCGACGTGTCTAAAAAGTCTAAAGTAATTGCTGTAGGCCACAAATAGATACTACAAGAGGAAGAGGGAGCTGGGGAAAAAAAGAGAAAAACAACAAAAACAACAAGACACCCAGAACGGTAATAAAAAAAATAGAAAAGGTTAAAAAAAAAATTTCTAGAAATGCCTTACCTTTGGCACTGCTGTATGTAATTTCAAATCCACAGAGAAGAGCATGTGAAACATCCTAGAAGCCCTTTTGTTCTGAGGGAGAAGATTGTCTAATGGATTTTGTGATAGCTGAATGGAGTAGGGTAAAGGAAAACGCTGCCTACTTGGGAGTTGAGTAATAAACTCTCAAGAAAAAGTTGGTCCAAGTTCTAACAAGAATTCCACATATGATACTACTGAGCAGTGAAAATTCACATTAATTAGAAAGAGTCCCAGATCTGCAATTTTTTCGTCTTTTGTGTGATTGCAGCAGTGGCAGGAAGTGGATTTCTGAAAGTTTTTATAATGGGATTCTATATGAGAATAGATATTTCCTCCCATGGAAAAGTCTGTAAAAATGGTGCCATTAAAAATAAGCAGCCATAGGACATTGATAATGTTCTCTTTAGGCAATGATCAACTCTGCTCAAGGCTGTCAGAAAACAGCTTTTTCTCTTCTCTGAAGGACTCCTTACCTAACCGTGTACTTCTGATAACTGACTAGCAAACCTGGTTTTTTTTCCAGACATTAGCTCGATGTTCTCTTTCCCAGCTGCTTGGTGGTTGGCCTTTGACTATGCACTGTTGATTATGGCATTTGAATAGACTCTGGTTATCCAATCACCTCCTTAGTAAAACCATAAATTAGATGTAGGAGCCATATTTTATACTTTTCTTCCGCCCGTGTCATGCCTAGAACTGTGCTAAATATGTATAAGGACTTGAAAAATAGTAATTTCATTAGTTTCTTAACCAGTGTGACTGAGTGGGTTTTTCAGTGTCAAATGAGAACTTAAATTTACCATGTTATACAGAAAATGTTGGTCCTATAAAATAATTTTAAAAGTAATTATGAAGCATCCTTAATGATATTTACACGATACCAAGATGTTGGCACCAACCCAATCCAAATTTCTGCCCATCACTTTGAGGTGTATTATGTATATTATCCAATACATAGATTGGCTAGATGGAATTTATTACTGAGAAGTCTATAGTTTATACTGTCTGTCCTGGGAAGACAGACTGTTATAATTAGGCATCTGCTTTGCAGAGGCAAGACCATATGGTCAATGTGTTTGAAACTTTCAATGTTACTTTATTATTGCATTAATCTATGTACATAATAAGTGCAACTTGTAATCTAGCTACATAATAAGAAGCGCATTTAGCATGTGCCAGGCACCTCACTAAGGGTTTTATACACCACATTTCATTTTAGTTTGATCAAACCCTCTGAAGGAGGTATCAGTGTGCCCAATTTACACACAAGACAACTGAGGCTGGGAGCAATTGAGTAGCTTTCTCACGTCCACATAGCTAGTAAATGGGATAGCTGGAATTCAAACTCATACCTATTTGATTCCAAAGTGTGCACTCTACACTGTTACTAGACTCAGTCTCCTACTTCTGCATGTTGCTCAGGAGAAGGACTTGCTTCTTTACAGAACAAAAATTCCACTAATTCATAGACTCAGGGAATTTCAGCTTAGAAGAAATTTTATCATTGATTTTGTTGAGTTGATTGAGTTGCCTTAGGGTATGACAGATGGACTTACGAACAATTTTTATCTTTGACTTTGAACATTAAACACCAGTAAAAATAATGTGGATTCTTTCTTAAACCATGCAGAAATCAGATTATGGAAATATTTGTCTCTTGAGGCAGGAAAAGGTGGGACTTCAAGATCCTGTCCAAGTGTTGTCTGTCAAAAATATCACCTCCCTTTGACCCTTCCGTTTATTGTATAAATAAATAAAAATAAAGAATTTAAAGTATTTATAGGGTGCTTGCTATATGACAACTCTGAGATTGGGGTATTAGTCTCTTTTTTACAGATAAAAAACAAAAGTTCTTAAATCCAGTCTTGTTCTTTCGTCTTTACTGCTTTCCAGGAAAAGGGTTTCCGATGGGGCAAAAATATAATGTTGCATTGCTTGAAAATTCAGGGAAGGTGTGGCAGTGGGTGGGGCACTTTGGCATCTGAAGAATTGCATCAGGAATCTGAAAGAAATGGAACCTCTGATTTGCAAGTAGTAAAATGAAGAGTGAGGTCAAAGGCACTTAGGCATGTTTTGGTGTCTTCACAGTCTTGCTGCTACTCATTTTGTTACTTGATACAAAGTTTGATCCAGTGATATTTTTAGAAGCCATATGCTGGATCCATTCAAATCTGTCCTCTTCTTCTGTCTGTTTCTAATGGGTCACTATTTCTGGTGCAGAGCTGGTAAAAAGCTATTGTACTGCCATTCTTCTTTCCTGGCATCAGGGTAGACATTGACAATTTGTTGTAGTAGCTAGCTTTCCAAGGCCAGACTCAATATCAGAGTCTCAACTTAGTGCTTCAGGTGGTTATTACCAATTTATCAGAGTGGCATACGACTTGGGACCTATTTGTCAAGCCTGGGTTAAGGGGCTAACACTAACTCTTCTCTGTTCTAGCTGCCTGTGTGAACTTAGGCAGGCATTAGTCTCTCTGAGCCTCAACCATCATCTGTTATGAAAAGGTATTACCTAACCCATGAGCTAGACCAAATTCATATGTGTATAAAATGAGATTTATAATACATAAAAAGAAGAAGCCTCCTTATCAATCTAAGGAGATACTATTTTTACTGAAATTGACTATCGTTTAGTTAAACCGTAGTTCACTAATCCAGCCACCCACAGTAGAATCATTGTTGCTTTTACTCTTTGCTTCACTCCCCTGTATCAGACCAGTCTCTGAGTCTTGTTGATTTTGTCTTTAAGTAGGTCTTGAATCCTCCTTTCTTGTCAGGTATGCTGGGATGGAGTTCATGCCCACATCAGCCTTTTAAACAGCTGACCTCTCTGCCATGTGTGCTTCCAATTTCTGGTCTGTTCTCTACTACTCCTTGGCCCAAGTGGCCTCTTCCGACAGACCACATGCCACCTCTGTTTACACCCCAGTGGGTCTCCCACACTCTTTGTGATAAAGACTATAAGTGCTGAAGTTGGCACCTGTGGCCCACCTCCACCTCCTCTGCACATCTTATGCCCTGCTTGTTACTCTCCCACTCGCCCCTGACAGGCTTTGTTATAACACTGCATCTTTTTCCATGCTGTGCCTGCTGCAGATGCTATGCACTGTCCTTTTCTGCTGGCAAACTCAGACTCCCCCCTGGAGGGCCCAGTTCAGTGTTGGCTCAGCCTCTGAGGGATGGTGGTAAAGGGAAACATTTCTGCACATAGCTAGGATGGGTTGCCCACCCATGGCCCCAAGTCTTGTAGTGGCATTTTCTGCAACTAGGGAGTGAACCACAGGGGACGAAAAACCTCCAAGCTGGAGGCAGATGGCAGCCGTGGCAGATTGCAGTCTCTAGTTCCATGCAGATAGGCAGGTAGCATGTTTTCCCCAAGTGAAGATGCCTGAGTCTCAGAAAAGTCATAGGGCCTGAGAATCAGGAGCAAGCTGACCACATGGGACGGGACTAGTCACGTGGATATAAAATTTTGGCAAAATCCTTGTCTGCCTTATTCAGCTAGAATCATCCTCCTTGTGCACACCTGAGACTGTGGGAGAAAGACAGAACTTCTGCCCATGTGGCTGCCCAGTCCTTTCAGCAGATGCTGAGTATTTCCTCTTCTTTCTTCTTCCTCCTCCCCTCTTCCTCTATTTCTTCATCCACCTCCCCTTTCCCTGTAGTATACTTACTAAATTTTTTTTTTCTTTTTTGAGACAGAGTCTTGGTCTGTCGCCAGGCTGGAGTGCAGTGGTGCGATCTCAGCTCACTGCAACTTCCACCTTCCGGATTCAAGTGATTCTTCTGCCTCAGCCTCCCGGATAGCTGGGACCACAGGCTCATGCTACCACACCCAGCCAATGTTTGTATTTTTAGTAGAGATGGGGTTTCTTCATGTTGGCCAGGATGGTCTTCATTTCTTGACCTCGTGATCTGCCCACCTCGGCTTCCCAAAGTGGTAGGATTTTAGGCATAAGCCACTGCAGCCGGCCATCAGTAATAATTCTAATGAAGTATCTCCTCACTTACAAAGCACTTTCACATACATGACATCATTTCATCTTCCTAACAAGCACAGCAGGTGTGTTACTACTGTATGCGAGTTTTAAAGATGAATACATTGAGGTCCAGAGAAGTTAGGTTTTTTAATTTAAAGTCACGTAGTTGGTAGTTTATGGAATTGAGATTTCAATGAAGGGTCTTCAACTTTAATTCTAAGGGTGGTTTTTTTTTTTGTTGTTGTTGTTTTTTTTAATCAAGTTTTGTGACATTGAAACGGTTACATCTGTAGTATCTTTTTTGTTATTAAAATATTGTGTTCCATGAGCTCCCTTAGGGCCTCTTCTGCTGCTCTAGAGCAGAGGTCCCCAACCCCCAGGCCACAGACCAGTACCAGTTCATGGTGTGTTAAGAACTGGGCTGCACAGAAGAAGGTGAGCGGCTGGTGAGTGAGCATGACTGCCTGAGCACCACCTCCTGTGAGATCAGTGGAAGCATCAGATTCTCAAAGGAGTGTGAACCCTATTGTGAACTGCTCAAGTGAAGGATGTAGCTTGTGTGCTCCTTATGAGAATCTAGTGCCCGATGATCTGCCATTGTCTCCCATCACCCCCGATGGGATCATCTAGTTGCAGGAAAACAAGTTCAGCATTCCCTCTGATTCTATATTATGGCAAGTTGTATAATTATTTTATTATATATTACAATGTAATAATAATAGAAATAAAGTGCACAATAAATGTAACATGCTTGAATCATCCCAAAACTGTCTGCCAACACCCGAGTTCATGGGAAAATCATCTTCCATGAAACCAGTCCCCAGTGGCAAAAAGGTTGGGGATTGCTGCTCCGGAGAAAGCCATTCTATGTGCCTGTTCCGCTATCCTGCATCTTAACTTACCATATCATTACACTTCCCCGCTTGCCTTCTAAGTGTCTGTTTGTATTGGTTATCCAAGAAGGGCTGTGAGTAACTTCAGGGCAGGGCTTGTTAATATCATCAGGTCTGAGTAGACAGGCCTGGCACAGAGTAACTGTCTAATCAAAGTTTGTTCAGTGAGTGAATGATTAATAATAATAAGTACCATTTGCGAATGCTTGCTATTATTCTTTGTATACATTAGCTCATCCCATTTCAGCTAATTGCCACAAAAGCCCTATGAGGCATGTGCTATTGTGATTTCCATTTTATAATTGGAAAACAGAGGCTTAGAAAGGGTAAGTAACTTGCCAAGAGTCATCTAGCAATCAGTCAATAGCGGAGCCAGGACATGGGCCCAAATCAGAGCCTGCTTGCTATGACCCTGAGGCTCTATGGTCAGTCTAGTGAATAAGCTATGTCTGTGCCAAGGAAAGTGATATGAGGAGAGTGCCTGGGTATCAGAAGACGTGTGTGTCAGCTCTGCCTCTAACCAGCCGAGCAGCTTTGAGTAGTCACTTAGCTTCTCTGCATCTCAGTTTCCTCATCTGTGACACAGGTGATAATGTGTGCTTCACAGGCTGGTTGTAAAGATGAAAATCTATGATGGCTAGGAGCTTTCGGAATTCTTTTATGTTTTAATTTTAAGTTTTGGCATACGTCGGCAGAACATGCCGGCTTTTTACATAGGTATACATGTGCCATGTTGGTTTGCTGCACCTGTCAACCTATCATCTAGGTTTTCAGCCCCACATGCATTGGGTATTTGTCCTAATGCTCTCCCTCCCTTTGTCCTCCACCATGCGCACCCCTGTGACAGTCCCGGTGTGTGACATTCCCCTCCCTGTGTCGATGTGTTCTTGTTGTTCCATTCCCACTTATGAGTAAGAACATGCAGTGTTTGGTTTTCTGTTCCTGTGTTAGTTTGCTGAGAATGAAGACTTCCAGCTTTATCCATGTCCTGCAAAGGACATGAACTCATTCTTTTTATGGCCGCATAGTATTCCATGGTATATATGTGCTATATTTTCTTTATCCAGTCTACCATTGGTGGGCATTTGGGTTGGTTCCAAGTCTTTGTTATTGGAAATAGCGGTGCAATAAACGTACGTGTGCATGTGTCTTTATAGCGGAGCTTGTGGAATTCTAGAGAATTCTCTAGATCCTTGGTCAGTGATGTCACTGCTGTGGTTGTCACATTGCTGAAAACAGTCCCCACTGAGAGCAACAGGCCTTCTGTGTGGCGGCTTGGGGCTGACTTGCCCGGAGATTCCTGGCACTGTGTTGAGTCTCGCATGGAGGCAGCACCCCCAGGACTCATCAGTGAGCTGTGAAGGGATGTTTCTAATTATTCTTCAGCCTTGTGGCTAGCCAACACAGTTCATCTTCATCTTCGCAAAGGAAAAAAAAAATCCTTTTTGACCTTTTCACGAACTAATCTGAATTCTTGGCATATTGTGTCTTTTGCAGTGAAAGTAGCTTACTCATGCCCTTGGCTCCAATTCCTCAACTCTGTCCCTTATTTTATTTTTTCTTCTTTGCTCATGGACAATATAAAGCAGAGATGGGAAGCTCATATAATAATCTGAGAATCAGGTCTTTGGTGATCAAACTCTTCTGCTTCTTTCTCGACTCTAGTACTTTTCTGGCTTCTTGCGTGGTGTAAAGGTTAAGCCTGTGAGCTTTGGGGTCAGATTTGCCTTGGTTCAAATCCCAGCTCCACAACGTAGCTATTGTGTGGAGCTTGGTAAGCTACTTAGCTCCTCTTAAGTCTCAGTTTACACAATTAAAAAAAGGAGAAGGGGCATAATACCTATATCATGTGGTTCTTATGAAACACATGTAAAACATTCAGAACTATGGTTGGCCCATAGTAAATACTTCATTTATTTAAAAGTTACTTATTTAAAAGATATGCCAGTTTTATACTCTGCTACATGGATAAATCTAAGCTGCTGATCATGGTGATGTTGTGTACTTTGAAAGCATTACCAGGAGGAGTAAAATTTCTTCAGGGTAATTTTTATATGATGCCGAAACCTCTGGCTGCATAGAGGGGAATTGAACACTATTTGCTTTAATACATAAAATTCTAAGCGTTTGGTTCAAAATGGCTATATAATAACGTTAAAATGTCTGCCTGACTTCACCGTTAGCTAGAATGCAGAATAAGTTCCAGTGCATCAGTTTGGGTGTGAGTGTCACTTCCTCCAGTCTTCAGGATTCTTAAACCCAGGGTTACAACCCTCTGATGTTCTGTGGTTAGTTGTGAGGTGTGTCTTGAAGAACTTAACATTATTGATAAGGTACTCAAAGTTGACATTTTAAAAAATTGTTACTAGATAAGTAACAATGTCTTTCTAATTTTCTTGTATTCTGGAAGGTTTCTGGAGTGGATGAAATATGCTGAGTTATAGTTAGTTACCCAAGACTTAGAAGAATTATTTTTTAAACTTTTAAAAGCCTATATTAAGGTATAATTAATAGATAAAAATTACACATATTGGGCCGTGTGTGGTATCTCATGACTATAATCCCAGCACTTTGGGAGACCGAGGCAGGTGGATCATTTGAGGTCAGGAGTTGAAGGCCACCCGGGCCAACATGGCTGAAACCCCATCTCTACTAGACATAAAAAATTAGCTGAGTATGGTGGTGGGCACCTGTAATCCTAGCTCCTCAGGAGGCTGAGGCAGGAGAATCTCTTGAATCCGGAAGGCAGAAGTTGCAGTGAGCTGAGATCATGCTACTGCACTCCAGCCTAGGTAACAGAGTGAGTCTATCTAAAAAAAAATTGCACATATTTAATTTTTGCATTTTGATGAGTTTAGATAAATACATACAGTCATGATACCATCATCACAGCCAAGGCACTATATTCATTGCCTACAAAAATGTCCTTGTGTTCTTTTGAGAGCAGCTTTTGTGGTAAGAACACTAATATGAGTTCTGAGATCTGTCTTTTTATTGCATTTTAAAGTATGCAACACCACGTTGTAAACTATAGGTACTATGTTGTAGGGGCAATCTGTAGAACTTATTCATCTTGCATAGCTGAAGTTTTTTACCAGCTGAACAACAATCCCTCATTCCCCCTTTCCCCAGCTCCTTTCAACCACCATTCTATTCTCTGCTTCTCTGAGTCTAACTATTTTAGATGCCTCATGTAAGTGGAATCATCCAGTATTTGTCCTTTTGTGTCTGGCTTATTTCACTTAGCATAACGTTCTTCAAGTTCACCTGTGTTATTACAAATGGTAGGATTTTCTTCTTTTTAAAAGGTGAATAATGCTTCATTGTATGTGTGTATCACATTTTTATCCATTCATCTGTCGATGGAAATTTTGTTTTCATATCTTATACCATAGTCAAAAATCAGCTCACACTGTATTAAAGACTTGATCATAAGACATGAAATGGTAAAACCCCTTGAAAAAAAAACATAAAGCTTCTTGACATTGGTCTTGACAATGATTTCTAGGATTTGACATCAAAAGAACAGAAAACAAACCTCAGTACAGACAAATGGGGCTATATCAACTAAACACATTCTGCATAGCAAAGGAAACAATCAAAAAGACAAATCAGCAACCCATAGAATAGGAGAAAATATTTGTAAAACATCTATCTGATTAGAGGGTAATATCAAAAAAATATAAGGGTCTTGTGTAACTCAATAGCAAAAAAAGAAAAACCCAAGTAACATTTAAAAATGAGCACAGACCTTGAATAGACATTTCTCCAACAAAGACATACAAACGGCTCAGCATCGATAATCATCAGAGCAATGCAGGTCAAAACCATGATGAGATGTCACCTCACATTTGTTAGAATAGTTATTATTGGAACTCTTATACACTGTTGGTGGGAACATAAATTAGTACACCCTGATAGGGAAAACAGTGTGATGCTCCTCACCAAATTAAAAATAGAGCCACCATATGATGGAGCAATACCACTTCTTTTGGATATATATATTAGTCTTCAAGTGCTGGAAGATCTCTCTGCATCCCCGTTGTTTACCGCAGCATTATTCACAACAGCTAGAACTTGTGTGTACTTTTAACACTTGGAGAGCCTGAGGATTTTTGTAGTGCTTTACTTCCTCACTAGGTATTGATCGACTTACGACCTATGCAACTTACAACCATCCGACTTTACGACCACAATCGCTAGCCATGACTGCTCCTCGTGTGGCAGCGCAAAGTTGCCCAGCTGGGCGTACGACAGTGCAGACCAGCTTCTGGCAGCACTACCATCTCCGCGTGCACATAACCTACTCAATTTACGACCAAAGCGTGTTACGACCGGTCTGTCGGAACCAGTCGTGGTCGTAAGTCGAGCACTAGCTGTAACTTTTTGGGGATATTTGAATCTGGGTATGAACACGAGATCAACTTGTGTATGGTAACTATATATTAATTATGGTAACACTTGCCATGTATTTCCCAGTGTAGGAAGGCTTGAGAACTGCTGAGTTAGTATGATCTCCCACGTAGTTTAGGACTATTTTCTACAGCAGTGGCTTTTTTTTTTTGTTGTTGTTGTTTTGAGACAGAGTCTCGCTTTGTTGCCCAGGTTGGAGTGTAGCAATGGCACGATCTCGGCTCACTGCGTCCTCAGCCTCCTGGATCCAAGTGATTCTCCTGCCTCAGCCTCCTGAGTAGCTGGGTTTACAGGCACACACTACCACACCTGGCTAATTGTTGTATTTTTAATAGAGATGGGGCTTTGCCATGTTGGCCAGGCTGGTCTCAAACTCCTAATCTCAAGTGATCTGCCCAGCTCGGCCTCCCAAAGTGTTGGGATTACAGATGTGAGTCACGGTGCCCAGCCTGCAGTGGTTTTTAAACTGTGTTCCCTGGGGTCTTACAGGATTGCTTGAAGAGCCTTGGAGGATAAAACAGGGTGGGTGAATGGAGTTGCAGTGCATAGGTCTTCTAGCTGTCTTCTACTTGAACTACAGCAGTGCTATTTTTATTTGTGTTATATTTTGGGATTTTAGATAAACTTTTGAGAAAAAGACACTAATTTAAAACATATTGTTAGTAGTCTTTCAGCCTCTGAGTGCCTCTACCTTGAAAGTTACCCAATTCATTTTATTCTGCTGAACAATTCTGCTAGAAAGTTCTCATGAAGGCTTTGAATCTGCTGCATTGTATTTTTTTACCCCTTATCCGAGTATTGTCTCCTGATCAACAACATAGAGCAGGTTTGCTCCTTCGGCTGCTTGGCAATATGTGATTGTCAACACTTAGAGAATGAATGCTTCTAGAAAGTGTCCAAAATGACCATGAAGTGGTCATTTTTCGTGTTGCTGGAACCTGGATTTGGGTTCCACACTATTGGAGCATGGTGATGAGAGCCAGTCCTCTGCTAGAAAGTCAACCACCCACCGTCCACACCTTTCTGATTTGCCTTGCATCATTACATATGCAACCGTTCTCCTGAAATGGTTAAGAAATGAAATTCCCTTGTTTCCCTGTGAAAATTGGGCCAAAAAACCCACAGTAATTCCTGTCACTGTTGATGAAAGAAAAGACAGTCATGTCTTGCGACGTGATGGTGACAAGAGCCGTGGTAGGCCTACTCAAGAATTTTTAAACTCTATACTTAATGCAATCATGGGAATATTGGTGTTAACCTGAAATTATAGTTACAGCCAAGCATCTTCTCTTAATGGTCAATAAGAGCAAAGAGAACTCATTTATGTGAGCTTTTCCATTATTCAGAAAATGATCTAATTGTATTAATGATTTCCTGAATTTCCATATAGTCACATTAACATTAGTTTTTGCTCCTTGGATTTTAAAAAAGGCAATGCAAAAATACTCAAATATTATTGTTGGAATCAATGGCATCTTGGTCCAATTAGTGAGCATTATTGTTGCAATATATTCGTACTTTCACAGCACACCAGAGGCAGCAGAAAACACTCTTGTGTATAAGCAAGCCTGAAAAGAACGAAAAAAGAGTTCCAGAATGGTTTTATTGTTCTACATTGACAGAAATATCATGGCTGGCTTTCCTAATTTCCACTTGCTTGGCAGTTCTTGGAGCTAACAACACTGTGAAGAGAAGGGCTGTGGATGGGCTTTCCTTTCCTTTGTAAACAGGATTGTGTTGTTGCTGGCCCCTGTTTGAACACTGAGCCGGCTAACTTGGCTTGCTCCTGCCACTTCTCTTCCAGGCAGAATAGGCCACCTGACTGCAGAGGATGGCACTTGCTCCCCACTGCAGGTGATGGAACCTGTTTGTGAAGCACATTTTAAAGAGAGATTCTGTATTTTAATGGTCAGTTAGTAGCCGGCTACCAACTGTCTGTGCTCTCCGCCTGGGGACAGGAATACCAGGCTTATTAAATATTGAGAAGTTGTTCATTACTATGAGGATCTATGACAACAGGCTATCTGCATATTGAGAAAACAGCAAGTTTACATTCTTCAGAATAACTGCTCCAGTTCTGGGGAAGGACTAATGTTTGTCTGGCTAAAGATGCATAAAAATGCAGGCTCTATCTTAGAGATCTGTTTCGTTGCTTATTTTTTCTTTCTTGAAAGGGAAAATTTCAAAAACCAAACTTGCTTATGGGAAGAGAATTTAAAACAAACAAATCTTTTGATAAATCTAGTTATCTCATACTGGCTGTTTTGGAGAAAATACCAAATGTTTGAAATATTAACTTACATGTTGGCGTGTTAAAAGAAAATATATTTAATGAGATTGCTTCAGATTCCAAAGAACTGGGAAATTTAGTAGAATGCAGATAGGCTGTTAGGTGTAAAATGGTGGAATATTAGCTGTCTCCTAGAAGTCTTCTCAATAACTAGAAAACTACAATCACCAAGGATTTAGTCACGGTCAACTGAAAATTAGAAACCTAGGAACATGCAGCCCATGTCATCCTCAAAGAGAGAATTTACATACATGACTGTAGTTACTAATTACCAGTTAATGTCATGATCTCATGAAGACTATTACATAGTGTTAGACCGGTGATCCGCCCAGCCCATTATTCAATTTTTGACCATGGTGGTAATTATGATTACACCTGAAAATGTCTGGGATGTGTCTCAGGTGTGGACAGGTTTCCTCCGTGAGCAAGTATGGCTACATCGCTAATGAGTTTCTATTAACACTTTCTGATTCTACTTACATTTGTAAGTAATAATTCCATGGTTATGTGTGAGAGGACCAGTACCATCTTTCTGTTGACTCTCATCAACCTGCCTTGTGACCGACCACATGTATTTCACGGTAGAGCATTTTTTTTTGGGCGGGGGTTGGGGGGCTTGTATATTTATAAATGAGAATGAATGATGAGGCTGTTGATCACAAAGATAATTCCTGGTCATTATGAATCTTGCTCTTGTTTTCTCTCCTGCCTGCCTACTCCTTTCGATTCCCATCTTCCTTTGGCTAGTGCATATATGAGAGTCTTTCTCTGTTAAGCACATTGAATGAGACTATCTTTTGAGAGTTTAACAGTGGAAATATCTCTGCTACAACATCATTCTTAGAGGTTAGAAATGTACTGTCATTCTACCTAATTTCTGTCTGTTAGAACAATCATCGAAAGCCCACCTGTCCTTGGAATTTGCATCTCATGTTTCCAGTGGATGCCCAGTGTGTTTCATATGCTTTCCTGCCGAGGACGTTTGCCTCATTCCCTAGCTGCCGAACTTTTAGTTCATTACCTTATTGTGCTTTTGAAAAGCATAGTGACTAAGAGCTTAGGCTCTGAAGTTTGACCATCTCAGTGGATTTTTTTGCTCCACAACTGATAATATTTCTGGAACACTGGCAGGTAAGTCACTATGTCTCTGTTTCTCAGTTGTGTGGTGGGGACAATAACAGTATGTCTTATGAGGTTGTCATGAGATGAAATATATGATCAGTGTCACATGCTTAGCATTATATTTAACACATAGTAAATGAATGCACAATGTGTGTTAGCTGTTTTCATGATGAGTTCAACATCATTCAATGCTATTTGAGCACCAACTCTAGACTGAGGAGGAATAGACAGTAAAATATTGACATCATCTTGGAATATGGCTGAGAATCCAGTGACGGAAACAGACAAGGAAGCGATTCAAGGCAGTGTGATAAAGTACTTCTGGAAGGGCACATTCCTTGATTCTTGTTTGGTTTTTAATACAGTTCTGTGAGATAGCAACATCATTTTCAAATGAGGAATCTGGGACCCAGGGAATGGAAGTGAAGAGCCTATAGGACAGAGACAAATCTTTTTCTTAAGTCACTTGCCACTGAATCTCACCTCTTGCTTTGTACCCTAGGCTGTCCTGCCTCATGACAGGACATGACAATACATTCTTGTATTTTTGCTGGTAATTTTGCACAAACACTCTCACCTCTCTTTGGCTCTTTAACTGTATCATAGTCGAGGCTGGTTCCATTAGGGATCATGATGCTGTGGAAAGAGCACAGGGCAAAGGGTCAAGGTTACTGTAGGTGTCTTCCAGGTCTGCTATTATGTTGCATAAGTACTTCCCTAGTGTCCTCACCTCTCTGGACCTCAGTTCCTCCAGGTGTATAATAAAGGCTTTGATGAACACAGTGGTTTTCAGAAAACGGGTTCTGTGGCAGTGCCTGAGTCCCCTCCATCAGAAGGGTCTGCTTTTATCTGTGTCAATATATTGGTTGTATATACAAAGATTGTTTTGGGGGGAAAACGGGATTCTGCTGCCACAAATAGTTTGAAATGCTCTGGGCAAATGACGTTTAAGATCTTAGTCTAAAATCCCATGGTTTTTGTTGCTAAAAACAATGAGAAACCTCAGAAAGAAGAAACTGTGTTTAATATATCCTCACCTTACCTACCTCCTAAGAAAGGCTAAAAAATAAACAATAAAAGACTTTTCATAACTAAATGGGTAGTAATTGGATTTTTGAAGATTTGGTCTCTTCTATAGAACAAAAAATTAGCCGTTTTAATCAGTGTGGCGTGGAGCGGAATGGTTTTAGAATTCAGGGATGCAGGTTCAAGTTCTGGCTCTGGCGTGTGCCGTGTGTGGCTTCCGCAGATTGTTTTACTACCCACGGCTTTGGTGTCCCTTGCCCAGCCTGCCTCCCAGGATTGCCAAGTAGAAATAACTGAAGCAAAAGTGCTTGTCAACTCTGGCAGCTGCTAAAATGTTAAATATCCTTTTATGATTGCTTTTAACATATTGATAAAATTGCAATGAATACTTGTAAGACATTCAAATCTTTGACTTCTTGGTTTCAGACATTTTCCTCCAACATGCTATCATGGTAGGAATGTCTTGGAGTTTGTTCTGACAGGTCCTTAGTTAACAAAGGGAAGAGGGGTGGGTGTGTGTGTGTGTCCGCGCGCGCGCATGTGCGTGTATGCGTTGTTACTGTTACTGCTATCCAGACTGACAAATGGGTTTAGGTCCAGACTTCCCCCTACATTATTAATGAAAAATTTCATATCACCTGAGGCTAGCCTAGTTCCTTTCACGAGTCTTTGGCGACTAACAATCTCACTGCCATCTGAAAAGAAGTCTGCCAAGCAGAGAATCTCCTCCCTCCTCTTTCCCTTAAGAAACGCTTTAGCATGGCTAGCACACGACTGCTTCAAATTAGGTTTGAATAAAACACTATGATAAATAAATCAGTGTCTCTCTACACAGATTGCCACTTGTTTAAGGATTAAAGTATCGATTTCTGAATGTTGCCGAGATTTAGACATGGGTTAATTAAACATTTACATATATGTGCCGAACAATATATTGCATGGTACAATAATGTGCACTTTAATCAGAAACCGTGGGTGTTTGTGTTTGCTTTTTCCATGTTAATTGGCACCATGCTGGCTCAAGCTTAGGTATTTGGCAAGATGGAAGAAAATAGACATGGTGTTTTAAATATTTTAATTAGGACCAGCAGTTCTCAGCTCCCTCATTTCTCATTGGATTGTTTTTCATGCATGAATAAATTAGCTAGCATGGAAGTACTCTGTAGAAAGTGGCTGCCCTCTGGCCATAAAAAGAGTCCTGTTCATTAATACTTTAATGAAATTAGCTGTGAGCAAAATATTATTCCTTTTAACTGTGTTCTAATTTCTTAATTTTAATTAGGCACATAATTGTAGGGTGCTGAAATTATCTTCATGTTCAGCAACTAAAGTTCCATCATCAGGAGCCCGTGGCTGAAACACCACACACTCTCAACATGTGCAGCAGGAAATGTTCTGTCCAACTTTTTTTTTTTTCATTTGCTTCACCAAAGATCCCCTTCACCCCTCCATTTGCAACCATGATGCAGTATTTCGAAGCTCCTGCTCCTGACTCAGGCCATTGTAACGAAGCTATTGGACTTTGGATCCGTTTAGGAGTGAAGCAGTGAGGGTTATGAAGAATCTGGTCTGCTGGGGTTTTTCTTTTATTCTTTCAGTTTTTGTCTCCTCAGGCCCCCATCTGTATATCTGCACATGTGGTTTTATTATAGAATTTTCTGTAAGTGCCTCTGTTTACAATTTATTATGTTGTTGATTGGTTCAGATGGATCTGTGAGCTCTTCTAGAGCATGAGATTTTTTTCCCCCTCTGATCCCGTTTGCGGTACATGGGTCCTACTTTATGCAAATGTAGTTGTTGAATGTGTGTTATTTAACGAAATTCTCAATTCCGTAATGCTGCAAATTCCTGTTATAAATGGTGGCATTTTAAGAGAGTCCACACATAAATACCAAAATGGAATTTCTGAGTTTGATAGAAGAGTCATCTGAATTTGCTGAGTTTTGATTTTAGAAGAGATAGTGTGGAATCTGAATTAAAACGTGGTGAGAAACTAAAAGCTTACATACATTACTTCATATTATTCCTCGGAATTCAAACTGAGATTTTTCATGATATGCGTTAGATATGCATCATTCAGTAACTACTGAAAAACTAAAAATGCATTTAGTAATTTGTAGAAAAACCAAAAACAAAAAAATAATTGTTTGTAGCATTCTTGACTGACCCTTCCCCCACTCTTTACATTACATCATATACCTGGACCTAATAGTTTTTGAGTGAATTGGGAAAGGCAACTGTCTTACTATTTAAATATTTTATAGATATTAAATAAGTATAGGTAAACATTTTGTAGTTTATCAAATATGCTTTTTATTTTCATCAGAAGTTACATATTTGGTCTGATATATAAAATGGTGATAATAGTATCTCTCTCAGTCTTACCGGGATATTAAATGAGATGAACAAAGATAAGTCACATAGATGTGTACCTGACATATATTGACATTAAATAAATGTTAGATAATATTATTGACATTAGTGATACTTACATATGTATAGATTGCCATTTTGCAAACTACCTTACATTGTATGGTGTTTTATAATGTACAAATCTTTCTTACTATGATTTCACTTAAGTGCATCTATTTCATAAAATAGAGATCTGGGCCGGGCGCGGTGGCTCAAGCCTGTAATCCCAGCACTTTGGGAGGCCGAGGTGGGTGGATCATGAGGTCAAGAGATCGAGACCATCCTGGTCAACATGGTGAAACCCCGTCTCTACTAAAAATACAAAAAAAATTAGCTGGGCATGGTGGTGCGTGCCTGTAATCCCAGCTACTCAGGAGGCTGAGGCAGGAGAATTGCCTGAACCCAGGAGGCGGAGGTTGCGGTGAGCCGAGATCGCGCCATTGCACTCCAGCCTGGGTAACATGAGTGAAACTCCGTCTCAAAAAAAAAAAAAAAAAAAAAAAGATAGAGATCCAATTTTATAGAATGTGGCAAATCTTATCCCACTTAGTTACTTAACAAAACAATTCCGTAAATGAGACCACATCTCAGATTTAGCTTGATGCTTATCCACACTAGATTTCAGGGATTGCAGTTACAGAGTATGTAAAATACAATGAGCACAGTTGTCAGGGGGCGGGGCCAAAGCCCATCACTCAGGCTCCTCTTTCTAGTGCTAAGGTAAACAGGATCCCAAAGTTGCTGCATGTCCTTCCCATGTGTATTTTCACCTTTTGCTCTTAGTAAGTCATAACATTGTGATTGGAGCAGATCTCAGCTTTACACACAGAGACTTAAAAATTTTGGCAATTTTTTAAGGTTAAAAAGATGAGAAAGAATAAGTAAACAAATTAAAATTTTAAAAACAAATACAAAGTTTTGGAAAAATAATAGCATTTGTATTAATTAACTATTTGACATACCCTTGTTATATTTTTTTCTTCAGGTTTTTGGCTGCATGCTTTTTATTTAACATGAAATGATTTAATATTTTCTGTGTCATTTTCTTAATTATTTTTTCTAAAACGATATTGTTTTCTGAATGTTCAGAAAAATATCATTACCTAAGTAATGACAATATAAATACAAAAATATTTTTTTTCCTTTTAGCATGGTTGATCAAATATTTTTCATATTCTTTTATTTTATTTTTGAACTGTGGTCTTACTATGTTGCCCAAGCTGACCTCAAACTCCTGAGCTCAAGTTTTCCTCCTGCCTCAGCCTTCTGAGTAGCTGGGATTACAGGTGTACAACACAGCACTGGGCTTTTGTTTTTTCCTTTTTTTGTTCTTAATAACAGAAATTTGTAAAATATGAGTCTGTGCACAGAAATACTCATTTGTTTTGTAGTATTGTGATGAGTTTTTGCTCTATAAACATAGTAATTTTGAGAAATTCTATTTTGGAAGGTTTTCCCCAAAACAAAATAAAGCAGTGTGTTTATAATTGTGTATGCTGTATTAGGAGTCCATTCCTAACAAGAGAGAGCTTTGTTTTCAATTGGCATCAATGAAAACTGAATCTTCCATTTGAAATTTTACATGTCTGATGACTGAGTTTTTCAAAGGCCAGCTGCTTCTGATTCCATGCATTTCAAATATGGCCTCTTTTGGACTGTCTCCACACTTCCGGTTCCTGGTGCCGCAGAACACATTTATGTCTTGTTCATACCTTGGGGAATGCACCTTTGATGGGTAGCAGGAATATTTCTGGGGGCAATCCTTGCATTAGATGGGTCGTGAAGCACCTGGATGTGTCTCACAAAACCTAAACTAAATGTGTCCCTAACTTGACCTCTCCTGAGTCAGATCCAAAAAATGCCCCTGGTCACTCCAATGCTACATGATATGAAGGGACAGGAAATTATTGGTGAAGTTGATGTGAGAAGAGACAATTGTCTTAACCAAATGTGGCTGAATTATTTAACTTAAAAAAATCACAAAACATATTACCATGTGAACATGTTGCCAGATCCCCTTCCAGGGGCTTGAAAGGGGACCTGATGCTTATGTTTAATTGTATTAGAGCAATTCTGGCTCCAACAGGATGTTGATGTATTCTAGATCAGTGTTAGGATACTGTACTTATCTTTCTGTAACTTTTATTTCCCAACATTGAGGTTTTCAGATTCATCTTCAGTGATACAGGTTGTCTAGTTTATTCATTTTAATACTGTGCACTACTACATTTAACGAAGACACCATATTTTATTTTCATTTTCCTCTTGATAGCTGTTAGGTCATTTCTACAAATAATTTACTACACTATCACTACAAATAATTTACCGAGTAAATATCTTAGTACATGTACCCTTGTGCACATACGTTTAAAGACCTCTAGAGAGGTAGCATGTTATAATTAAGAATATGAATTCTGGTGCCACTTTGCTGGGTTTCAGTCTTAGCTGTGCCATTAACTAGCTATGAGCCTTAATTAGCTATGACGTTAAATGACTTAACCTCTCTGTGCTATGAGTACCTTGCTCATGGAATTGTTGTAAGGATTAAATGAGTTAATATATAAACTATTTAGAACAGGGCTTGAAACATAATAAACCTGTGTAAGGGTTTGTCTTCTTACTTACCAAGGAATGACATCATTGGCTTATAAAATATGAACATATTAAACTTTATTAGATGTTGACAAATAACTCTCCAGAATTGTACATCTTTATGCTTCTACTCACAATGAATGAGAGTTCCTGTTATCTTGTGTCATTCTCTACATTTGTATGGTCAGGCTTTTAAAGTTTTCGACATTCTGATGGTATGAAATGATATTTCGTTGTTGTTTTAATTTGGATGTTCCTCATTTTTACTGAAGTTGAACATCTTTTCCTATGTTTTTGGAAATTTGACATTTTCTTTTGTGAATTAGTTGTTCATAGACTTTGCTTATTTTCCTTTTGTATTGTCTTTTCCTTATTCATTCGTAGAAGTTCTTTATATATTTTGGGTATTAATTTCTTACTGGTTCTATGCATTGCATGATTTTGTTCTGGTCTGTGGCTTTCCTTTTAGCTTCTGTTTGACTTTTTGTTAGAAGTTTTAAGTTAAATGTACTAAAATGCATTAATTTCTTTCAATACAATTAGTTCTTTTGTGTCTTGGAAAATTCTTTCTATACCTTAAGGTCCTAAAAATACTCTTTCTTATGTGTTTTTTTCTAAATGTTTTATAATTTTGCTTTTTCACATTTAGTCTTTAATGTACTTAAAATCAATTTTGTGTACATTATGAAATTATGATTTAAATAAATATGGTGTAGACAGCTGGTGTCCTCATAACATTTGATGACTTCCTTTCCCTCATTGCATGGTTCTTCCTCCAAGTTCCCACGTTTATTTGTGGGGAGGTGGGGGCTGTGCTTGGTTTCTGGCTATTCGTTTTGCTGATCTATTTATTTATTCCTGAGCCATAGCACACTGTTTAATTCCTATGGATTTATAAGTCTTTAAAGTCTTAATGTATATTAAGTCTTTAAAGCCTTAATTTATAGTAAAAGTGTTTCAAGCTGGTAATTGAGATCCCCTTGTCCTTATTCTTTAAAACTGTTTCAGCTATTTTATACTCTTACTTCCATATGGATTTTAAAGTCGGCTTATCAAATTATAAACACATACACCCCTATTGGGGGGCTTTGACACTTTATTGTATTTAAAGGTAAATTTGAGTGATAAGTGACATATTTATTATAGTGACTTTTCCTTTCATGATCATTACACAGCTTTTTACTCATTTAGATTTTATTTTCTGTCTTTTAATGGTTTTATATTTTTATCCACAAAATTCTTACGCATAGTTTTTTTTGTATTTTCCATCCTGTTTATCTGTACTTTAGGTTGGGTATACATTTTTAAAGTCAAGTTTCCAGTTTCCTAATCTTCTCTTTAGCTATGTTAAATCTTCTGTTAAATCAATTCATTGACGTTTTAATTTCAGTTATTATATTTTTGATTTTGCAATTTCTATTTGATTCTTTATTTTAAAAACCTTTCTAGTTCTCTTCTGAAACACCCTACCATGCCATCTAATTTCTTAAAAATATTAGTTCTTTTAAAGGAACATGTTATCTTTCTCTCTCTCTCTCTCTCTCTCTCTCTCTGCATGTGTAGAAAAGGAGTGTGTGAGCTATACAGGTAGTTCTGAAAGTATCCATTCACAGATACATTCAACTTTTATTCCTCTTCATTAGAGAGTAATGGGCATTTTAGGCTAATCAGAAAGAAGATAAAGTTCAGAAAGGAGAATCCATTGCATTTATGTGTTAAAATCTAAGTTAAACATTCAAAATGTTAATAATTAAAGTATATCATCTTTTTAAAGTTAGGATATTTTACTCAATTAGGGTTTATGATATACCTGCTAAGCTGGACAATTTATGAGGATGGGTTTATGTCTCTTTTTTGAAGTCACTAGTGCCTGGAGTAGTGTCTGGCATGTTTCATGCTCAATAAAAGTTTCAAAATTGGACTGAATTAATATTCCAATAAAGTTAACCTTTTTGAAACACATCCTGACTCATTAGGGATAGACAACTGGAAGGAGATTTTGTGGTAAGTCTAGAGTGTAGAGATTGATACATACAAACAAATGTGCTGCTGAAATAATGAATTTGAAAAATGTATTCATCTCAATAGAAAACATTCAAAGTGTCGAGCCTATTTATTTGATAAATAAAGGCGGGGTGGAAGCGAGGATGAGAGGAAAAGAAGGAGGAAGAATTTAGGCGGGGGAGCCCTGGAAGTGAGCACTTTGTCCCTCTTGATCAATATAGTTCAGACTTGTTTAAACTATGAAATATGAGCTGAAATTAACTATGAAATTAAGAGCTGAAATATGTTCTTCCGGTTTTGGGATTGGGTAGAACATAGCTGCCACAAATTTCTATGGGTTTCAGTACAAAATGGCCACATAGATGTGACCCGAAAGAAACCACAGAGCCTACACTATTTAGTATTTGTATTTCAGAACAGTGTCAACTGATGATCAGAGGAGAGAGCTGGGCAAGGTTGAACATCTGATTAAAGTGCAAATTGCTCATGGTTTTTTACTGCATGAGTTCCAAGTGGCATCACTTCTAGGTGTTATTGCTACAGCCTGCCTAAGACAGCTAGTACAGATGACTGTAATTCTTGGTTATCCCTCCCTTTTGGGAACTGGATTCAGGTTGGTTTGCAATTAAAAACGAAACAAAACAAAACTAGTCTTGATATAGCTTGGGAGCAATTTTCTGCCTTTTCATAGATTGCCCCTAGAAACAAGAAAGCTAAGAGATTTGTCATTTCCACTGGCAATCTAGTTTTGCTATATACACAATTTAAAATATAATGTGCTGTATGGTCTGGCAGCATGTGACAGGACCATAGGGAGTGTTTACTTTTTACCTGTGGTCAGTCTTCCATCAACCTCAATACTCTTAGGACTCAAGATGGAAAGACTGGAATCACATAACCTCTAAGTCATCATTCATCACTTGGCCAAGCAATTGCTTCTGATTGAGCAAGCAGGAGTATTTTTTATAGATAGAAGTAGTTGGGAAGAAACAATTTTGATATTGTCAAAAAACCTGACTAGGATTTAAATCATCTGGTACTCAAAATGTAGAGAAAATTTTGGTCTATCTATTTATTTTTTTCTCTCTATATATCTTTCTATCAATTTCTCTCATTCCAAAATGAACCTGAGAGTTATACAAATGCATACACACAAACACTTACACACATTTTTTTTTTAATCAAAGCTTGTATATAAGGTTACTTTATTCCTGCATCTTCTCAATTGTTTCTTCCTTCTATTTGCCCTTTTCCTTTCCTACTTGGCGAGATTTGGCTTTCCGTTCAAGGATCTTTTTGCGGTCTTTGTCCAGTTTTAGCCTAGTGATAACCACCTTGCTGGGGTGAATGCCTACATGGACAGTTGTGCCATTAGCCTTTTCCCGCTGCACCCATTCAATGTAGATTACGTATTTCTTCCTGTACACCTGGACTACTTTGCCAATCTGCTGACCTTTATAGTGTCCTCGTACAACCTGAACTTCATCATCCTTTCGGATGGGCATGGATCGCACATTGTACTTCTGTCTCAGCTCTTTGGAAAGAGGGGAGGACATAATCTTCCTGCGAATGTGGGAAGGTGCATTGAAATGCCTTTTGCGATTCTTGCTTCGGTCGGAAGTCGCAAAGGGATTGAACTTCATTTTGGCAGCTCCCGCTTGGGCGATGGCCGCAAAAGGGAAGAGCGCACACATTCATTTCTATGGAAAAATTGGAAGACGATAGATAGATATAGAAATGAGCATAGAAATAAGATTGGAAGACTGTATACCAAGACATTAACTAATACTAGGGTGGGATTCTAGATTATTATTATTTTTTTCTTTGTTTCTGCTATGAATGTGTGTCATAATTTAAACAAGAAAATAAGTTATCAAGTAATGAATAATTTTTAAAAATAATTTCTTATAGAATCTTAATGAGAAATAGCAATGTGTTAAAAATTACACATGCCCACTCAATTTTTAAAAAAAATTAAAAGAGAAAAAAAGAATAGGAGAGGTAGACTGAGAGGAAGGCTGAGTTTAGCCATAAAGAGGCAGGCTGGGAAGTGTGGTAATTTGGTGAAGTTGGGGCCTCACGTGTTGTTGATGGTAGGGCGCAGTGACTCACACCTGTAATGTCAGCACTTTGGGAGGCTGAAGTGGGCACATCACTTGAGGCCAGGAGTTCGAGACCAGCCTGGCCAACGTGTTGAAACCCCGTCTCTACTAAAAGAACTAAAAAAGTAGCCAGACATGGTGACACCTGCCTGTAATCTCAGCTAGTTAGGAAGCTGGGGCATGAGAATCGCTTGAACCCAGAAGACGGAGGTTGCAGTCAGCAAAGATTGCGCCACTGCCCTCCAGCCTCAGGCGATCCGCATACACCTCCCCACGTGCAGTGTGGCTTCCTTCCAGCTCCTTCTTCACGTGGTAGCCAGTGATCTTAAAAATTACACATCAAATCATTTTGTCACTGGGCTTCCTACTGCTGTTCTTACGTCCTTTAATACATTTCAACATGACAGAGTGACCTGAAGACTCAGTTGGACTATGAATGTCACTATTGACATCCTTTCGATGACTTCATATTTCTCTTTATACAAAGACTACAATCTTTCCAGTGGCCTACAAGTGACTGGGCCCTGGCGTGCCTCTCAGCTGAGTTTCTGCCTTCTCCCCTTTACGCAGCAGGTGGGCTGCCCTGCGTGCAATCCTACTTCACGTCCTTTGCCCTTACCACTCCCTGTGCCAGGAGGGTTCCCTCCTTCCTTCCCTTTATTCCTATTCATTTCTTTCTTTCTTTCTTTTTTTTTTGAGATGGACTTTTCCTCTTCTTGCCCACGTTGGAATGCAGTGGCATGATACGAGCTCACTGCAACCTCTGCCTCTTGGGTTTAAGTGATTCCCTACCTCAGTCTCCTGAGTAGCTGGGACTACAGGTGAATGTCACCACGCCTGGCTAGTGGTTTTTTTTTTTTTGTATCTTAGTAGAGACAGGGTTTCATGATATTGGCCAGGATGCTCTCAATCTCCTGACATTGTGGTCTGCCCACCTCAGCCTCCCAAAGTGCTGGGATTACAGGCATAAGCCACCGTGCCTAGCCCTCATCTCTCTTTTGTTAGTAATTCAGCTCAAGGGGGGGAGGGAAAGGATCATGAAAAAGATCTAGGTACTAGGGTACTAGGTTTAATACCTGGTTGATGAACTAATCTGCACAACAAACCCCCATGACACAAATTTACCTATGTAATATACTTGCAGATGTACCCTGAACTTAAAATACTAAAAGTTTAAACAAGTTTTTAAACCTTATCCATCTTTGAAAGCCTTCCTCGATAAATAGGCAAAATTTGCTTGGACAGAAAAGAAATAATGATTCAACTTGAAAATCCAGACAAAGTGTGCTCCCTCTTTTATAATTTCTGACAGGAGCCTATACGGTTCCTTCCACAAACTCACCACAATGTGTAGTTGACACTCATCAGTGTAATTCTTTCATCTGTGATACTTCCCATCCCTAGACAGGCTTCATGAGGGTTGGAAACCTTCTGTTCACCATCATATACCTTGTGGCCACAATTCCTAAGCACATAGTAGGAGCTCAATAAATGCTTGTTGAGTAAATAAATGACTGTCTTAAAAATTTCATTGGAGGATGCTTCATTTACGCCTCCCTCCCTTCTACGTTGAATCACTAGTGTGAAAGCAAGTTCAAGAAGGAAATTGGAAGCCTGCTTATCTGTTGGTCTGGAGGTCTGGAGCATGTCTCTGAACAAAGAATGGGGATGGTGGGTTGCTGAGCGACAGCAACAACAAAAGTCCCAGAAGCTCCTGGGACAGCTAGCAACATCCCCAAGTCAGATTTTGGGATTTGGGATTCAACACTGCTTTCTGTTTATAGCCTTAGCTGCTTTTGGAATGGGGACAATTTGCCTCTGCCGTGGTCTCTTTCTGGCAGAATTATTCCAATGTTGAGAGGATTGCTAGTCTGTTTTGAAGAAAGAGAGGCAGGAGCTCTGAAATACATCAAAGTTACATCCGTGGTTCTTAAAGGAAAAGAAACTGGGAATCATTGGATAAAATTGTGTAATGGTGATAAAGAAGGTTGAGCATATATATAAGAACATTTATAAGTTTAAAAAAAAACTGCTCTTCAGAGCGTTCACTCATTTAATTTTCGGCATGGGAGTTTAATTTCATGATGATCCACCTGTTTTGGTTGCCGCCTCCTCTTCCCTTCCTCTTCCCGCTCCCCCTCCTCTTCTCCTTCATCCTCCTCCTCCTCCAGTCCTAGGACTGGAGAAATGTTTATATACGGATCAAAATACAAATGTGAGCCTCCAAATTAGTCTCTGAATGACAAGATGGTGTGCAGTATTTTTAAGCACTGTTTAGAGGAACATACTATTCTGTTGCGGCTAATAATACTTGCAATTCTGTTCAAAAACACTTCTTAAAATCTGTTGGCTGCTTCATGGGGTGGCATTGTCTTTGAGCTCATAGTTTTGAATTCCAGGTTGAGTCTATATTTGCACAATAGCTGTTTGGTTTATTTGTCCATTTGTGCTTACCAGAATCATCTTGAATCCATGGAGGTGGTCTCCTGGTGTCTTTAAAGTCATACTTGTAAAATTGGAAGTAAACCACCTTTCATTGCATGTATAACATGTAATGACATTTAATGTTGCAATACCTACTAGAGATAGACTAGACTATATGTGATTGTTGTGAGGCATGCTTTTTATTACTCACCCTTAGTTCTTTTTTCCAAACGGATGGAGAGATGCAAATGGGTGTGGAGAGGGAAAGGAGGTCAGGGGGAGATTGGAGTGGAGATTAAGTTAGAGAGGAAGAGGGAAGACTTGGGGGCAATTATGCAAGTTTGGGAAAGGAAGCTTTAAATACTGAGGGCTGGAGCAGCTGTCTTCGACCCTTTAGTCAAGCAGTAATGATAGATTGTATAAGAGGCACTACGCTGGTAAATTTAGAGGTGAAAGAAACAAACATGATGCTTAGTCTTGTGAAGTTTGTCGTCTACCAAGAGAAATGGGTGTTAAACAAATACTCATATAAATAAATACTCATTTGTAAATTATAATTTAAAAGTAACAGATATAGTAAGATTACATAAGGGAGACTTGATTTATATGTAGGAGAAGCCAGAGAAATTTTTTTATGTTAAAGACACCTGTAAGCTGAGATGTGAAAAGATGGCTTAGAGCTGGCCAACCACAGAGAAGGGGAAAGAGTATTTCAGGCAAAGAAATCATACAAAGACTCTGAGGTGGGAAAGAGCTTGGCACGTTTAGGAATGGAAAGGAGGTCGGTGTGGTGAGTGCAGACAGCAAAGAAAAGGGAGCAGGGTCTCTTCGGGCAGCCTGTGGTGGGTAAGGGGCTTAGTTTCTCGTTAACAACATGGAAGGGCACACAAGAGTTGGAAGTGAGGAGTGCCATGATCAGATTTGGTTTTCAAGAGCATTCTGGTTCAAGTATGGGGAGCAGATAAGGATAACAAGAGAGGTGATGCTAAAAATAACAGTGAGATGTGAAATACTGAAAGGCCCTTTGCCTAAATTTTCCACATCTTCCTATTCCTGATGCTTAAACCTTTCTTCCTTTGGGTTGAAATATTAAAGATTCCCTAATGTGTTATTCAGGGGAGGCAGCCAACCATTATTATGCATTACAATATGAAGAAATAGGTCCTCTTTCAAACTGCTGATAGTAGGGCGTATGGTACAACCACTGTAGAATCTGTTGTGACCTTATCGCTACAGCCTCTGGGTCATGTCTGATTTCCTCAAACACAGGAATTTGAAGCAAATACTGCAAAATAATACATATTAAACGTGCTGTAGAGAACTGTTACTTTATGTAAATTGTAAGGATGAAAATAAGTATGGAAATATTTCATAATCAAAAAATGAAATCCTGGCCGGGCGCTGTGGCACACTCCTGTAATCTCAACACTTTGAGAGGCTGAGGTGGGAGGATTGCTGAGCTCAGGAGTTTGAGAACAACCTGGGCAACATGGGGAAACCCCCTCTCTACAAAAAATATAAAAAAAAAGTAGCTGGAGGTGCACATCTGTAGTACCAGCTACTCCAGGGGGCTGAGGTGGGAGGATCACTTGTGCCTGGAACGTGGAGTTTGCAGTGAGCTTTAATCATGCCACTGCATTTCAGCCTGGGTGACAGAGGGAGATCCTCCCTCAAAATAAAATTAAAACAGATTGAAAGAAAAGCAGAAAAGGAAGAGGGTTTTTGGTGGACAGTTTTACCTACAGTCCCTCCTTTCAAAAGCTAACTTTTGATTTTATCAAGGATTGGCCTCTTTGTTGAGAATATGACTTCACTTTAGGAATGTTTAGGCATTTCTAGAATTTGTTTCTCATCTCTTCACTTGAATGGAGATGAACCTGTGATGGAAAGAAAATGAGGACAACTAAAAAAGATACAGTCCCTGCATCAGAGCTGCTGCTGGGCACAACTCCAGGGGCCAATGTGAGCTGTGCAACACGGCTGTCTAGACCAGAGCTGATTTTCCATTTTTCTTTTTGGCAGGGGACATGGGCATTGAATTAGGTCGGGATGCTTGAGGGGTCTCAACTCTATCTGTAATGTCTTACTTCCTTAAGAAAAAGATCTGAAGCAAATGTTAAGCTATGATAAAAATAAATAAGTTATATGTATGATTGTTAAATGATTTTTCTATCATAGTTTCCATTAGATACTTCATAATAAAAATAACCTTTGAGATTTCATAGAGAGAAACTTAATAAGTAATGGTCATTTTATGTGACTGCAGCTATAAGGGTATAATTAGGAATTTGCCTACAAATGCCATATTTCTTATGTATACTGTCTTCAGTGTAAACACGTAACATACTATTGTTGGTAGAAAGTAATGTGGGTGAGCTAGACGGTGCACATTTATCTAGTTGCCTGTAAGAGATCAGGAAGTTACCTGCCACATTTCCCCTTTGCTAGGTTGGAGGAAAGGCATCTGAGTCCCTTTGCCTTTCAGTGTTACACTCTCTTAGTTGCTTAAAGTTTCAGAAATTATTCTCATATTTTTTTGAGCACAGAACAGGTTGCACTTATGATTAAAATAAAATGCACTTAAAAATAAGCATTATTTTAGGTTAGCATATTTTGCATGATCCTACGCCAAAGAGACTTTAATCCTTGATAGGACACTTTACATTTACTGTACTCCATTTCCTCCTGAAGATTAGCAAATGATGTTAGAGGTTTGTTCAAATTGCCTACCCTTGATGTTTTTCTCAACCTTCAGTGACACTAAAAATAGAAATGCCAAGCTTGGCATCTTCCAGAAGAGCCTCCAAAGAGCTTCTGACCTGTGCAGCTGCCAGCCACCTCAGTCTTCTCACTTTGGGTTCCCCGTAAAGGTTCAAGTGTTAGCTTTATAAATAATGATACCAAGCTGCCCGAAGCTAGCCTCCTTTGTGCTTGGGGAGGTTTTGGCATTAAAGCAAACATCATCAATTTTTTAAGAAATGGAAATGAGTTACAGATGTGGACTAGTGAAAGGGCTCATGAGTGTTGGGCTTCCGTCTGTCTGAAACTGAGGACGTTTTAAAAGAAAATCAATTAAAAGACGCAGTTCTCCTGGGAAGAGGGAGGCTTGACTGTTTGGAACGATGCCCTTTTTTCCCAAACCTCATGCCTTGTACCCTATTGCCATAAAAACAGATTCAACTTCATCGGTGACAAGATGGGTAATGGCTTGTTAAAGGGAATACCAGGTTCTCAGATAAGAATTTCATTTATCTGTTTCAACTGAGCCCACATATGCTTCTCTTTGACCATGAGAAACTTTGGAATTTTTTTCATTTGATTCATGGCCAACTGAACACTTACAATAAAGGATCTCTCTCCCTTTTTCCTTTCCTCAAGTGTTTAAATCAGAGTGCCGAAAGAAAAAGTAAATAACCATAATTTTTCTTAAATTTCCTTTTGACAGTTGACAGTCTCCATTTTATAATTTTACTTTTTTTCAAAAGGAAGATTGTGAGTGCCTGTACTATATATGGTGTATATCATTGCAGAGAGTAACACTGGTGTTTCTTTTGTGTTTAGAGTCATGAATTATAAGTGACTTCAGAACTTAGTGCCAACTGGCATACTGAGTCAGCCTTTCAATGCTGTTTTAAACACGTCAGTATATTAAGCTAAAGTGTTTTCTATCGATTGGCATTTATTCCAACAGGAATCAAGTGGCTCATTTAAAACGAAAAACCTAGATGTGTGTAACAAGTCCTCAGAAACAGGCAAGACTGTGTTTCGAAGCCATTAATTACTTTTGATTATCAAACTGCTGTATTCATCTAATTGCTAAATCCCGTGGGATCTCACTAAGATGAGATACAGCCAAGAATAGACAAACCCCAAGTCAGCAGAGGTGGTGATTTTAATATCTTAAAAACCATATTTAAAGGTAGGTTATGATGTTAACTTAATATCATAACCATGATATTAAGTTAGCAGAGGCAGACACCTTTCATTAATAAGTAACTGATTAGGGGGGCAGTCCCGTCACGATGAGGAAAGTTAACTTGTTTGTTTTCCCTCGAGGTCTCTTCCAACTCCAGAACATCACAGAGTTCACTTCTAGGTTGCTATGGGCAAAATAAGCTGAAAATTGAGTAATTAAGACATAAAAATGTATTTTCTTTCTTTTCATGACATAATAGAAATAAAACCATTTGTCTTCAGCCTACCCCCACCCCTCCCAGCCTGGACTGATGATGTATTGGCTCCTCTGGTTGGTTTTGCTGGCGGAGACAAATGTTTCCATCACTGTTGAGCTTTGAAGATGCTGGGTTCTTCCTTCGGAGACAGCAATCCTTTGGCCTTTCATCCTACTTTTTCCCTTACTTTACTTTTTAAAAGTTAATTTTTTGTTCAGAGAGAGGATCTTGCTCTGTGACCAGGCTGGAGTGCAGAGGTGCAATCATGGTTCACTGTAATCTAGAACTCCCAGGCTCAAGTGGTTCTCACGCCTCAGCCTCTTAAATAGTTGAGACTACAGGTGCATACCACCACACCTAGCTAATTAAAAAAAATTACTTTTGTTAAAGTGGGGTCTTGCTATCTTGCCCAGGCTGTTTTCCTGATTTTAAATCTAGGTTGTGGTTATGTTGAGGATGAAGAATATCTTTGCAGTATTTATTTTCATGGTAATACTAGTTCATGTTTTCTTTGCTTTTGGTTCTCACTGTTCTTGCTAACTTTTGTTTGTTCTGGTTTTTGGGTTTAAACATCATCTTGAGTTGAAAACCATTGGAAAAATTTCCTGCAGGGTGCTTCTCTTCTTCCTAATTAGTGTGTGGAAAGGAACCTTATTTGTTCTTTTCAATAAAATAGTTTTCTAGCAAGTTAGTGAAACCTCTTTTGCTACTTAATGAGGAAATATCTAGAGTAGAGCTCCTAGTGAATCCTTCCTTCTCTGGAATAAGTCCTGAGAACCACAAATGTTTCAATGCTGAAAGACATAAAGACAGACACAAAGAGAAACGTGTTATGCTAGAGGACCATCCAAATCTCAACCTATACCATTAAGCAGGTGCACATAAGCAAAGGTCTGTTAAGTTTATGTTTTCTGTGGAAGAAGACAGTAGAAAGTGCTCAGGATTTCCACAGTACAGCCCACATTTCCCTGCTGAGCCTGAGAGAAACTCGGCTGGAGTTTATGGTCAGTAAATGGTTAGAATAAATTTCTTGAAATCACCTGCAAAGGCACCAAACTGATATCCTGGTGACGCTTCCTTTAAGATATAGCCATTGTAAGAACCTTTCCAAAGTTAATGAAATTGAGTGTGATTAAATGGAAGCAATTCTCTTGTTTGGTTTTATGAAAATGAATCTATCTCTTGAAATAGATCCATCTCCCATTTTTCAACGTCTTATCAGAGGATGCCGTTGCAGTGGGGACCAAGTGCTCCCTTTCCAATTTAATGGGAAATCGAAAGTGCAGAGCCACCTGCACAGACATAAACCAACAACTCTGAAGGATGACCCTTCAGTGGAAATACATTGTGGGGCAGGCCATGTGTTTTCCTGGAACTCACGTTTTAACCCCAGCACGGGTCTCTGTACTAAAGGAAGATCTCAGTAAGATCCCAGTTTATGTTACACCCTACCCGGTGTCAGTGGTGGGCAAACAACAATTGGCAAAGCTCAGATTTCTCTAAGACCTCATAGTCTCAAAGTGGATATCATAGGTGTAAACACCAGTGAAGTTGATAATGAAATAGCTGGTATTCCTTTAGGATTTTGATGTCAGAGAAAGGAACTTATCGTCTCTATTGCCAGGAACCTGTCAAACCTGCTTTAATTATGATTAATAACATACACATACCTAAGAAGATTTTTTTTCTCTCTCTCATGCTGACTTTCTTAAAAATGTCTCTTTGCTAAATATGATCTCAGGGGCCAATGCAGCTGTAGCTGTAGGAAGAGACTAGAATGTGTCGTCTCTGTGTGGTGATGTTTCTAAAGCATTGGTGCTTGGCTAAATAAATCAGGTTCCAACATCTCTACGTGTTTATTGCTTTTCTTTGCAGTTGCTAGTTTTATGGTGGAAAAAGAAGTGTTTTGGGTGGACAGTTGTAGTGTTTTCAAATCAGTATTTCATATCATTTGCCCTCCATGAGAATGGTGATCACCATGTTTCTGAAGAGAGCAGTTTTAGTGTCTTAAAAGAGGGGAAAATGGGGAATAGTTATGATACTGATATAAGATTTGAGAAAGGAGCATGTATTAATTGTGAATTGTGGCTAAATGAGTGTAATTGAGCTGTCTTGATAGTCGTAATGTAATTACCAACACTGGTCAATGGTAATTACAAAAAACAGAAATAAGAATGGAGACCATTTCTGATAGAGTCTTATGTAATGATGCACATTTTACTGCTATTTACAGAAAGAGTGAATTCAGAAGGATATGCATTTGAAGAGAGGATATTTAAAAAGAGGTTGTATATGAATTTTGTACATATTTTGACTGTTTTTAGTCCAGACCTATGTTTTGCTTATTTTAGAACATTCCCACAGTATTTTATATTTGCAAAGTGCTCTAGTTTTACTTATTCCCACTGATAATACACACCGGACCTCATTCTTTTGTTTAGATAAAGTTAACAGGCCTCAGAATTTAGTGAGCTGATGGCTCTATCTCCGGCTTAATTAGATAGTTTAAGCTCTAATTGGCTGGTAGTAAGTCAATCAATCAGTGAAAGAGTCACACATTCACTCCCTGGGAATTGTGGGAACGATTGATCTAGGGGGCCCCAGACACTTGAGGAGAAATCACTTACTCAGAGCAGAACCTCACATTGTCCCAGAGGGCCCTGGCAGCCAGTGTCCATCAAGCACTGGGCAAGTGTGTGGGCAGCTCAGCCTTTTCTGTGTATAGAGTTTGAAGAAAAGTAGATCACCCGTCCCTTGTGATGTAGAAGGAAAACATGTTACAGTTAAATGTGTTGCTCACCAAGGTGGAGACCAAGGTGACTTTGAACTAGAACAAAGGCTGCGTTGGAAAGGGAGGCAAGGGCAGGTGGGAATGCCCAGGTGTGACAGTGAGACTGCTGGGGGATCAAGGATCCGGGGATGTGGGCATCAGAGCCCCCATAGACTTACAAATTCTGAACCTGTGGGGTTGTGGGTTCCTTGAGGAATGAACAGTCTCCTTCATTTTTGTTTCCCTTACAGCAGCAGTCCCCAAACTTCTTGGCACCAGGGACCGATTTTGTGGACAATTTTTCCATAGATGAGGGGCTGTGGAGGGGATGCTTTCAGGATGATTCAAGTACATTGCATTTATTGTGTACTTTAATTATATTATTATATTATAACATATAATAATGATACATCTCACCATAATGTAGACTCACTGGGAGCCCTGACTTTATTTTCCTGCAACTAGATGGTTCCATTTGGGGGAAGGGAGACAGTGACAGATCATCAGTCATTAGATTCTCATAAGGAGCACACAGTGTAGATCCTTTGCATGTGCAGTTCACATTAGGGTTCACACTCCTATGAGAATCTAATGCCTCCGCTGTTCTGACAGAAGGCAGAGCTCACGCGGTCATGTCAGCGATGAAGAGTGGCTGTAAATACAGATGAAGCTTCGCTCACTCACCTGCCACTCATCTGCCCTCACCTCCTGCTGTGTGGTCTGGTTCCTAACTGGTCATGGACCAGTACCAGTCTGTGTCCCAGAAGGTTAGGGACCCCTGCTTTATAGTGTCTATCCTGGGGCTTCGTATGCCATATTTACTGAATTAATACATGAAAACATGTATTCCAGTAGTGAATAAACTCCTGCTCAAAAATGTACATTTTTTAATGTTTAATATTGGTCACATGAATGCTCATCTATTTTATTCTGTCTTATTCTCTGGCCTTGATTATTAAGGTTCCCAAGTCAACCCATTCCTGCAGGACTATGCGCAAGAATGTGTTGTATCACTCTATCCATGGATGGATTCTCAAGATGCCCCCCTTGAAGGGAGCATGGATGTTTAGTTGGATAAATTCTGATGTGTGTGAAATAAGCCAGCCATGGCGCAATGCTGATAAATTTTGAAGATCAATAATGGCTACATGCGGCTTCATTATGTATTCTCTCCATGTCTGAGGATGTTTAAAAATGTTCCTATTAAAAACTTAAAATAATCAGTCACATATCTTCTATTTTCACCTTGAACAATTTGATTCATAGACTTGTAGGGCTGCCAGGTACTGGGAAGGCTCTTTAGTCCCTATCCTTGTACTCTGCTGAAGAGGAAACTGAAGATACGATAGTAAAGGACGTCGGGAAGTTAGTTGTAACAGAGCTGATGCAAGAAGTCAGCCATCACAAGGGATTTAACTTTTGATGGCTTTGGCGACTTCAGAGTTGGCACCTTTGGTGTTATCTCAGATGTGTGAGTAAATGCACAGCTTTGAGCACTCCGGTCAACATTGCAGCCCTCTGGTGAACTACACAAAATCAGGCAGCTATCATGATAGGTCTAGAAGTGAAAGTGAGCTTAAATATCCAGATGATTGGGAGAAATGGTTTTTAATGTAGTCTTGAGTTTTCTTCTAGTTGATTTTCGGATATTAGATTGAGTTAGTTTATCACGTCCGAAAGTTCTGACGTACTCTGGGTTTTGCCAGCCTCTCTGAACTCTTCTGACCTTTTCCTCCTCATTCACTACAGTCTAGCTTTTCTGACTCTCAAATATGCCGTGATTTTCCCTACTCCCAGGCCTTTGCACTTGTTATTTCCTCTGCCAGCAACTGTCTTTCTTCCATATCTTTACAAGACCAGGTCCTGCTCATTATTACTGATTTTTAAAATAGACTTTATTATTATTAATTTTTTTTAGAGATGGGGTCTTGCTATGTTGCCCAGGGTGGTCTTGAACTCCTGGTCTCAAGCAATTTGCTCCCTTCCGCTCCCCAAAGTGCTGAGATTACAGACATGAGTCATTGCATCTGGCTTAAACTTTATTTTGTAGTGAGTTTTAGGTTCACAGCAAAATGGAGGGAAAGTACAGAGTTTCTTCCATCCTCTGCCCCCAGACATGCAGAGCCTCCCCACTATCAACATCCTGCACCCGAGTGGTACGTTTGCTAGAATAAATGAACCTACGTTGAGGCATCATCATCATCCAAATTCCGTAGTTTACCTTACAAGTCATTTTTGGTTTTTACATTCTATGGGTTTGATAAATGTTTAATGACATGTATCCACCATAATAGTATTATACAGAGCAGTTTCACTGCACTCAAAATCCTCTGTGCTCTGCCTTATTGTCCCTCCCTTTCCCCAGCCCCTGCCCATTAATTTTTTAATCTGTGTTCAGGTATGACCTTGTCAAAAAAGCCTATCCTAAAGAGCGTGCTAAAATAGCAACCTCTCCTCGCCATGGTCATTTTCTGCCCCTTATCCTCTTATTTTCTCTTAGCATTTACTGGTACCTGAGCTTACCATGTCAGTTTGGCTATATGGGTTTTTTCTATCTGGGAGTAGACAGGTTCCTGAGTAGAATATATTGCTCACTAGCCCCCGGCTCCCAGCATAGTGTCTTGCATATGGTAAGTCCTCAACCCATATTTGTGGAATGTATGAATCTACTGAGTTCTTTTTTAATGTGCCAGGAACTACACTGGTGATATGAACATGAGTTAGGTATGACTCCTTCCCCAGAGGAACTTACTATTTAGAAGGGAAGTTAAAATGTGATCTGGCAAGTGCCATGACAGAGTGTTGCTATGAGAATCTAGTGAGGATCTGCCTAAATCAGAGTGGCGGGGTCAAGGAAGCTTTCCCAGAGAAAGTCACACTGAGATTAAGATGTGAAGGGGAAGGAGGACTCAGCCTGGGCAGTGGTTGCTGTCAGTGCCCTGCCCACTGCTGTGGCATCCACCACAATGGTGCTCCCAGACTCTGCTGCTGCTTATCTGAGGGCTCTCTTCCCGGCACGCTGGCAGGGCTGGGGAATTGAGTTATCCCATCAGAGCAGCCCACAATCAATGACTGATGGTAGCCAGCCAATAAATGCCCCAGCTTCCTTGACCTCCCGTCCTCTCACTGGGAGGTTTCCCGGGGGACTGTGCCTCAGTTGCCCACAGTGACAACCTACTCAGCAATGTACACATTACTGATTTCCTTGTCCTCCCTGCCTCACATCCCGTCCCCCTACTTCTGCTTCTCAGATCACCCCCAAAATAAATTACTTTCCCTCAAATCCTTGTTTCCGGTTCTCCTGGGAAAACCCAAGCTAGGACATCTGGCAAAGAAAAAAAAAAGCAAGGGTATTCTGTACAAAGACAACAGCTTTTATAAAAAGCCCATTCTTGTTTAGTGAATAATAAGATATTAATTGTGAGCTAATTGTAATGTGAGTGGCAGGAAATAACAGGAGATGAAGCTGGAGAAATATTGGACTGGCTTATTTGTCACGTGATGGCAGATTTGCAGCTTGGTTCTTGCTATGTGAAAAGGAATATATATATGTGTGTGTGTGTGTGTGTGTGTGTGTGTGTGTGTTTGTATGTATCATGGTTTTTGTAAATGATGAGATCTTTGGTTTTGGAATAGAACAAAAACACCTAGTTTATGCCAGAAATGACACCCATAATCTCGTTCACCTTCAAATTCATCTTCTCATCAAATGTGCTCATTAGACACACAGTAGTGATACAGACAAATCACAATTTCATCTGTGAAGCTAAAATGAGAGTAAAAGAACAGGCGATGTAAAATACTTTGTACCTTGATCTGGAGTTTAGGAATAAAGACCTGAACAGCCCATCAGGAATCAAATGCCTTGTGCTTTGGCCTTCCCTTGCTGTCCAGCAGATCTGATGGAAAGAAACTGTCTGTGGCTTCCAAAGTGTTTTTGGTCCCCATGTCCCTGACCTCCTGCCTTTTTCGAAGGGGAATCTTCAGAGAAACCCATGCTACATTTAACTTTGGGGGCTCTCTTGTGGGCTTGTGTCTAACCAGACACTGCCGATCTGACTATTTCCTGCATGCTAAGCAGACCATCGTCAGCCGCTTCCTCTAGGCTAGATTGTTATAAATGCTGTTTATGATCCTGCTATGACAACTGTGAAGGACATGGCAAAGAATTTATCACAGGATTATTCATCCACCAGCAGAATACCTAATAAGATTCTAAATGACCCAAGATGATAATAAGATCTAGCTTGTAGCAATAAGGTATTAATAAACTGCTTTTTTCAATAAGGGAGAGTCCTGGCATCATTACCTTGACATATTTGTTTTGCTTATATTTTGCGAATAAAGTAGGGCTGCTGGATTGAATAGTAAATTTATAAAAACTCCTGATGTATGAAAAATACAGCCCGCGTGAAGTGGAACCCATAGGTTAAAGTCAAGAGCACAGCATTTGCCTATGACATCTGAGTACCAGACTCCCAAGCCATCGATTCTAATTGTTCCATGCCATTTGCCTTTGTATTTAAAAATTATATAAGAATAATATATTGCCCGCTGTTGACCACAAGGCCATAATTCAAATGAAGAAATTTAGTAAAATCATAAACCAAGAAAGTGCAGTGTGGGTGAATAATGGATGAGGCGGGAACACTGAATTCCAAATGAAATCCGGGATTCTGCTATATGTTCATGTTTTGAAAATAAAACTATTTAGTAGTAAGTTAATAAAAAATGAATTTTGTTCACGGCCATTCAGCTGTTCCTAGTGAGGGCAAGTGGCAGAGACTCGAGAACCTGCTGTGAGTAATTTTGTGAGGGGAGAAACTGGAAAAGGTAGCTGCTGTCTCAGAGACGTAACTCCGTGCCGCTGTGATTTTTACCTTTCTGCCTTCTAGCTTCTCTCTGCAACAATACTGCACAAGGACAAGGCCCAAAAGCTGAAAATACTTTTACTGGGAAAGTGGCACTGTGCCTTAGAGGTGTTTTCTAGTGGATTAAATTTAGCAGAGCAAATATCAGCATTGAAGTAAGCACTTTTTTTTTTTTTTTAATTGAGGTATCAACTACATACAATGAAATGTGCAATTCCTAAGTGTAGATAGTTGGAGATTTTTTGACCAGTGAATTTCTGTGTAACTGTCAAAATGTCTGTGGAAGCACTCAAAACAAGTTTTGGAATATTGCCATCTCCCTAGAAAGTCTCCTCCTGCTTCATTCCTGTTGTTGTCACCCTCTTCAGCCCCGGCAAGCACTCTTCTGACTGCTGTCACCATGAATTAGATTTGCCTTTGTTGAACTTCAGATAAATGGAAACATGCAGAAGCCTCTTGTGTGTCTACATTTTTTTGCTGAACTTAATATTTTTGAGATTCATGTCATTGCGTGTATCAACTGTTGTATCCATGTGTATCATTCCTTGTTGCTGTTTGGATATACCAGTTTGTATTTATCTGTTCTCTTGTTGATGCACGTTTGGTTATCCCCAGTTTGGGGCCATGATGAATAAAGTTATTGTGACCTTTTGGGTGCCAGTCTCTTTTTATTAACTCAAAATGGATTATAGACTAGATAGAAATGCTAAAACTACAGCAGTTCTAGAAGAAAAGAAAGGCCTCATAACCCTGGGGATGAACAAAATTTCTTAGATAAGACACAAAAACCATGAACTATAATAAATTTTTAAATTGTACTTCAAAAAAATTAAAAAGTCTGCTCTTCGTGTACAATGCTTTTGTGGACCTGTGTTTTCATTTATCTTATATAAGTACCTAGAAGTGGGATTACTAGGTCATGGGGTAGACGTACAAGAAGCTGCCAAACGGGTCTTCAGTGTGTTACTCTGTTTTATACTTCCACCAACAGCGTGTGAGTGTTCCAGGTACTTCATGCCCTTGTCAACACTTAGTATTGTACAGTTCTTTCATTTTGGCCATTCTCGTGGGTTTCAGCTGGCAGCTTTTTGTGGTTTTAATTATCAGGAATTTTTTTTTTTTTTTTTTTTTTTATTGTGAGTTTTCTTTTTTTTTTTTTTTTTTTTTTTTTTTTTTGAGACGGAGTTTCGCTCTTGTTACCCAGGCTGGAGTGCGATGGCGCGATCTCGGCTCACCGCAACCTCCGCCTCCTGGGTTCAGGCAATTCTCCTGCCTCAGCCTCCTGAGTACCTGGGGTTATAGGCACGTGCCACCATGCCCAGCTGATGTTTTGTATTTTTAGTAGAGTCGGGGTTTCACCATGTTGACCAGGATGGTCTCGATCTCTTGACTTCATGATCCACCTGCCTCGGCCTCCCAATATCAGGAATGTTTTAAAACTTAAAAATAACCCCACAGGTTAGACTGGCAACTGACCGAATTTGTGTTTAGCTCGGAATCATCATTTCTACATTCCCTTTTGTGTGACGTCCACACATCAAACATTGAGAGCCGGATAGTTTGCTTGTTACACTTTAGACTGCCAGGTCATCTTCAAACTGCCTTTGACCACATTCATTCGGTGTTTACCTCCCACTCCAGCTCCTTTGCCCACTGTTTAGTCGTAACTCTTGAAAAAAAGATTTATCATAGTTAAGTGTGCCACCTGACTGGTCTAAAAGCCACATAACATAACCTAAACCTTGAAGGAAATGACCCAAATGATAGAGAGTATTGTTTTGTGTGTAGGACAAGCTATGTAGCTGCCTTTCTGCTGAAGCAATAGATTACTCAAAGCCTGCACTGGGGCTCTGGTTTAGATGAATGCCTAATGGACATTTCAAGAAATTCTGGATATTCTCAAGAAATTCCGTTCTTCATCCACATTTTTCCAAATACAGAAATAATAAAATTGCTGTCTGCTACCTATAGGTTATGTCATTTACTGTCATTGAGTCTCTTGAAAAATACAGTTAGAGTTTTACCTTTTTATTTTCTTTTTGACTATCAGTTTTTTAAAATAGAAACTTTAATTTTGGAATAGTTTTAGACTTACAGAAAGGTTGCAGAGATGGCACAGAGTTTCTATGTATCCTTCACTAAGTTTCCCTTAATATCAGCATCTTAGATAATAGCTGTTTTGCCTTCTTTTTAACACAAATTTATGTATTTCTGATCCACCTTGTGGGACATATTTACACGTGGATGGAACCTATTAAGTTGTAACTGGATTACTCACATTCCTTCTTTCTTTTCCTTGTGGACCGTAAGAGAATGACATTGTCTTCCAGTAGGGATACCGTCAGTGTTCTTAAGGATAAACTTCATATTACTGATCTTCAAAAATCTGCCATTGTGTGATGTACTGAGAAGGCCAGGAAGCCTCCTGGTGCCTGATGGTTACACTGCCCCTCTCTAAGAAAAGTGGCTAAAGGCTGTTCCTGCTCTCTCTATGTGGTGTGACCTTATAGCCCTGGCCACATCTGACGGCCTCGATGTTGATACCTGTTACAAAAGCATTTAGCTATAGGCTGAGCGTAACAAAAATGCTGATGATACTGTAGCGATGACAATAACAACAACAGACATTGATTGAACATTTGCTGCAATCAACTTTATGATCTACAGGAGAATACTTTCTACGGCTTAATACTTTTGTTAGGAGAATGACCCGTGGGAAATACAACTCACCTTCGCTGTCATGCTGTGTTGCTGCACTCTGCCACTAGGGGGTAGTATCATTGCTACTGTCTTGTATCCACCCAATGCAAATTCTGTTTAGTTTAAAAATTTTTTCTAGGTCCATTTTTTCCCCCATTTAAAATGAATATACGTGATCTTCCAATTAGATTATACAGTAGTTTGAATAATTTAAGAAATGAATCTGGTGTCTCGTAAATGCTTCAAAAGAAGTATAGGGACAATTTTCTTTTTTCTATTTTCAGTCCATTATTTTATGTCTTTATTAATTATTCTACTTGTAATAGTTTTGCTTGTTACAGAAAGTGTCTGCTATCAGTAATAAATTATTAGTGCATACTTTCTGTGCTTTGCACTTGCCTATAGAGCCCTGTCTTCTGTTCATTTATATGAGCAGGGACATTCACATGTTCTGATACATTTGTAGGGAGTTGGAAACACATCTCATATATTGGGGGACATGGCATAAGACACCCACTCTGAATTCAAGAACCTTACAGTTTGGTTGTGGAGATGAAATGTAGACTTACCAGATTTCAAGCAAGAGTGTAAAAAAATCTCACAGCACTGTGGAGAATTGATCAATTTCTCCTGCTTCATATAGTTTGAGGCAATGTTCTTTGGTTCATTCAGCCTCATGATTGTTATATCTTTTTGGTGAATTGGTCCTTTTTTTCTGATTTTAACTAATGACCTTCTTAACTCCTAATAAGAATTTTGCCCCTAAATTTTTTTTCTGATCTTAGTCTTTTAAAAGTTTCTTTGGATTAGATTTGACTCATATATCTTTTTACAGTCATTTCCTTTCAGCTTATCTGTGTCATTATATTTCATACTTATCTCTTACTGACAGCGTACAACTAAATTATTATAAACTTAAGAGGCCTAGTGTGGTGGCTCACACTTGAGATTACCAAGTGTGGTAATCCAAGCATTTGGGGAGTCCAAGGCAGGGGGATTGGTTGAAGCCAGGAGTTCGAAACCAGCCTGGGCAATATAGTAAGATCTCATTTCTACCAAAAAAATGTATTTAAAAAAGTTAACCAAGCACTGTGGCGTGTGTCTGTGGTCCCAACTACTTAGGTAGCTGAGGTGGTAAGATCACTTGAGCCCAGCAGCAATTGATGATTGTACCACTGTACTTCAGCCCAGGTGACAGAGCAAGACCCTGTCTCTAAAACAAAAACAAGAATATCTGTTCTTTTCTTTGGACTTCTTTTTCAACAATATTTCTTGGCTTTTTTTTTTTTCCATCTTTCACTGGCTTCCCTTAGATAGACTATATTTTCTTTATTCCCCATCCACCTCATGCTGGTTTAACAGTTATACATCTACTTCTTATCTTTTAATGGCCATTCGATTTTTAACATACATACTTAAAGTTGAAATTCAATATTTCTTCTCTTCTCCCAAATAATATGAGAAACATTGTACCAAAACATCCCTCTTACAATCTTGGATATTTTTCCCCTAGGACTTTGATTCTTCCTTGGTTACAACTTTGTCATCTTGACTGTTAGTTTTTCACTGAGTGTTTTTTTAGGTTTACCTCACAGCATTATCAATTTCTTGCCTCACTATTGCTCTTTGCAATGCTGTTCCTTCATTCTGGGTTCAGCTGTCTTGATCCTACAATACATCCTTTAGTGGTTCTTTCAGCAAAGGTGGTGAACAGTCAAGTCCCACAATCTTTATGTGATTGTAACATCTTTACCTCGTCATTCTACTCAAGTGATAATTTTGCTGCCTTATTTTCTCCTCAGGACTTTGAAGGCATGCCTTTGTCTCCTGCTCTCTCTTTCTAAAAAGTCTTCATTGGATTACGGCGTTCATATAGGAAAGTACGCCCATCATGGATACATGTGATGAGCACATGTAATCAATAAGCACATAAAATCAGAACTAGCTCAAGAAACTGAACATGGCCAGCACCCTGGAAGCCCCTTCACGGCCCCTGCCAGCCCCTAGCCTCCTAGCAGTTAAACATTGTCCAGACTTCTACTAGCATAGATTGCTGTTGTTTTAGTTTCTAATTTTGGTGATGAAAAATCTGCCACCAGCCTAATCTTTATAGTTAACCTGTCTTTGCTTCTTTTAAGATTTTCTTTATGATGATCTGCAGTTTCATCAGGCTGTATATAGCTGTGGATTTATTTTTCTTTGCCCTGCTTTACTCTGTGTTTCCAGAATCTAAGGGTCTGTTTTCATAAATTCTGGAAAATCTCACCTACGATCTCACTGAATATTGCTTCTCTTTCATCCTTTTTACTCTGTCCTTTTGAAACACCCAAGAAATGTATATTGAATCTTTTTATTCTATCCTGCATAACTTTTACCTTTTATATTTCCTATCTCTTAATTTTTCTATGCTGCATTCTAGTTAATTTTCTGATTTATCTTTCATTTCATCGATCCTCTGTTGGATCTGTTATGTTATGGATTGAATTGTGTCCTCCAAAAAAGTTATATTTAAGTCCTAATCAGTACCTCAGAATATAGCCTTATTTGGAAATAGGGTCCTTGCAGAAGTGATCAAGTTAAAATGAGGTCATTAAGGTGGCCCTAATCCAGTATGACTTGTGTCCTTATAGAAAGAGGTTATTTGGACACAGAAGCATGCCCAAGGGGAGGATTATGTGAAGAGGCATAGGGAGAATGCCATGTGAAGATTGGAACTTTGCTGCAACAAGCTAAGGAAATTTTGGGGCTGCAAGAAGCTGCATGAGATGAGGAAGGAACTTCCTATTTCAGGTTTCAGAAGGAGGGAGCATGGCCTTGCTCGCAGCTTAATTTTAGGCTTAAAAAAGCATCGCAAACTACATTTCTGACAATACCTTTCTGTTGCTCTCAGCCACCCAGTTTGTGACACTTTGTCATGGAGCTATAAGAAACTAATATACTATTTATTTAGTTTCAGATTTACTGTGTGTGTGTTTTTTTAATTATCAAAAGTATGACATGATTTGTTTTCAAATGTATTTCTTTTTATTATAGGGTGCCTTCTTCTCGTACCATGGCTTCAGATCTTTCTTTTATCTCTTTAGTTATTTGAATTTTTTGGTGACAGAGTCTTGCTCTGTCACCCAGATTGGAGTGTACTTGTTCAATCATGGCCCACTGCAGCCTCAACTTCCCAGGTTCAAGTGATCCTCCCCCCTCATCCTCCCAAGTAGCTGGAAGGACAGGCATGTGCCAGCACACCAGACAAATTTTTAAAATTTTTTTCTAGGGTCTCACCATGTTGACAAGGCTGGTCTCAAACTCCTAGACTCAAGTGACCCTTCTACCTTGGCTTCCCAAAGTGCTGGGATGACGGTGTGAGCTACCATGCCTGGCCTAGTTATTTTAAATATACTTACTTTTGTTACTAGTTTCAGATTGTTCTATTATCTTTAGTTAATGATCTATTACTTTCCTGTTTGTTACACCTGCTTACTTTCTGTTATAGAGAGTTTTTTCCTTTAGTGATTTGTAATTTTTTTCTTTTAATTATTAGCGGGAGTTTTCCCCATCTTGGGGATGTACCATGTTCCTGGGGTTGTGAAAATGTTTCTGAAGGTAGTTTTATATTCATGATGGGCGTCTCAGTGGTTTTATTAGTCTGCGGCCAGTTTTTACTTTAATTTCTTCACTAAGGTTTCCTTACAGGTGGATAATGTGAGTTTAGACCCTACACCTGCGTAGTCAAACGGACTGGGGGTTTGATTTCTCATAACTGACTTTCTCTACCACTTGGAGCTGGGAAAAGACAAAATTCCTTTCTCTCCCCTTTGCCGTGTCTCCTAGGATGTTCACTTCATAGCCGGTTGTCAGCTCTAACTCCCAACTCGCATAGGCCTTCTCCACGTCTCCTGTTGCTGAATGGGTATTTTGACCCCAGCCCCTGGCCTTTATGGCCCGTACCTAGACCCACACCTTGCTGAGGCCCCAGAGCATGAGTTCACAAATGATGGCAGCTCTGGCTCTTGTTCCTCTTTATTTCTTGTACCTGGGACTTTCTTTTTTATTCTCTCTTTCTCATTCTTCCTCACAAGTTTGATTCTGTTTCAAAAACTTCTTGCTACATTTCCCCCAGAATTTCTGCCATTTCACTGGAGGAGAAAGCCAAGTCCAATGTCTGACACTGAATAGTTCTGCAGAATGGGCAGTGCATGCTGCTAGAGGTTTTCAGGAGGAAGAAATTCACTAAGGAATGGGAACAGCTGAGAACTGAAGAATGCTAGGTAGCGTTCAGGTAAGGGAAGGGTTAAACTGTTTTAAAAAAAACTTTTTATATTTCAGTTAGATTTGGAGGTCTATGTAAAGACAAGGCTATGCATCTAATGTCCAGCATGATCATATGCACGTCAGACATTTTTATATTCTGCAGATTGACAACTTTTCTTTCTGTTCTTCCCCATGCCTTTGACTTTGTAGAAACAAAACTGCGCTCCGTGAACCACAGGAAGCCAGGTTTTTTGTAGGAAGCACCACGTGGCTTCAAAACCTTGCCATGCTGACTTAGTCCTCAAGGCAATGGATGGCTGTGAATAAAGGAATTAGACGATGTTCCTAGAGTGTTTCGACCTGTAGTGAACGGAGAAAGGAGGCTCAAGTTGGAATTTTGGTTTTTAATTTTTAATTTCATCAGCTGTGACTTCGTTGTCTGAAAATACTGTGAGTAGCAGATCCCTTACTCTACTTTGGAAATGCTCTCCACACTTACTAAAGTGGAGGTACCTACCTAATCTAATTCCTAGAAGGTGGTTACAGAGATTAAATGAGAAAGCAGAAGGGAACAGGCCTTAAAATAAAAATGCGTTTTCGAGGACAGGCAGCAGATTCTAGAAGCTCAGAGCACAGACTCCAGAGGCACACTGGGTTTGAGGCTCTCGCTTTGCCTCTGCGGGGTTGCTGTGGGAGTGTAATGAGATACCATATTGCCTGATACGTAAGGAGTAGTACTTTTAATTGCATTGCTTGATATTATCGTCTGTATAAGAGGATTAATCTTCAGGAATCCCAAGCAAGTCCAGAAATAAGATCAGGGTGTTTGAGAACTCTCTGAAACTGTCCTCCAAATTTTGTGTGTATGTGCGTTTGTAGTGCATCGGTGCATTTTCCTAGAGAGAAAGTCCATGTTTATCATATTCTGAAAAAGATACGCCAACCAAAAAGTGTTCAGAACCACTTTTGTTTGAATCTAGGACTTTGTTTCAACCTAAGGACTACAGAGCTGCTGCACAATCTTATGCATTCCAAATAGGCTCTAAGGCCTCTGGTTAGTTCAATAAATACTGATGAGCTGGACCGTGGTCCACAGTGGTCATTCAGCCATGCAGGACCAACACCTTTGCCCAGTTAACTCTCTGTACCTAGAAGGGAAATGGTGACCTCTTGAGGGACTCAAATGAGAATTCAGAAAATCACTCTGATGGTTTTACCATCACTGTCATATGTTCCTTTATGGGCAATTTTAGTGCCAGTTAAGTCAACTTTATTACTAAGGTGGTCCATGGAAGTACTGAAGATCTACTTCAAGCTTGTCTTTGAGGGAAGCATAACATTTCCCCCTTTCCCATGAAGTGACACGAGAGCCTTTTGTCATTTCCAGTGAAAACGGCAGGTCAGGAGATTGGGAAGCCTTGGTGAAGTCTCCTAACGTACATGATGGAGAACTCTCCGAACTTCATGAATTTTAAGAGCCACTAGACTGTTTTCTTCTATTTTTTGAACCCACTTTTGCTTTGACTCAGCTCAGGCATTTAAACAGATTTAGAAAGACTTGCAAACATGTAAATGTCAAACTTTATTTCTTTTTAATGATGTGTGTCATCTAAATCGTGATGCCATCAATAGGGAATGTTGTTATTTTCTTACCTTCTGCTCTCAGATGTCTTTTAACATATGTAAAAATATTTATATAGTGTTTCAAGTGTGCAGCATTCAGTACAGAAATGCTCTTTTGAGTTCTCCCTTTTGGTAATATCATATTTAACTCAAAAGAAGTCACAGGCATTTCGGGGGCAGATAGTTGGTACAAATCTGACAAAAAGCTAATGAGCTCTCCTGTGATTATCAGGGAGGACGGTGACTCATTAAATCTCATTTCCTGGGCAAGTCCACATAGGCAGAAGAAATTAACTGAAATAAAGGCCTGAGAACCTAATGCAGTCAGATTTATGGGCTTCTGTATAAGCAGCCACATGATAATCAGTGCAAATAGTAAAATGTTTTAATGAGGTTCCGTGAAATATTTAATGGGTTACTGTATGATTTTTTGTTTTTTAAGTTTGGTTGTTTTCTATTAGAAATTGGTTCCTTAGAAGGGAGGGTCCTGAAATCGAGTAGGGGTGTCTTTTGGTTAATTCCATCCAAACTCTCATTTCCCTGCATAGACTTTCTTTATGTATATGTATTAAACCCTGTTACTGATATTCACAGCTACATTGAAAAGAGGGTCAGGACAGTTAGAATCAATAAATGCTTTTCCTTTTGGTTCAAAAGTATGTAAGTATCTGCTTAGATTTAATCCTTTCAGGTTCCTTACAGTGCATCATTTTTCATTCTGAGGGTTTTGCGCTGCTTGGAAGGAAATTCTCCAAAAGAGGGCAAACCATAAGCAAAATAAAGTAGAGTCTGCAATTTGCTTTTGACACCTTAACTTCCCTTTAAATGTCCTTTTCACCTAGTTGGTGTTTCCTTTATAGTCCTCAATCTTGGGTTCTGGTAGCTTTCAAAGCCTATTCTAGTTAAATGACAGTAGCTTAAGCTATTGCTCTTCCTATTGACTCAACAGGGACTCATAAATGCAAATACATTAATTTATAGTGGGATAATTTTAGATGTCATAATGGATTGTGTGGGTTGATGATCTCTGGAAGCTCTCAAATTGCACACATTCATCAGGCCAGACTTGTTGCTTGACCGTCTCATATAGATCGGCACTTGGAACTCTGCTGGAGTTGACTGGCGAAGAGAGATTGAGAAGCGGTGTGTGTGATGCCTGTTGCTATCTGAGCAGTTACCTCATCACATAACCTCATTTAGGAACCTCATCCTGAAACAAGAGATCACTCCTAATTATATGTTCTTTTCCCACCTTTGGTATGTCTAGATTCTATCCATGTCATCAACTTCTAGACTTGCAACTGAGACCCACGCTTTCTGCCGTAACCATGAAGAGAAGGATTGTCTACAGGCGTGATTTATTTATAAAAAGGCCATGGGCAGGATTCCTAATGGAAAAATCATCCTGGACAACTTTTTCATAGCAAAGATGGCTGTGCCAGTGCAAAATGTCAAGGTGATTTAGACTAATTCATGTCCCAACTCATGTTCACATTAAATATCCAGTATTTGAGGCTACTTATCTTTTAAGGTCACAGTTATCTAAGATAAAATATTGAGGCAGATGATGTCAAAAGAAGAGGGAGAGGTATGTAGGGACCTCCGTTCACAATGTGAAAAGTGAGTGAAAGTATCATATCTTATTGACTTAAAAGTATACATTAAGAAAATATAGTTCATAGAATCATGTCATAATTCATAAATATGCTTAATATAGTATTTTGTTATTTTCTCCCATATTCTTTATAATTAAATATAGTAATCGGTATTCTCTTAGGGTTTAGGAAATGCCATTTATTCCCTCTAGGCTAGAATATCTTGTTCACAACTTCCTGATTGTATTTAACTTGTAAAAACACCACTGCCAAATATCTTTTATAGCTCATGAGAGGAAGGCCAGGTGACTCTTTAAAAATTGCAGAAAACACAGCTTAAACATGGCGAGTGGCTGAACCCAAGCTGTCGAGGCCAAGCTGTTGTGAACGGGAACCTAACTCAAGGTCCTCTGGCAGACGTGAAGTTAAGGGTATATCCAACGTTAGAGGCCAGGGCAGTCAAAGACAATGGACAAATTCAAAGTAACCCAGGTTTCAGAAGCAGAATTTGTAAAGAATGCTGGGAGCAAAATTACTGACTGTGAAGGAATGAGATGGTTGGGAAAAGAAACTTCAACATTGTTACTTTTAGGCTAGGCACAGTGGCTCATGCTGTAACCCCAGCACTTGGGGAGGCTGAGGCCAGAGGATTGCTTGAGCTCAGTTCGAGACAACTGGACAACATAGGGGTACCCTGTCTCTACAAAAAATACATAAAATACCTAGACACGGTGGCATGACCCTGTAGTCCCAGCTATGCAGGAGATGGAGGTGGGAGAGTCGCTTGAGCCGGGGAGGTGAAGGCTGCAGTGAACTGTGAATGCGCCACTGCACTCCAGCTTGGGTGAAAGAGTGAGACTGCCTCAAAAAAAAAAAAATTATTTCTTTTAGTTTGTGTGCTTCAGTTACTGTTTTATAATGAGGTTATACTTTTTTAATTTAAGAAACTATAAAAATAGGCTGGGTGCGGTGGCTCACGCCTGTAATCCCAGCTCTTTGGTAGGCCGAGGCGGGTGGATCACGAGGTCAAGAGATCGAGACCATCCTGGTCAACATGGTGAAACCCTGTCTCTACTAAAACTGCAAAAAATTAGCTGGGCATGGTGGCGCGTGCCTGTAATCCCAGCGACTCAGGAGGCTGAGGCAGGAGAATTGCCTGAACCCAGGAGGCGGAGGTTGCAGTGAGCTGAGATTGCACCATTGCACTCCAGCCTGGGTAACATGAGTGAAACTCTGTTTCAAAAAAAAAAAAAAAAAAAAAAAAATGTTAAAAAAAAAAAAAAAAAAAAAGAAACTATAAAAATAATTTAAAAGAAAAAATATACCCTAGAAGTAACAGTGGCTTGGAACTGCTGAGGTACAGGCCTGGCAAATCCAGAATAATTTATTAAGATAATGATTGGCACCTGTCCAACTTCTATATGCCCAGCATACCACTCTCTGTCTCTTGGACCTGCTCCTGACAACATGGGACCTAGAGAGTCTCTCTCCCCAACAAAAGTCCTCCTTCAGTGATTTCTCGAGCAGTGATTGAAGGAAGTGGTCTCCCTGTAGGCCATAGTGGCTACTGAATCAAAAAGCAGCCAGGAGGAGTCAGTGGTTGAGGTTTGCCTTCTGTAATCCTGGAAGGTTGCATGGCTTGTTCTATGCTAATGGCAGAAAGGAGAATCAAATGCCCGGTTTTATGAAAACAAATATTTTCCTATTGCTGTGGTCTGAATGTGTTTCCCAGATTCATATGTTGCAATTTACTTGCCAATGTGATAGTATGAAGGGGTGGACCTTTAGGAGGTGATTAAGTCATGAGGGTGCCCCAGTAAATGGGATTAGTGACCTTACAAAAGAGGTGCCAGGGCGCTGTTCATGTTTTCTGCCATGTGAGGATGCAGCAACATGGTGCCATCTATGAGGCAAAGAAGGAGCGCTCATCAGACATCGAATCTGCCAGCATGCTGATATTGGACTTCTCAGCCCTCACAATCGTGAGAAATTAATTTCTTTTACTTGCAAATTACTGGTTTAAGATATTTGTGTGGTAGCAGCCAAACAAACTGAGATACTCATGCTTTTGGGCCTTAGTCAGTATCTACCTAGAAAGGAGCCTTGTTTCTCCTCAAAGGCCAAGAGCTGAGGAAGCTAGACATCACTAATGCCGCTGTGCATGCCATCCCTAATGTTCCGGGTGCCATGTCAGAGCAAACCAAAGTGGAAAAAAATCTTTCTTTTCCTTCTCTTTCATGTGCATGGCATAAGAAAATGAAGATATGTGAAGGCCCATTTGTGGCCAAAAGTGGATAAATCTTCTGTAAATCTGGATTCATGATTTAAGTGAAAGTGGGGAGAGGATGCAGTTGAAACGACCAATGCTGTTTATTTCTATTCCAGAAGGATGTTGGCCCACGGGCTGTACCTTCAATTCGTTTGAATTCCTGGTTTTCAGTCACCTCCATCCATATTGCATTTTCTACTGCTTATTCCTAAGCATCCTTTTTACTTGAAATACTTCTGTAGCTTTGAAATCTAAGTCCCGGAAACAAGTGTGGCTGTTTGGGTGTGTGTACATTTTTTTACAGTAGGCTCTGTTTCTGAGATGAAACTGACCTGTACATGAGTAAAAAATGCAGTGATTTAAACAAGGGCCAGTAATTTTGCCTGGGCCTCAGGTGGCAAAAAATGTTGCAAAATAGTATTCTTGTAGGAATAGACAGCAATGACTTGATGGTGGTATTTTCTTCCTGGCCCAGATCCCTGCCTTACTGAAAGTTGGAGCCAAATGGGCATGGGGTGGTAGGTGAAGGTTAATGAAACACTATGAGTCCCTGACAGTAATGTAGTTGCTTTACTCTCTGCTGCTGTTCACCTTACATGTCTATTTTTTCCCTTCAAACTTCAGTGGTTTTTCCAGTGCTCCCCTTTTGGAAAGGATTGATGTGGCTGGCAATGGCGAGGGGATTAACATGAATAACAAATCATTCTTACACGTTTGAAGTTATAGGCCTATTATACTTGCCCTTTAGGGAAACACTGGTCTTTACCAAGCTATTGTTATTCTCAACAAATTGCAATAATTATTATTGCTAGGAGTTGGGTTCTTTGGTTTAAGCTTAGCATATACAAATCATCTGTGTCTTTTGGGAAGCTCCTCTGACTACCTGATTCAGAGGGAAGGGAGATGCACGGGGTAGGGGAGTATTTCCCAACCCTAAAATGTCCAACTAAGCCTTTTTTTTTTTTTAAACAGAATATTGGTCTTGTCACCCTGGCTGGAGCGTCATAATGCCGTCTCAGCTCACTGCAACCTCTGCCTCTGAGGTTCAAGCAATTCTCCTGCCTCAGCCCCCCAAGTAGCTGAGATTATAGGTGCCCGCCACCACACCCAGCTAATTTTTTTGTATTTTTAGTAGAGATGGGGTTTCACCATGTTGGCCAGGCTAGTCTCGAACTCCTGACCTCAGGTGATCTGCTTGCCTCGGCCTCCCAAAGTGCTGGGGTTACAGGCATGAGCCCTGCTGCAACTAAGCTTTAAACTCTCTAAATTTTGTGCATTTTAGACCTCAGGCGTTACAAAGAAGAGATAGGTAAAGAGAACCTTTAGAAACTGTATTTATTCATGAGAGGGTGGAGTAGAGAGTGTGCGTACCAGATAGAAATAGTTTGCCCTGACAACCCACAGAATGGTGGTTAGGAAATAGAGACTTAGAAATAGCATCAATGTTGCTTTTTAAGTGGCAGGTTAAGATCTCCAGTCAAGTCCAAATCAATTGTGAGGCTATAGTAACTATATAATCTCTCAGAGCCATCCATTGCTCATCTTTATTACAGGTATAATAAAATACTGTTAGAGAAGTAAATAAAATAGCAAAAGTTTCTTACTGTGTACATGCTTTTTATAACGATTACTTTTAGTACTGTTAATACTGGCTTGCCTGTGTCTTATATTTGAATTTTTGATGATAGTCTTGAAAAAGAGAGCCCTCCAATGGGCCGAATAAAGCCTCTACATGGAAGAATACGGGTCAAATCAGTATCATCCATTGCAGTTATCACTTGTTTGTACAGCCAGATGGAAATCACAGTAGCACCAATAACTAGCTGTGTGACTTTGAGAATGTGACTCACCAGTTCCACGCGTCAGTTTCTCTGTCTGTAAACCAGCAAGGCCTATTTCACAGGGTTGCTGTGAGAATCAAATAAGGCAGTTACCTGCAAAGCTCTTAGAAGAGTTCTGTGAAGTTCCTATCTCAGCATAACAATCCCCAAGCCTACCGGGCAGCTCCACAGTTTTCATGGAGATAGGGTGAAAACACATGTGTTTCTGTCTTCTTAGGAGGTGCAACTGTTCTTCCCATGGGTGGAGTCCACTTCTTTCTTAGGGGCGCCATATTGGCGTTATCAGAATGGTTGTGTTGGCCCGTTTCTGGAGGACGTTCATGTGCTCTAGCTTCTTATGAGCAGGCTGTTCTTCCGTCAGGACGGTGACTATTGTGGACTAGCTGCCTGAGTTACAACACTGTTCAAGATTTTGCATTAGCAAATTCTAAACCCCCAAATCTCAGGAGTTCATGTCTTCTTCAGTGGGAAAGGAGCAAGATTAATTTCCTTTCCCCATTACCAAATGGGGACATTTCTGATGGAAAGTAAGTGAATGAATGAAAACATGGTAGAATTAAGATCAGATATTAAGATTTTCTAGGCGGGGGATTAAATTAAATACCCAAAACTCCTTTCTTGAGGCACTTGAAATGATTCCTTTCATATTAGGACAATTACTGGCATACAGTCACCTAATTGAGATTTACATGGAAGACCACACATGGCCTAAGATGGTTACTAAAATACTATACCAAGTAGAGGTGCATGTTACACAGACCTTAGTGTGAAAGCCTGGATTTCCAAAAGAGAATACTACTAACAACTGCTAGTTTAAAAACAACACTCTAAGATTTTCTGAGTTTTTTACAGGTCATTACATGGTATTATTGTTTTACAGACAAGAAAACAGAATTCACTATGAATAAAGTCTGTTTTTACAATCTAATACAGTGTGTCTTCTAGGATGTCTCAAATATGATTGTGCTTACCAAAATCCTAATTTCCCCTACATGTTCAGGAACATACTTATGATATAAAGAAAGGTATAGAAAGAAATGCAAAATTGTGGTATATCTTATGTTTATATTCAGCACATAATTTTTAATACAAAGTTTTGTAACGTAACTGTTTTATGAATTATAAGACACCTGAAGGATTCAAGTAAAAATATTATAGAGTATCATAGGGAGTGTGGATAGTTCATGGGTCACAGTTGTACATTTGTTGTCAAACATCTACTTTTGATCCCGTGAGTGTGCCGCAGAGCTCATATGTATCACTACAGAATTCCACAATTTGAGGCTTTTGGCGTTGGAGGCTCTGACACCACAACCCCCAGCTCAACCTGTGATAGGCAGGTGCTTGGCACAGGAGTGGGTCCTCAATTTGGTTGAAAGGGCACACATCCTGATTTACTCAGTTCCCGTCCTCCTCTTCTTTGTTCTTCTCAGCCAACATTTTGGCAAAGTGGCATTCTTCTTCCTGTGGCCCCTTTTTTGCCTGCACTACTGCAAAAGCCAACTGCAGCTCCTTTGGCCCAGGGCAGTGTACCTAGCATGTGGGCCAGGACCCCGGCTGGTCTGCAAGCTGTGACCTGTATGATGTGAGGTAAAAATAGACGTGGAGAATAAGCCCTGAGAACGTTTTATATAAATTTGGCATGACTGCAACTGTCAAGCCCAATAATTGGAATGTAATTTTATGTCTGTTGAATTAATTTTTTAAAATCTGGCTTGCCTTTTTTGTACTTCTTTTGCGTTTCATTTTTCTGGCCAACTATTTATTTATTTATTATTATTATTATTATTTTTACAAAGATATTGGTCTGTGATAGGAAATAAAGAAAATGGGGCCTCATCACAAATAATTAGATAATTTGAGGAGCACCACATAGAGTGTAAGTGTGCAGACTTGAGCGTCGTAGTACCCAGATATGTGATGTAGTTATCTGTATGACTGAGTGGCGTTGGGAGCTTTATCCTCTTCTGCCTTAATTTATTTTCCTGTAAATTGGGGGTGGGGGTAATTGTACCTACTGTACTGGGTTGTGAAGATTCAAGAGGTTAATACAGCAGGACTTTTAGAAAAGTGCCTCTTATTGAGTAAGGCACCATGTGTTTTAAGTATTGTCACTTGAATTTCCAGATGCTCACATGTATCTTTGCATACACTGGGGCTGCATTATGGTTTTCAAAATATAATTGTTTAATTGTAGGAGGAAAATGGTCTTTTATCCATGACAGTAAAAGACATCTAATATATGTTTTTTCAAATTTTATTGGGAATTATATTTTTTACTTTCATTTTTTATTTTTATGGGTACATAGTAGGTGTATATATTTACGGGGCATGTTAGGTATTTTGATATAGGCATACAATGCATAATCACATCAGGGTAATTGGGGTATCCATCACCTCAAGCATTTGTCATTTTTTTGTGTTATAAACATTCCAATTATACTATTGGAATGTAACATGTACAATAAATTATTGTTGACTGTAATTACCCTATTGTGCTATCAAATGCTAAACCTTATTTCTTCTATCTAACTATATTTTTATATCCATTAACCATCCTCACCTTCTCCTTTCCCCCATCTACCCTTTCCAGCCTCTGGTAACCGTCATTCTGTCTCCATGAATTGAACTGCTTTAGTTTTTAGTTCCCACAAATGAATGAGAACACATGAAGTTTGTCTTTCTGTGCCTGGCTTATTTCACTTAATATAATGATCTGCAATTCTATCCATGTTGTTGCAAATGACAGGATCTCATTCTTGTTATGGCTAAATAGTACTCCAGTGTGTGTGTATACTACATTTTCTTTATTCATTCATCTGTTGATGGAGACTTAGGTGGCTTCTATATCTCGGCTGTTGTGAATAGTGCTGCAGTAAACATTGGAGTACAGATGCATTACAATTGTTGCGGGCCCTGGGCACGTTTGTCTTCATGGATCTCTTCATCTATTGGAAAAGCACTATACGTTTTATTTTATGACTGTGTTGGTATAAAGATGAGTCTAGATTTGTTATTATATATTTATTGTTATTTTCATTTTTTTTCTGATTTTAAGATAAATCAGAACCACAATAGTTCTGTGGTCTCCTAAGAAAATCATGACCCCTGGGCATGGCACTTACTGAGGGAGGGCCTGTTGGGTAAGTTGGCCCAGGTATAAGCCCATCTTTGCCTCACCGAAACGCTCTTCTCTCAGCATCATTCGTCTTCCTCTTGAGTGTCTCGTCGTCTTTGTTTGAGCCTCCATCCAATCTGTTCTGTGAGTATGAGGGTACTATAATTATCTATTCACTGTTCTGTTTCCCAGGTTGGACTCTTGAGCTCTTCGAGTTCAAGAAACACACCTGTCTCCTCAATGCTAAGTGCATTATAGTTGAATCAATGACTACTCACTTTGGCTGGGTAAATCTATCATGGTGAGGGGAGCAGTGTGGATGGGGCCTCAGGACATCTTGAAAGAAGGTTTATTCAGAACGTGGGAGAAGTTTAAAGGCAGTCTTTATTCGTATTCTTGCTGGCATCTGTACACTGGTGGACTTCCAAACACAGAAAGAGTAGACTAAGATAAGTTGAGGGTCAAGTAGTAAGAGCTTTACAAGACAGCTGCCTGAGCAGTGGGAACTCCCAACAGATTAACATTACCGAGAGCTTAACTCATACATCGCATTGAGAACAGACCCCTAAAAGCTGATCTGCTGCCTCATTAGAAGCCAGTCAAATGCCTTCAGTGTTGAGTAATATGTTTGGCTGGGCTGGCTCCAGGGAGCAAGCCAGCAAGGAGGTCTTGTGTTAATTTCAGATGTGGTGGCGGGTCTGGTACTGAGAATCACCCTGGCAATAAGGATGTTATAATTCAACCCCAGGGTGAAAATGTCTGTAAGAGGATGGTCAGATCTCATGAGATTTCCTGCTATAGCATCTTCTCCAACAGGTGAAACATGCTTTATTTCACAGCATTGCCCAGTTTCACCAGCTGTTGACTTGTAGAGAATCTCTAATTTCAGGAGCATAGGAAGCAGCCAGTAATCCTGATGAGCATGCAGATGCTGGGCCCAATCCCAGAACTTCTGAGTTGGTGGTCTTGGAGGGAGCCCAGAACCCATAGGTGTAACAAGCATCAAGATAAATAATGCTGCAGTTGGATTGGATCGGACTTAAAGAACCTAACTGCTCCTGGAAAAGCTTTGGACAATAAGAATCATTTCTTCTGTGTTCTGACCTCCATGCTGTATGTTCATAGGTCTTAGCTCTCACTTCTTGGATACCCAGAACATAGCATACTTCTTAAGCATGGAAGGAAGACAGAAATAGTCCCTCCGTACCCCAAGCCATCTCCCTTACAGATCCTGAAGTGCCCAGTTGTTCTGGCTTTCCCAGTTTTAGGGTTGGCACATGGCCATCTGCAATACAGACTGTCTCACTGTCTCTTTTTCTCAACTCGGAACTGAGCTGTGAAACCAGCTTGCTGGCACTCTGCACTGGGGTTCCATTTGCTATTAAGGGCTCTAATGAGGAGGGACAGGCAATTATTATTATTTATTTCACTAATTAGCCAGATAATCATTCATTCTGAAACGATTCAGGGTGGGAAATCTGTTCATTTGTGCCCTTTGTCTAATGCGGATTCATTTTATTTTTTTCCCCTTTTCTTTGCAAAAACGGCTGCTTTGTTAAATGAGGGGCAAAGTGGTGGGTGAGAAGGAGGAATTAAAAAAAGAGCAAGAGATCATTTCTGAGCTGTGAAGATAATGCAACAAGGAGCCAGAGTCCATAAAAACATCACCTTTCAGTCTCTGAAGACATAATGCTTGATGATAACTATAAAACATGTTAGTGCAAAATAAATTGCTGTTCTATTCAAATCCTTAAACGTACTAGGGTGGATGTCACTGGAGATATGCAACTCTTTTTTGCAATCCTGAGGTATATTTTATCATAATTTGTGGGGTGGGTGACAGCCTTGTACACATGATTGCCTTTTCCTGCTCAGTTAGCTTGTCAAGGGCAGAGTCCTTTGGCCTTTTATGAATATAGGACCATTAAGAAATGAACAGGATAACTGAACAGCACGGAGAAGAAAGTTTATTTTTCTTTACTAATAAATACATTAAGTTTTCATGGTGTTTGTTTATAGGAAGCTACTGTTTTCCTCTCCAGGTTATTTTGGTGAGTGGAAGGGGGTTTTGATTGTTGTCATTTTGAAGCTCTGCATCTTATTTTTGTTGTGGGAAGGGAAGAACTTCTGGGAGGTGGCGATTTATCTTCACTGTCACAAAATAAAATGTTCAGGAGTACTTCCCCGTTTAGGCAGAATTCTTTTTAAGGTAGATAATTACAATGGGAGGTTGGTGTGTAATTAATAATAGTCACTTCTGTAGAGTGGGCATGCAGTATTAAGCACCATCTCTGTAAGCCAAGTCTCTCAGACAAAACCAGCATGATGAGGATGAGTGTCTTTTCCTTTTTTTTAAAGACTTGTTTTGAGGATTGTTAACCAGATCCAAGGGCGATAGAAGCTGTAGCCAAGGAACTTCATCCAAGGAGATAAGAGAGGGTGGCCATTTGTCATGGAAATGGAAATCCTTGGTAAGCATGTGGGTCCAGATCTTAGTAAAAGGTTTCACCTTCCTAAAGGATGACTTAGCTAGTTAGCGTAACTTACTGTACACTCTTTGTCTTACAGTACACACTTCTTAATAGGTTAAAGTATTCAATGTAGTGAACTTCTAGCCTGAATGATTCTTCCCCCTTCCTGGGTTCCTGTGTTGTCGGTAGCACTAGAAATTGTTCAGACATTTTGATTAAAATAAAATAGTCCAGGCTGGACAATATGGCGAAACATCATCCCTGCAAAAAATATGAAAAATTAGCTGGTCTTGCTGGTGTGCGCCTGTAGTCCCAGTTACTCGTTACTTGGGAGGGTGAGGTGGGGGGATCGCCTGAGCCCGGGAGGTTGAGGCTGCAGTGAGCTGTGATTCCTCCACTGAGTACATCCAGCCTGGGCATCAAGTGAGACTTTGTCTCATTAAAAAACAAAAGTTAAAAAGGGATATAAACATGTCCTGTGCAGAAATTCCAAGGAACTATTGTTCCTGGGGGTCTTCAACTGCGTCCACCAAATTTTCAAAAGCTCTGTCAGAGGCAGTTTTTTATGCCTTAGTATCCTGGACATGTGAGGGTTCGTTTTGGTAGGGGCAGCAGCGGGAACAATGTCCTAGCGTCTGTTCTACCCATCACAACAGGGATAAAATACTAACCAAGAGAAATGAAAAGAACTTTACCAATAAGTCCGTTACAGCATCGAAGGTATAGATCCTAACACATTAATTTCCTGGGGATGATCTTTATAGTTTATATAGAAGAAAAGCAGGGAAAGAAATGTAAATAAAAGCAATGTGTATTCTACTTAAGAGGGAGAGACAATTACTAAATCCAAGAACCACTTTAATATAGGACTGGCGTGTTAAAAGGAATTCGATTATTTTAAATAATTCTGCTGTATTCTTGAAAGCACTTTCAAGAGCTCTAAGGATAGGAAAATTTGAAGGTACTAAAAAACTAGTCAAGCTGAATTTTTAAAAGATTTTAAATCACCTAGACTTCTCCTGAAGGCGATCTTACCAACTTACATGCCTTGCATGACGATTAGGAAAACAGATGCCAGAGGTCAGCATGTATACCAGCCCCTTGAAGGGACAGAATTTCGTGGTGATTATTTAGTATAACAAGCCTTAGAAAGCTGAGAAAAGAAAAATAGCTGAATAGAAAGCAGAAATGGAAGTGGGTATGATGAGCTGAAAGCTCTCGTCCCATTGCAACGTTCTGCGTGTAGTCCCACATCCAGGTAGCTGTGGGGACATCGCCTACTGTGTAGAAACCCAGTGGCAGTAGCTGGGACAGTGCTTGCTCCCCCTAAGCATAGGCTTCAAAAGTGTGGCACTTTTTCAGACACGTACAAGTTTTCTTCAAGCTTTGCAAGCGGGGGTTGCAAATGGGCTGAAGATGAGAGCCTGAGCTCTATGTAAGACTAGCCTTTCCAGGTAAACTGGATTGTGGAGATGGATTTCCTAATCTCTCCCATCAATAATGATTTTCCTCCAGCATATCAGCACTTACCTGCATTTGGGCCTTTGCCCTTGCTGTTACCTTCTTGAATGTTCCTTTCCCAGGTATCTGTGTAGCTTGCTCTCTGCCTTCACTGAGGATTCTGCTCGAATGTCATTCACTGGCGCTGCCTTTCTTCACCAACCACCCTGATGAGAGTAACTCTCTGTCACCACCTTCCCTTTCTTCCATAGCACTTAACATCATCCGATGTAAAACGTTTTTATTTGTCTCTGCCACTAGAAAGTAAGTTCTGTGACAGTAGGGTCTGTGCCATGTGGAACCTCCCAATAAGGGAAGTTGTTGACTGTTGTATTCCCAGTGCCTCGAATAGTGCCTGTCATATAGTAGGAACTCAGTTAGTGTTTGTGGAATAGATGAGAGAATGATAACAATTACTTTGCTATTTTGTGTACTTTCCTTGAGCCAAGCCCCACACTGAGCTTCCAGGCACTTGAGCACATGGCATCCATGATGCCCTATGGGTAGGTCACTGTCGTTAGTTTGCATCCCATTTCACAGATGGAGGTGTCTTCCTGGTGGTCCCATATGCACAGAACTCTGCTCTAAGCAATACAGACCTTCCCTGAAGATACTAGCTCTATGCACCTTTGTTTTCATAAAGAATTTGCTGTCATACACAACTTTTTTTTTTTAAAGAGTCTCATTTCAGCCCAGACTGAAGTACAGTGGCGTGATCCCGGCTCACTGCAACCTCCGCTTCCTTCATTCAAGCGAGTCTCATGTCGCAGCCTCCCCAGTAGCCAGGATTACAGGTGCAAACCACCACACCTGGCTAATTTTTGTTTTTGTTTTCGTTTTGTCATAGAGGCAGTGTTTTACCATGTTGACCAAGCTGATCTCGAACTCTTGGCCTTAAGTGATCCGCCCACCTCAGCCTCCCAAAGTGCTGGGATTACAGGCGTGAGCCACCACACATACTTTGTTTTAATGTATGAAATTAGAGAACGCATCAAAGTTGTAGAAAAATGAGCAGAGAAGGAGAACTTGACTCAGAAGGATCTTAATTTGCACAGACTTCTTGGAGGGGACTTTTTGCTTAGGGTTGCCATATTTAAGAGAAGGGGAAAGCCTGGTTAAATGTGATTTTCAGCTAAATAACAAATAATCTTTTTGTATTTTAAGTATGTTCCACATATTGCATAGGACATCTGTATGCTAAAAAATCATTGTTGTTTTTCTGAAATTTAAATTGAACTGGGTATCCTGTACTTTATCTGGCAACCCTTATTTTGCTGGTTTCATTTTTAACAAGATGAAGGAAAACCAATACGGAAAATAAGAGTAATAAAAACAATTGCAGTTACCAATTCTGCCCCTCAGGAACTGTGTGCCCTTGCATAACTTATCCGTAGTTCTTGCAAGAGCCTTGAAACTCAGAGAGGATAAGTAATTTGCCCAAAGCCACACAGCTAAAAAGCTCATTTCCTTCCATAACACCCATCATCATCTGACATGAAATAAGTTAATTTTTAATCTCCCCCAATAGAAAGTAAGCTCTATCAGAATAGGTCTATGCCCCCAAAGAACCTCCTGGTGCCTGAGTCCCTCTGACTTCAAAACCAAGGTTTCCCATGACCCCACTATGTTCTTTGAGGTACTAGGTTAGAGCCGATCTAAAAGCAAAAAGAGCCACTTATAGCCGAGCCCCCAAAGCAGCTGCCAGGGTCTGAACACCCGTCTCTACTTCCTTGGGCTTCCCATTCCCTGCAAAGTCTGCTTAATCCCTGATGGGTCATTGAAACACAGGACTTTCTTGTTACTACTTTTTCTAAAAATTCACTTGAAAATAACTAAGTATAAAAAGTAAACAGCAGCAGCCCGTGTGATTTCACTTCCAGAGTCATATGCGCTTTATTCTAAATGACAATATTTAACAACAAAATTGCTTCATTTCAACTTCATTGCATTCCTTCAAGTGGTAGTGCTATAATTTAGAAATAATAAATGCAGCAGTGAATATATTGCCTTCATTAATCCCCAATACTGCTTATTTTCAGCACTTTTAAATTATTTGGGTGTGCTCAATAGATTTAGTTGAAGTGGAAAAGAAATTATTCAAATTTCAGACCATTTGCAATTATCAGTTTATCTGCGGTTTTCCAGCCAACTAACTGAACTTCAAAGCAGCATTTACTTTGAATGATGTCTTCTTCATCCCCTGCGTGGTATGAAACAGTGAATTAGTGAAGTAAAAATGTCTGTGGAACTGAAGGTGCCATAAACAAGGGTGTCATAGCCTATGAATTATCAGCCAGCACAGGTGATGCTGATTGCATGTCATGCTGTCCCAAGGACATCCAGAGTGACAGTGGAAACTTTCTGCCTCTGTGGGTAAAGTGAAGAATTAGGGCAATCATCGAAATATTTTACTTCTAACCTTCTCTTTGCTTGATTCCCAAACAATTGAGGACAATCATGAAATTTTAAGGTCTGTAAGTACCAGAACTTAAGCATTGACTTGCCAGATAAGGTGCAGAATGCCTTGATAAATTATCGTATATACTTTACATTTGTGATCATCCAATCTTCACAACAATCGAGTCAATGAGGTGTATTGTTACCCCATTGTACAAATACTGGAAAACGAGGCTTGAAGAGGTTAAGGTGTTTGCCTAAGATCACACAAACAGATGGTGGTAGAGGGTGGTGGCTGGGGTCTGTACGAAAACCACCGTGATTTCACCCCGACACCATCTTGCTTTCTTAATCATATGGAAATGACCAGTTGCAGGTAGGATCATGCGTCTTTCTCCTTTTATTTATTTTTTTTTGAAGGATATAATACAGTCTTAAATTCATACAGATAGATTCAGGGTTGAGTTTTGCAGTGTATATGTTAAGGCAAACATGTAGGATTCATCTTACTGGCAAACGGGCTGGCACATCCTCTTCGTATTAAAAGGAACCTCCTAACTTTGGGAGAAATACAAACTCAAGGAGTGAAATCCAATGGCAATAATTGGACAAAACTTCAAATTAATGAAAGCAGCTCCCAAACAATTGGTTGTTTTAAACTCCGTAAAACTCTATTTCATTTCATTGTAAACTCATTATGGATTTCCCTGAGGTTTTAAAACTTAACTTTGGAGTTTTCGAATTACGGATTTGCTTAAACTTAGCCTCCGTCTCCTTCCTAGATAATCAGCAAGTTCATCTGCAAATGGGCCACAGTGAGGATCTCTTCATAAATGTTTCTTTCTAGATACCTATTTCATCTAATTACTGAAAAGATGATGAAGTGACATTTTGAGAAAATTCAAAAGAAAAAAACAGCACCCACGACACAGCACAACTGTTTTCATTTTTGCACATGCCTTTCATGTTACTGATTTCTGAAGTGGCCGAACTGACAGAGATTCCACAGTGCTTTTTAGAAATGAATTCATGGTTTCTGTCACGAAGAAACTGCCTACATAGAAGAAAAGGCAGATGAGGAAAGAAAATCCATCTTGCAGTTTGAAGCAATTCTATTTTTGTTCTTTAACAAAAATTCTATAAGCAGGGCATGCATCAAAGTGTTAAGTAGACTTTTCTGCTTTTACCATAATTATTCTTTCACTTTGAAGGCACTGAGGACCTGAAAACGGATTCCTGGATTCTGAGATTCAAGTGAGACTCCTCAGTCCATCCAGACCTAATTTACTGAGCATTGCCAGGCACCTGGCACTGGGTTAAATCCTAGAAATGAACAAAACTGTTCTGAACTCGAACTTGTGCTGCAACAGAAGTCTAAATTATGTGGACACATAGGATTGTGCTAACAGACTAAAGTGACTGGCGTAACAAGAAATAGGATCAAAGTGTCAGAATTCTTCCAAAAGAGATTGTCTTAACCCAGGACAGTTGTCACATGTGCTGTGGCTATTTGGTCACAGCTTTTGCCCTCAATCAGTTAACAGTAATCCCCGAAATGAGAAAAAATTAGTAAAACACACAAAGAAAACAATGATTTGCCAGATGATTAAGGGAATTCAACTGCATCCCCAGTAGAGCTGCCTTGTTACGTAACACCATGTACAAATCATTCAACCATAGGAGCAATGCAGGGGCCATGGAGGACCAAGCGACACTAGCAAAAGTGAAATGATTTACATTTGGAAGCCACAGCTGGTATAAAAATAAACATTGAATCAGTTCCTTCCTCTAAGTCCATGTTCCATTAGAATAACTATGGTAGGTGACATTTTTCACATTTTAATTGGTGTTTTGCTGATTTTATCAGAATTTCTGCTGATCAAAGCAAATTGGCTATTTATTTATTTTGCAATGAAGCTAACTGTTCACTGCAAGTTTAATGTACTGTAATGAATTTTAAATATCCTGCTAGTCAGATTACAAAGTGCTTGAATCAAGACATCCTTGTTAACTTAAATTATTAATTACTTGAATGGACAAAAGGTAACTTGCAGATAGAATGTCACGTTTTAAATGGATCTGAATTGGATAAAATGTTGGGCCTGCATTAGAAGATGTCAGGAAAATAAAAACATCTTTCCCTCCACAGTGAGCTTAACCCACTCATACCTGCATGGTTTTTAGACATATGATAAATACTTTCATTATTAGTTTATTTTCTGTAGCTTACAGAACAATAAGTTTTTATGTTATTTATACTCCAGTGACTTTGGTTTAATTGGCTTCCTTTATGTTATATATATAAATATAAATCATACTGGGTTTTAAAGTATTAATGATGCATTTTATGTTATAATGCTGTTTTCATCCAGACTAGCACTCCACAAATTCACACCAGCCATGGGTAACAACTAAGGAACTTTACAAAATCTACTTCAAAAGTTGAAGCAAATGCACCCTGAACCTCAGCAGAACTCATGCATGAGATGAAAAGATCCACTGAATTACATTTCATTTGCAATTGAATTAGCAAATTAATTTATTCAAATATATCTGGAGGGCAATTCTCAGGTCTGTATGCATGGGAGACTACATAGATTTTTTTTTCAAGGCACTATAACAATGCTAGTCTTAAAACCAATTTAAAAACCTGAGTTTTGAGCCTTGCTTCCACTAGTTGCAGGAGCATGGGTGAGTCTACTGAAGCTGTCAGAGACCACATCTCAAGTAAAGAGGTTGATTGAAAGGTCTGGCTCTATTTAAATTTCTGCAGTCATAGATTTTTGTATACCCATTTGGTGATGTTTGAACATTTTTCTCTCACATCCTAAGATGATGATAGGAGTAGACAGAATTCTGTTATATAGCTCACATTTTTCAATAAACTTTAGATTTTATAGATATTTGGGCTTTTCCAAGTGACTCTACATATTGGCCTCTTTCAATGATGAAAAGTATATTAAAAATAAAGTCAATTAAAGATGTCAAGTGTCATTTTAATTGTTGGCTAAAAGATGATGCATTTATTTCTGAAATACCGCTTGAACCCTACCCAAATGAAGGTTTTCTTATCGAGAGGCATATGATACGAGCTTGGTTCATTTGTCTTTGTTTCCACCTTTGCATGCTGAATTTTAAAAGTGCCAAAAGCATCCCAGAAAAAGATGACTTTATTCGACAGGGTGGATCCGTTGGAAAAACTCTTGGCATCCAAGAGATCTTCCCAGCTGGAAAACATTGGTCAAGTTACTTAACCTCTCAGCCCTGGTTTTCTTCTTTGTAAAACAGAAATATTTGGAGTTCTTGCTTTATGGGTTGTTCTGATATATAAGTGAAATGAGGTATGTCGTGGCTCTGTACAGTACCTTGCTCCTAACAGTCAATCATCAGGATGCATTAATAATGCATCTTCACCATCCTTTCTCTATATTTTGGGAAGAGATCAACAAGTTAGTCATGCTGCTACCTATGGCATATTTTCAACTCAGATGGAAACCGCTAGGGTAATAACAAGCATTTATTTAGTGAGAAGAATGTCACTGACGTGGGGAGAGAATGTCTAATGTCTGAAGAAATACCACAAAAGACACTAGAAAAATAACTTGCCGACGGTGGCAGCTGTTTTCAGTATGAATTGCTCTAAAAAGAGAGTCAGATGATCAGCTGGTGGAAAGAAACTGGAAAGATAGCTCTTTGGATTCGCACTGCAGCTGTTGAGGGGAGAAATCTCATAGCCAAGTTGATGGGTGTGGGATGTGTTGACCACTTTGCTTTGTATTGCTCTTTAGGTTTACAAGGCACTGACACATTTTCTTACTTTGTCCTCATGCCAGCTGAGTGATGCAAGTAGCTCAGATGTAATCCTACAGTTTTATGATGGAATTGTTGAGGCTCACAGGGGTAAAGGGGTTTGTGCAAGGCAGAACTTGGATCAGGTCTTCCTTCCCTTAGGAGCAGTCACCTCAAGAAGTAGTTTAACCCAATAAAAATAGCTAACAAAAGTTAAAATTCATTTAATCCTCATCACCATCCGATGGATAGGGACACTACCTTGAACCTCATTTACAAATGAGGAAGCTGAGGCACAGAAAGGTGAAATGACTTGTGGAACATCATACAGTTAGTGGGAGACCTGGGGTTGGAAGTTAGAAAGCCTGGCTGCAGGATCCATGCTCTATGCTATTCTCTACCACCTCTGGAAGGCTCGATAGACCACAGATTGCTGGACCTAGCCAGCCCCCAGAGCTTTTCACTGGGTAGGTCTGGAGTGAAGCTGAGAATCTGCACTCCTAACAAGCTCTCAGGCTGATGCTGATAACGTGGAGGCCACATTTTGAGAACCAGTGTGGTCTAGACATGAGGCACACAATCTTAATGGTGCAGACACACCGTTCCCTTCAGGATTTTCTCCTCTGTTGAGAGCGTTGGTGATAGCTGACTTGGTAAATAAACCCTAGGGCTCCCGAGTAGGCTCATTCCTCAAGAATTATGGATCTGCAAGATGCCTAAGTGAAACCATGTGTTTGAATGCTTACGAAGGACTTCTCTAGAAAAACTAGCTTATACAGTGAAGGCCATTCCTGGGGATTGGGGGTGGAACTGGGGAGACAGGAAAATCCCATGGCCAGTTTCCCCCCCATTAATATATGTGTGCCTTATACCTGGAGATGAATTGACGGGGGAAGATGGGGTGGGGTAGTGGAAGCATCAACCCTTTGCCTTGTTGATTGCAAGGGTGGGGTACAGCTTCTCGGAGCGTTGTATGTGTTCACATCTCCAGAACTATGGCTGCTTTCCTGGAGTTTTTAGCAACATTAATATATTTTAATGACCAAGGCGACAGCTTGGTCACATCTGCTTAAAAACGCCCAGACTGCTGAGCACAGTGGCTCACGCCTCTGTGTAATCCCAGCACTTTGGGAGGCTAAGGTGGGCAGATCACTTGAGGGCAGAAGTTTGAGACCTACCTGGGCAACATGATGAAACTCCGTCTCGACAAAAAAAGCATAAAAACCAGCCAAGCGTAATGGTGCAGGCCTGTGGTCCCAGCTACTCGGGAGGGTGAGGTGAGAGAATCACATGAGCCCAGGGAGGTCGAGGTGGCAGTAAGTCATGATCATGCCCCTATGCTCCAGCTAGGGTAACAGAGTCTGTCACCAAAAAAAAACCCAACCCCAAAACCCAGACTGTGGTGAACTTGTTCACTCACTGGCTGATGTGCTGTGAGATGAAAAACAGTAAAGACCCTGCACTGTTTAATGTAGTTGCCCAAACTGCTCCCCTATTTTAAGCATTTATTACACTTCATAGAAAACATACTAATCAAACAATTATGATTGAATAAATTATTCATTTGAAATAAAAATTAAAGGGTAGTGATCTGACGCTGCAGGAAATCTGGTGCTTTGCCACCCACCTGCCTGGAGTTCTGGCAAGATCTGTTCACTGGGACTCAGTGTTGCTTGCCAGGGGTGCCTTATATTCAGGAACTTGTATTTGTTCGATTCCACACCCCTTGAGGAGGACATCTGTTTCAAGTGTCCTTGGTTGAATATTGAAAGTACTGAACATAGCAGAAGACATGAGTTCTTGGCGGGGAATAGAACTTTGAACCCAGGGCTGCTGCTTATCTGCTCAACTGGGGAGACACACATCTGTGGAGGATTTCCTGAAGCAAAGGGTCATCATCCCCCTCATCCAACATCGTCCAATCCACTCCAGGAGTTAGACAGACCATAGGAGAGTCAGGTACCCCTTTGGTGTCATTTTGACAACCTCCATGTCTTGCTGAAATGCTTACACTGAATTGTGTCTCAGCCAAAATTCACCCATTGGCTTTTAAGCACTGTTTAAACAAAAGAGGGCTGAAGGAACTTTTATTTACTTTAAGGATGTTGAAATCCATTGTTTATTATGTTCAATATGTAAATCTTTAAATATTTTTCTTTATATTTGTGAAAATTTTTAAACAGAGAGAAAATAATAAACTCTGGTTGGGTGCAGTGGCTCACACGCTGTAATCCCAGCACTTTGAGAGGCCGAGGCAGGCAGATCATTTGAGCTCAGGAGTTCAAGACTGGCCTGGGCAACATGCTGAAACCCCATCTCTACAAAAAATACAAATATTAGCTGGGTGTGGTAGTGCATGCCTGTAGTCCTAGCTACTAGGGAGGCTGAGGTACAAGAATTGCTTGAACCCAGGAGGTGTAGGTTGCAGTGAGCTGAGATCACACCATTGCATTCCAACCTGGGCTACAGAGCGACACTCCATCTCAAATAAATAAATAAATAAATGACCCCTAAGTAGTTGTGAAAAGTTTACTTTTTGCTATATCTGCCTTATTTTTGAAAAAGAAAATGTTACATAGTTTAATGCCTCTCCCCAATCCATTCCCACTCCCTAGAGGCAACCAGTATTCCAGAGTTGATATGTTGTCTTTCCTGTCCACATTTGTATATTATCAGTGCATGTCCAAGTGTTTCCAAACAATATATAATATTGCTTTGAAGGTTTTCAAAGGCTTACATGAGAATCACACAGTACATCTTTTACACACAGTGGGCTCTTTATGAACACATATGTGAGAAACTTATTGGATGATCTTAAGCATCTATTTTGTTTTTCTCATGGATGCTATGGAACTTTTAAGTGGTATACCTCTCTGTGCAGTGGTTGGGAATGTGAACTCCAGTTTGTCACCTACCTTCATTAACTGTAGAATCGTGCAAGTGCATTTTGTTTATTTCATTAAAGTAATCCCTTAGTTTATTTTCCCTTTGCATGTGTTTCATCATTTAATTTCTTTCTTTCTTTTTTTTTTTTTTTTTGAGATAGAGTCTAGCACTGTTGCCAGGGCTGGTGTGCAGCGGTACCATCTCAGCTTACTGCAACCTCCGCCTCCCAGGTTCAAGTGATTCTCCTGCCTCAGCCTCCTGAGTAGCTAGGATTACAGTGCCTGCCACCTTGCCCGGCTAATTTTTTGTTCTTTTAGTAGAGATGGGATTTCACTATATTGGCCAGGCTGGTGTCGAACCCCCAACCTCATGATTCACCTGCCTCCGCCTCCCAAAGTGCTGGGATTATAGGCGTGAGCCACTGTGCCCGGCCTTCTCATTCAATTTCCTGAAGCTTGATACCTTTACATTCTTGTAACAAGATCCTCTTTTGCCAATTTTTTGAGCTCTTTTTATCCCTCATTCAGTGCCTCTTCAAGGTGTATACTAGTTATCAGCAGGTGCCACCTGCCATAGTCTTTTTTCGCCCCGTCTCCTTAGCCCTACCCCCAAAAGCACTGGATGCAGGACAATTAGCAGAATGTACTATATGCTAACCATGACATTGTGTTTAGCAAAATAAGTTTGATACACCTAAAATCTGGATGCATTATCTGTCCATATCCAAGAAAATGAATACAAAATGTGCAATGAATTCCCATGTGAGAATACTTCCTTCCCAGAAGTGGACCCCTATCATTTATTTTCCAGTCTACAAGTTGTTTCCAGTGGTAGGAAGAGCCTAGGATTGCAGGCTAATGAGCACATATCACAATGTTTTTATATTTTGGAGCCAAAGCGATTGCATGGCAAGAGAGCAGAAGCCTGGGGAAGCTATTAACAATTTAAGAACTTACTATTTACCGTTTGCACCAGTATGTTAATTTCATTTCCAAAGAGAAGCAAAGAAATGATGTGTTTTATGAATAAGGTCTTACAGCTGCAACTAAGCCACTTAGAGACGTATTTTATATAATATTAAAATGTCAGAGTTTGGTGTTTTACCCTTGAGTCTTTGCTCAGTTTCCCTCCAATTTACAGTTGAGCACTACTCCGGGACAGTTCCTGAAAGCAATCATTCTAAACATATCTGAACTCATCTTGCTGGGGTATAATGGCCACCTTGACTAACTGTGTTACCTCAAAGATAACCAAGTGATCATCCACTTCAGGCAGGAGACAAAACGAATTATGTATTAATTTTAGCATAAAACAGGATTTTCAAATGTTACTGGAAATAATGAAAATACTTGATTGAATAGGGGCAAATGTGTCTATAAATATACAGAGAAATGAATATCTACAGTGTTATTTAAAGTAAAGGTGAATCTTAATTCCTTATTGATGTCCATTTGTGTGTTCAGTTAAGACTGTTTTTTCATACGTATAACTAATATCCATATAAATTATTCTGTTAAATAATATAGCTTTATTAATACACTAATCTTAATAATGTATGCCTTACCTCATTCATCCGTATATGTTTATATTTACATATAAAAAATATTCAGCTAGATTATACAATGTTCTTGGGTACTGGAAATACAAAGATGAATAAGAGCTGTATTATGTTCTCAAGAAACCACTTGATGGAGAGAAAGAATGAGAAACAGCTATAGCAAAATGTGATAACTGGTATGGTTGATGAATTTTGATGAATATATAAAGTGAAATGCTAATAAAGTAATCCGGTCTGAAACCATCAAGGAAAGTAAGAAACAGGAAGTTATATTTGAATAAGACTAGCTTAAGAAAGTATTTCCTAACTCCCCAGGGTGGATTTAATCTTCCTTCATTTCTTTACCTAGAATACTATACATTGCTCTTTGTCATGTATTTGTTATAATATTTTGTTATAGTTAGTGTTCTCGTATCCTTCTAATTTACTAAATAGAGCTCCTTGGGGACGAAAGTATGTCTTATTTTTAACATTGCATGCTGAGAATCTAGCACAGAGTAGGAGCTCAGTGAAATGTTTGTTGCATGAATAAACACCATATGATTTGGATTGTCCTTTCTCAGATTTGAGGAAGTATTGCATTTTAAATATGGCAAATTCACATGTAGATTTTATCAACTATGATTTGAGTTTATTTCATTCTTTTGGAATTGTCCCATTTCACACAAAATAATACCCAATCTGAGAATCTGGAATAGATACAATCTTAGACAATTGGTATTCTGCTCTTTACAAAAAGTTAAAGTCTATAAAATACTAGAATGTATTCGGAACACCAAGGCCAAAAACCTCTTTCCAATTCTAAACAAAGCTGTTTGCTGTTTCCGTCATAGTCACTGGAAGGTCAAGGAAGCATTCAAGACCTGAACTAAAGTCTTAGTCTTGAAACATAATGTCAGTTCTGTGGTGCTGTGTCTCCAGCCTTCTTTCTCCTGAACTTAAACCAGAGTAGCACCTCACCTGTGGCACATCTAGTCTTAGCAGGAGTGAAGAGATCTCTTAATTCTCTTTACTCAATTTTCTTCTCTTACTACTTGTAAATAAGGAACCAGTCCCACAACAGCTATAGAAGACCACCAGGAAACTTTTTAGAGAAATACTAACTTATAAAACTTACTTCATACACCCCAGTCCCTCTCTCTTTACACATACTTGTAAAAGGGAAATGTGTATATACTCACATAGACATGCATATAAGACATATATGTTTAACCAATGGAAAAGAGAATGATTTGTCTGAAGTCATAAATGTTTCTACATTTCTGAAATAATATCATTTTAGGCAGGAACAAATTACGACTGGCTTCTGATTTTGGGTAGTCAACTAAATACAGAAAGCTAAACTCTTTTGCATCCTTAAGTCATATGAAAATGACAAAAACTAGGAAGCTGTAAAGGCATGGAAGAATCATGGAGCCTTTAATTTGGGGCCTGCTCTCCTTTAAAAGGCTTTGGTCCTGCCAACAAGAGACAAGTGACAAGGGGAAACTGAGCAGAGTCTTGAGAGGCTTAAGGGTCCACAGGACAAGAACTGGATTTTAGGATTTGACAGAGAGGCCAGACCTTTTAAAACCTCCAAGCATGTCGTGAGGATCATAATGGACTATACCATAAAAATCAAAGTGAGTAAAAAATAGACCAGACAAGAACAGAAGCCCTGCTTTGAAGCATCTCAGTCCCCAACTAATGTGATCTGGAGTTGCAAGTGCCCTTAGCCTAAATGTCTTCCAGAAGCAAATGAAAATTCTCTCTGGAGGAGGATAATGTCTCCCCACATCTCAAGTTACCGATATAATTTTTAACATACAGTGTCTGACACTTGAATAAAAAATAACCAGACACATAAGGAGGCAAGATGATGAGACTGAAACCAAGAGAAATAACAGAAAATAGAAACAGACTAAGAGGCTATAGACAACAGAATATAAAATAAGGACTTTAAAATAACTGTTCAGAAAATTCAAGGAAATTAAAAAGCAAGAGTAAAAAATTTGGCAAAGGGCCAGGCATGGTGGCTCATGCCTATAATCCCATCACTTTGGGAGGCCAAGGCAGGTGGATCATTTAAGGGTCAGGAGTTTGAGACTAGCCTGGCCAACATGGCAAAACCCTGTCTCTACTAAAAATACAAAAATTGGCGGGGCTTCATGCATACCTGTAATCCCAGCACTTTGGGAGGCCAAGGTGGGTGGATCACTTGAGGTCAGGAGTTTGAGATCAGCCTGGCCAACATGGTGAAACCCCATCTCTACTAAAAATACAAAAATTAACCAGGCATTGTGGTCGGCACTTGTAGTCCCAGTTACTTGGGAGGCTGAGGGAGGAGAATAGCTTAAACCCAGGAGGCAGAGGTTGCAGTGAGTCCTGCAGTCCATCCTTGGTGGCAGAGTGAGGCTCTGTCTCAAAAATAAATCAAAGACTTAAAGAGCAAAAGGAGTTAATCTTCAAAAACACTGACAGACTCTCAACAAAATGAAATTAGATTTGGTGCGGTAGCTCATGCCTGTAATACCAGTACTTTGGTAGGCTGAGGCAGGCAGATCACTGGAGGTCATGAGTTTGAGACCACCCTGGCCAACATGGCGAAAACCTATGTCTATGAAAAATATAAAAATTAGCAGGGCATGGTACACACCTGTAGTCTGAGCTATGCGAAGGCTGAAGTACAAGAATCGCTTGAACCCAGGAGGCGGAGGTTTCAGTGAGCCGAAATTACACCACTGCACTCCAGCCTGGGCAACAGAGCGACAGACTGTCTCAAAAAAAGAAAAATCAGAACCTGGAAGATAAATGAATATTATGAAAGAGTCTAGACTTTTATACCCGGTATAAAGACTCTCCAAGAAGAAGGTGAAATAAAAATATTTTCAACCAGGAAATAAATGGTAATTGAGGCCTGTGCTAAAGGAAATAGTAGAAGGTATTCTTCATGCCGGAGGAAATGACACCAAATAGGAGACTGCAAATGAACAAAGAATGAAGAACAGAAATGGTGAACATGTAACTAAATCTAAATATTGAGAGTATAGAACAATTATAACAATAAGACTGTTGGATGAAATTTATATATAGAGAGAAGTAAAACACATGATAACCATACCACACAAATTCTAAAGCCTTGCCTAGTCAAGGAAGTGATAAAAATCTGATTTATATTAGACTTTGACAAATTAAGAATGCATTTTATAATCTCTGGGGAACAGCTGAGAGAACAGTAAAAGAATTTATAAAAATATTTTATAACTACAAAGAATAGTAATAGAATGTATAACTTTACCAAGCTAAAGGAAGAGAAAATGAAATAATAGGAATAAAATCCTATTTTAAAAACCCTTAGCAAACTAGAAATGGAAGGAGATGTCCTTAATTTGATAACGACTATTTATAAAATACCTGCAGCAAACATTGCCATGAAATATTAAAAGCTTTCACTCAGATAGCAGAAATAAGCCACAGAATACCTCTATCACCACTTCTATTCAACATTATACTGGGTGTTCAAGGCAGGGCAATAAAGCAAAGAAAAAGTATAGAGCTAGAAAAGAAATAAAAAATGTCATTATTTGTAAATGACATGATTAGGTATGTAGAAAATCCAAGATGGATACATATATTTACCAAAAAAACCTGGAAAATAACCATTTTTATTAGTTTTTGACTAATGTATGGGGAAGGGACATTAACAGGTAAAGGAAATAGGAATAGAAGCAGATTTCTCTGAATATGCCTTATTATAAGTAGATTTCAATTATGGCATCATACAATGTTGTAAATATTGAAAAATCAAAAGAAGAAATCAATGCTTGGAAATTAAACACCAATGGAAATTAGTGAAACTATATCAAATTGATGGTATAATCACATGGAAAATATAGTTATTTCAGGTGATATAGTGTTTTGACTGTACAGTCTTAGTGGAATATAGTCTGAAGACAAAAAGAGCTATAAAGAAATTGTAAATTTGACTCTGTTGTTAAACTGATAGTAGTAATACCTGTGTATTTTTATTTCAGTACGTATGTGCACATATATAAGCAATAGAATAATGTGCTTAAGTATATCAAGAACCAAGATTTTGAGTGTAGTAGATAAAAAATGGTTATAGAACCTCAGAAATTACATTAAAATCTTATGATGTTAGATTTGAATTAGAAATATCAGCATAAACTCATTATTTTGTTTTCTTTTAAAAAAAAATGTTTTCCTAGTTTTGTCCACTAAAGTCTGCAAACTCCAGGAAGCCCAATGACAACAAGCCTATCTAGCACCCCAATTGTGGTTTCTAAATATCAAAAGAAATAAAGACATCTTTGAGAAATAACTTATCCCAGGCCTGGGACAAGAAATCTACAGCTCTGGGAGGTTTTGTGCCTGAAAACAAGGGAGTTATCAAAAATGAATGAGTCATGTCAAAGGGACACAAGAGCCAACCTGAAGGAACTTCCTTGACTAAAGATGGGACATTTTAGCATCAAAAATACCAGTGAATTCTGTTGACTGAAGTACGTTGAATACATAGAAATTCATGATTCTGTGACAGGCAAAAAATGTAAAAAGCCTGAAAAAGCCAACAAACCAAAACACCTCATTAGACACCATTGTAAGTAGGACAGTAGCTCTTTACTCTGACAGCTGTTGATTACAAGGAAAGACTGAGCATTTGCTTGTATTTCCTGTATGAACTGTACATTGGGGTTATCAAATAGCCCAGGTGATGCATGAAAATTTTTCATTATGTAAAAATTTCATATAAGAAGTGTGTAAGGAATAATGCAATTAGAAAGTCACCATTTTCAACCTCTAATTAGGTAATAATCATTAATGTATAATGCCATTAGTTGAAATTTTAATATTAATGTATAATATCAGTAGATGAATTTCCAAAGGAGAAATCAGAGTATTAGCTCTAAAATCTACTGATTAATCTTAGAATCAGACTGTGTGCTTCCTGACATGATACAGTTACAAAGTACTGGTTAAAATCTATAAAGCGTTATTGTCAAAGAGTTAAACCAGCATCTAAACAAACCTTAAAACTAATTTTGATGTGGAGGAAATATGAGGGTTGAATGAACAGAGAATTGACACTACAAGGGAGTGAACAGACATATCCCCAGTATTGGATTTTCTACAGGACAATAAAGGAAAAAGGAGAGAAAGAGAAGGAATAGAAGGAGAAAAAAGGACAGGGAGGATGGAGAAAAGGGGAGAAAGAAAGAGAAAGAAATGGGGAAATAAAGCTATAGTAAAAATTTTTCTTCAGCTGAAGGAAAGCTCAAGTGCTCACATCCCTCAACAGTCAACACATTAAGTAAACCAAGCAAAAAAAGTGAATTGTTTTTGTGTCTCTGTGAATTCAACAAGCTTGGTTATGAATATATATGTCTAATTTATTAGCCCACAAAGAAGGAATCCACATGTCTTTCAAATAGCCCTTAAAAGTTTACTATTATGTAAGTGACGTTTGGTCACAAAGAATATGTTGACTTGATTGATTGCTTTTCTTAGTGGTAATTAAAGACAATTGCAAATTTATCTTAAATTTTGATCTCTGTCTCCCTATGTCCTCCTCCATGGTCCCCTGCCAATCCAAGGTGTCCATTCCAAAAACATGTCTTATTCTGGTGCCTCGGGCTCCTAACTGCTGGTGATATTGGAGATGAATCAATTCCGCTCACCAAAACTGATGGTGTCTTGGCTGTGCTTTCTTTCTCCTCCTCAAATTTACTTGGCTATTCATCACGCTTACTGTTCTAGAAGAATTCTATACTGATTTTCAAGTTGCATAGACTATCCCACTGGCATTTCTCTGGAATTGCTTTGATTTTTATAAAGATAATTGAGACAACTAATATGTTTACAATATTGAATAGCCTTATCTGGGGACAAAGTATATGTCTAAACAATTTGGTCTTCTTTCATGTCAGTAAAGTTAGATTTCCCTCCCATGTTGTTCTTACACATTTCTTCTTTTGTTACTGTGAATGGGCTTTTTGAAAATGACATCTTCTATGTAAATTATTGATGATATGTGGGGAACCTCTTGGTTTTCTTTTGTCACTCTCATATCTGGCCGTCTTGGCAACTCTTATTTTAATTGCTTAAAACTTGACTGGACATGATCTAAATAGCCATCAACAGAGAATGATTAAGTCAATCTGGGTAAATGTATTATGTAGATCATTATGCAGCTATTTTAAAATTATACAGATTAAGTGGGAAAGATGCAAATAAAATTTTGAAATAAACAAGTTGCAGAATAATAGTATAATTCAAGTATGTAAAACTACAGATTGCTGAGTATGCATATTTAATGTAAATTCACAGGATAAAGCCTGAAAAAAAATGGAATCCAATGTTAACAGTGATTACTCTTGGATAGGAGGGTAAAGGGGAATTTTCACTTAAAAAACAATTTTTTTTTGAGTCATGGTTTTACCCTGTCACCCAGGTTGCTGGAATACAGTGGCAGTCACAGCTCACTGTAGCCTTGAACCACTGGGTGCAAGTAATCTTCCTTCCTCAGCCTCTTGAGTAGCTAGGATAATGAGCGAGTGACACCAAGCCCAGTTAATTTTTTTTTTTTTTTTTTTTTTGGTAGAAACAGGATCTCGTTATATTTACTAGCTGGTCTTGAACTCCCGATCTCACGTGATCCTCCCACCTCCGTCTCTCAAGTTGCTGAGGTTATAGCCATGAGCCATCTCCAGTGAATTTTTCACTTTTCTACTCTATATGTTTTTGTATTGTTTGTGAATTTTTTCTGAGACACAAATTTATTCACTGCTTTTGTAATCAAATTTTTTAAATGTAGAAATCAGGTACTGGGAAATGGACAAGTTGATAAAGATTGATGTAGAGGAAGGTCCAGAGAAAGTAGGTATAAGTCCCTAGAAAATCCTCACAGGTCATTAATCTCTACAGTATCTTTAAAGTCACTTCCAATTGGCTTTGGAAGATCTGTGGCTCCCACAACCTGTCAAGAAATATTACCAGCATCTATTAGAGCAGAAAATGAAGAGAAAATGTAACACAACTGTCCAATGAAATCAGTGGAAATATCCCCAGTGTTTATCTATCTCTCATGACTTCTATTCAGGGGCCATGTACTAGTGAAAGACCTAAATAATTTTGCCAGCTAAATGAATTGGATAATTTTCCTTCTATCCTTCTCTCATTGCCAACTAGAAACCAGATGAGACTAGCCTGTATTTCCTAGGTTTCTCTAGCATCTAGAGTTGTTGCATGGGAAGCCTTTCCAACCTGAATTTAGAAATAGGGTAGCTGTTGGTTTAATTGCATCAGGTAGATCAAGCATGGTTGTCTACCTTGAAGCCAGGCTCTTACTTGGGTTGGCACAGAAGGTCTTTATGGAAATGGCTCCTGATGACCTCGTGTCACTGTGCATGCCTAGACCATGTCTCTTGGGATGAGTTAGAGTTATGTCTTAAGTTAAATCGTTAGTAAGTTTTGGTAAATATGTGGCCTGGATTTTTGTTTTTGTTTTTGTAACACATGGTGAGCACCTAACAGTGTCTAGCCACTCTTTTCAAACTTTAATGGAGGTATCACCCCCAGATGCCATTCAGTAGGTCAGGGGTAGACCCTTGAAGTTGCATTCTAAGAAGCTCCCAGGGGCTGTGGCTGGGTCAGGAATCACACCAAGTGGCAAGAGTATACAGCACATGCTTTGTACTTAATAAATACCTGTTGAAAGAGTCCTCTTCTGTCCTAATCTCGAGAAATTTGAAATTTTCTGTGAAGTCACATCCTTCCTCTTTGTACTCTGGGTGAGACTGTCAGGAATTTTTACTTTCTTGTCAATTAAAAAAGCAAAGAACAAAAAATTTCTAGCTTTCTGAGAAGCAAACTCGAGCAAGTGATTGTATTTTGCATATTTCCCCCCATGCCGTTATTCTACCACGTGGAGGCAGAACCCACAGCTGTTTTTCCATGTAGAAAACATCACTATATGCACCCTGCTCTGCTCACTCTTTCCCAGCACATCCTGGCAGATTTCACAGCTTCTGCCCAGCAGAGATGTCCCACTGGGGCTGCAAACCAGCATCACAAGCCAAGCCATCCGGGAAAATGGTGGCCTCTTCTGCAAGACCACATTCCCTTCAGAGCCATCAGCTCCTTCCCCGCTCTGGGTTACTGATCTGCTCGAGCACTCCATTGGTTCACAAAATTTAACAAACCAAAAAACAAAAATCAAGCAGCTCATGGACTCCAACATAGAAGTGTTCTAAACTGGACAAGGATTAAAAGTTAACTGAGTTAGTGTCTTAAAAAATGCATTGCCTCATTCATTTTCCTTTCACTGGAGAAAAAACAAAAACAGTGTTTGCCTTTTGAGCTATGATGAAAATACTTGGTAAATTAAAGTTGCTAAGACTGGTTCTGGATATTTCCCTTAGAGTAGAATTGAAACCCAAGTCAGACAATGATTGAAATGTGTTAAAATATTCTTTTAGAATGAACAAGCCATGTTTTAGACAGAGATGTTAGTTTTATCTTATAAAATCATGTTTAAAATTTTAAGAGTCATCTTGTTCAAGGTTATTGTATAGACAGACAAATACTGTTGTGATAAATTTAACAGTTATGCTCACTTATCGGCTGCTCAGCCGGGAGCTCTGGTCGGTACAGTGTTAACGGAACTCACTTGGGGGTTATCGCATGTGCACATTAGCAGAATAGATTGGGCTATGATTTGTAGCACGGGGCCAGTTTTGCAGAGCACATTTTCTACCCACCCGCAGCTTCGTGGTGATGTTGGGATCTGTCTAGTCAGTGGAGGATCAGTAGCTTAAGAAGCTAATGAATATTCATTTCTTTTCCCTGGGTACAAAGTAAAATAACCAGTAATTAGTATAATATTTAATACTTCTATTCAAAATAAATAAATCTTTTGTAAAAAAAAAAAACCCTAATTATTATAATGTAGCAAATTCCGCATATGTAACTAAAATTGGATGTAGTGTTTTGAAAATGCTCCTAAGCCCTCATTTACACGTTTTGAGATCGTTAATTATTCCCCTTTTATGCATTAAACAGAACTCTAAATTTCTACCTGCATTTATTATTCATTTTTTATCTCCCAAGTTTAACTGATTCTAATATTTAAATTTTATATTTTTTAGATACTGATGATGTTTGTATTTCAAAGAAATCTTCTGGATTTGGACGTGGTGTTGTTCTGTTCTAATCTTGTTCCAAGGATCTATAGGATGCAGATGGCTTATGAAATTCCCAGGTGGAGTTTCTTATTTGATCCTAGGTTTATGGGCAAGATTTAGCTATTGCAATTTTTAAAAATATACATTTTTGAGCACTTAATACATGACAAGTGCCATGCAGAGTGCTTTCATATATGCCATTACATTTTTATTCTACAACAATCCTGTGAGATTTGTTTTCTCTACCACCATCGGTAGATAAGGAAACTGAGGTTTATTCCCTTGATGTAAGTGTAGGATTCTAAATTATCCATTCATCTAAGTCCAAATCCAGTTTATATCACGACTACAAGATTTTGAAGCCCATTCTTCCCCTTTGCTAAAGGTGAAAGGTTTGGAGGAGGTGAGGAAATGCTGGTGTATAAATCAGAACTCACAAGGTATTGTCATGCGCTTGCGTCCTTGTGGGTGCCAACCTCTGTCGAGTGGAATGGACAGTCTGGGATCAGTGGCCTTTGGTACAAAACTATCTGAGCCTGTGATAAACAAGGAAGCTTCTGGTTTTGGGCCCATTGGTTTCTCAGTGATGATGGCCAGCGCCTGCCAGGCAGAATTCACATTCTTGCCCAAATGTAAGTGGGTAGACACACAGTATGGCAGATAGAGTCACTATCCATGAAGACCTTCGTAATTCATAGTGTTCCAGTTCCTTAATTCCTCTGAAAAAATGCAAATGTCCACATTCAGGGAGCTTGTATGAATCATCTGGTGTAGATAGCAGAGGCAAGAGACTCCATTGAGATTCTTTTAAGACATTCCCAAGAAAACTACAATAAAATTCAGATTTCTTTTTTTTTTTGTTGTTTGAGATGGAGCCTTGCTGTGTTGCCCAGGCTAGAGTGGAGTGGTGCAATGGCTCACTGCAACCTTCGCCTCCGGATTCGAGCAATTCTTCTGCCTCAGCCCCCTCAGTAGCTGGGATTATAGGCACCTGCCACCATACTTGGCTGATTTTTGTATTTTTAGTAGACACGGGGTTTTACCATGTTGGCCAGGCTGGTCTTGAACTCCTGAGCTAGGTGATCCACCCACCTTGGGCTCCCAAAGTGCTGGGATTACAGGTATGAGCCACCAAATTCAGACTTCTTACTAAGGCCTGCAGGTCCCGTGTGGTCCAGTTACTGCCTCTCTCTCCCAACTCCTCGTGTGCCTGTGCTTCACGTCTCCTGGCCACACTAGCCTCCTTTCTGTTCCTCCTCACAAGTTTACAAAACAGCACCTCCACTTCTTCTATGAAGTGGCAGTGTGGGGCTGTGTTAATCAAATGAGGCTCACCTTAATTCAAATCCAGATCTGTGGCGAACTGGCTATGGACCATGGCTGGGTCAATTAATCTTGCTGTGTCCTGTTTCCTCATCTGAAAAGGGGGTGATAATATCCTCCTGGACAAACTGTTGTGAGAAGTACATGCAGCCATATGTGCAAAGCATCATGCACATTTATATACACAGGATGTAGATGCCAATTAAATGTGAATTTTCTTCTTCCCACTCTGTTTTCTTTGTCAGTTCTTCCTGCATTGTGCATCTCATACACATTCACATTTCATCCTACACATGGGGTGGGTATTAGCCTCAATCCTATTTCACAGATGAGGAAACTTAGGACACTGCTGCTAAGTGATTTGCTCAAAATTCCCCTCTTATAAATTGATGCAGCCACTGCGTGATCACATGGTCTTTCCTTCCCATCAAAGCTACCTCTTTCCTCTGCCTGCAACACCAAATGGCAGACAGGTAGATGAAGTGGAAGGAAATGAATCTACTGGCCAATTGAGCTCTTGGGATGGCAGAGGGCAACTGCTTCAGTCCTAAGAGCAGTGCCACCTGCTGGAGCTAGAGGGCCTGTGCTGAGGAGAGGAGCAACTTTGGGCAGAGTAGGATGTGCCAGCCTTGTGTTAGAGCCCCAGCACCTGCCTTGAGAGCAGCCTAGTTTCTCTACCTGTTAATTCAGGCTTTGGCTCTGAAATGAATAAAACGGCACACAGGTTATTATATTTACTTGTCACTATTATTGAATGCTAAGGAGCTTCGGCAAATTGCCCCGGCCACTGTGATGCTCGGGCTGTGGTTGCTGGATGTCAGGTGAGCTAATGAGCACACACAGCAAGTGTTCATTTGGGTGGCAGCAAAGCAGTAAAGAACATGGATTTAGAGTCAGACTTCAGTTCAAACTCCTAGTCCATTATGTATCAGCTACATGACTTTGGGCAAGTTATTTTCTGGATTTTCTGTTTGCTTCCTCCGTGTAATAGAGTTAATTCCATCTACCTCACAAGGCTTATTTGGAGAATTAAATATGCCGACATATGTCAGCTTGCAATAGATGATGGCGACTATGACCATCCCCTTTTCCTACAGGGAGCATTATCATCTTAGTAAAAACTCTACAGAAGTATTTGGAAATATCTAAGGATTCTTACGAGGACCGCACTGTAACAGAGCCAAGGCGGGGAGGCACTCCTCATTTCCAACTTGTGTTTTGTTTTCCAACTATGGTAAGTGAATTCTAGGGGAATTAGACACTTTACTTCTGAACACTTCTTAGATAGGGTGGAAGTAATGTGAGTAATAAATTACCCTTGCATCCCCAAGATCTTTCTGGTCATTATTCTCTAATCTAATTAGAATGCCAGATGCAGATGTATCCATCTTCATCAAGAAGCAGTGGTAAACTGGGCAAAATGCTTACTGCAAAGGAATGTTGGTATAAAGGAGGATAGATTTTCTGTGAAGTGGCAGAGATTCAAACGGAAAAACGTGAGCCAACCTCCCTAATCAGTAGTAAGGGCTTTGTCAGGCTTTCTTCCTAAATACGTATGTCTAGGTACTTGTTTTTCTTTTAATAGACACTCAAACGTCTATGTTAGAAATCTTCCTAAGGGTTTGGGTGAGGTGACTCATGCCTGTAATCCCAGCACTTTGGGAGGCTGAGGCAGGCAGATCACCTGAGATTAGGAGTTCGAGATCAGCTTGGTCAACATGGCAAAACCCCGTCTCTACTAAAAGCACAAAAATTAGCCGGGTATGGTGGTGCATGCCTGTGATTCCAGCTAGATGGGGGCTGAGACAGGAGAATTACTTGAACCTGACAGGCAGAGGTTGCAGTGAGCCAAGATTGCACCACTGCACTCCAGCCTGGGTGACAGAGCGACTCTGTTTTTTAAAAAGCACAGCAAAACTCTCCTAAGGCTTGTAGAGTATATTCTTGCTTATGTGGATTTCCTCCCTTAGGTGCGATGGGAAAGCATCCAAGCTTCCTTGGGTCCCCTCTTGCCATATCCGTCAAAGTTTCTAGGGCCTACAATCTAGATGATAAGTGTCATTCATGGTTATTCTGTGACACCTTTGACTTTCTGGGGCATTTGTGTGTCTAAGGCATCCAGATGATATGGCAGTCGAAATGTCTAACAAGTAAACCCTGATATTGCTCAAAGAAAACACACCAATGGAGAAAGATCTCTGTTGAACCTCCAGGGGAAAGTGAACAAAATTAAATGTTCTGTATGCTGCTCTCCGTGAAAAGTATAAGCAAATAATTTGAGGACCCCTTAGGGAATACCTAGCTCTAAACCTAGCTCTCCTTGCTCATATATTCATTACAATTCCTGTATTTGGTTGCTTCTTTCCTCCCTTCCTTCCTTCCTTCCTCTCTTCCTTCTCTTCCCTTCCCCACCTTTTCTTTCCCTTCCCCTCCCTCTCTCCCTTCTTCCCTCCCTCTGTTCCTCCCTCTATTCCTTTCTTCCTCCCTCCCTCTCTCTCTCCCTCTCTCCCTTCTTCCCATTCTTCCTCATACTTCATTTATCTGTTCTTTCACATGAATGGCTATAGCTTGGTAAAGGCAAGGATCCTATCTAGTTATCTTGATCATAACTGTTTCTTGTAAATGTAGTAGGAGCTCAATGCATTTTTGCTAATAAAGGGATGAATAGACACTTACTGAGTACTTGCTATGCTCCTAGCTTTTCAATCCTTAGGGTTAAAACTGTGTTTCCCAAACTGCACTTCTTTACCTACTACCTTCCCAGCACTGACCAGATCTATGAACTACTTTTTCTTCTATTTTTTACATTTAAAAAAAATATGGACTTTTCTTTATACTTAGCCTCATCCAAAGCAATAATATCAGTGAAATTACACATTAGGTGTCTGTTTGCATTTTTCAATAGTTCACCTCAAAGTAAATTTTTAACTATATTTAAAAAGACTATTGTATCACCTAAAATTATCTCAAGGGCCTCTATTAAGATACAAATCTTATCTGGAATGAAATTAAAACAATATTGATCATACCCACTTGAACCTCTTAAATTAAGGTGGCCCAGAAACAGAAGTTCTACAAAGAAGCACTTTGGGGTGAGGACCGCTGCTCATGGAAGCAGATGACCCTGGCATTCCTGAGGGTCAGTGTTTCTGTAGAACATGTCTGCAGTTTGTGGTTCCACCTCTTTGTAAGTTTGATTAGATAAATCGTTTGCTGAACCACTTGTCCCTCAACTCTAGTATGGATGTAACAACACCACCATCTCATCACCTCGGGGATGAAAAGCATGTGACTAGTGTAAAGAACTATTTATATCCAATGATACCTGTATAGCCGTTGCCACAATAAGTATTTATATTATTATGAGGTTACTAGGCAATTAATGTGACGCCAAATGCCAAAAAGCAGAAGGTTACAGCAAAGGGCTGGAGAAGTATTTCTTTCATTCATTATTTCATTTATTCAATAAATACTTGACTTTGTATGTTCTAGCCCCAGAACTCGATGTTGAAAATACTACAGCAAAAAGACAGATATAGTCCTTCATCTCATAGTCTGGTGGGAGAAATAGGCAATTACACAAACAATTACACATATAATTACTTTACTGTAACAGTGATCAATGCCAACATAAAAATACAAAGTGCAGATTGGGTGTAGTGGCTCACACCTGTAATCCCAGCACCTTGGGAGGCCGAGGTGGGTGGATCACCTGAGGTCAGGACTTTGAGACAAGCCTGGGCAACATGGTGAAACCCCATCTCTAATGAAAATACAAAAATTAGCCAGGTGTAGTGGCCTGTAGTCCCAGCTACTTGGGAGGCCGAGGCAGGAGAATTGCTTGAAGTCTAGAGGTGGAAGCTGCAGTGAGCTGAGATCATGCCACTGCAGTCCAGCCTGGATGACAGAGCAAGACCCTATCTTTAAAAAATTTTAAAAACCGAAGTGTCATGATAAAGTTTCATAGGAGGGCTAGCTAATCTGAGGAGCTGAGGAGGGCATTCTTGCAGAAGTGACATTTAAGTCAAAGTCTGAAGCGTCACTAAAAATTAAGTTATGTATATAAATGGGAACTAAAAACCCACTTTCCAAATTTTTATGAAACCAGGTGCCCATCTCTTCCTTGCTGCTTACTCTGTTTCTGAACAGCCAAGCGGAGTGTGCAGTTCTGGTAGGTCTCTCTTCTTAGTCCCTTACCAGTTGGTGGAGCACACTGGCTGATACTGCCTTTAAAAAAGAAACTTGAAGTGTGGCTTGAGAAAAGATCGCAGAACTTGGAGAATGACACACCGCAAAGCACTGCTGAGACCATGTCACCATTCCTGATTATAACAAAGTCACTGTTAAAAAGTTAGTGTTTCAAATTCTCACGCGAGTTTTCTTTGCCGAAGAAAATAATAAATGAGGTAGGCATGGATTCATAATTTGAAAATGTAGGAAGGTTAGATTGTGAAATTTGTTCTAGCAGACATGTTTAGTGTAACATATAAAGATCACTCCCCAGTACATTAGGCCTCTCCAAGTGCTGGTGGAGTTTTTCTTCTCAGAGCAGCTAAGAGAGGGGACATTCGCAGGTAGCAATGAAAGCAAGTAGTCTGCCATAGCGGTAGAGCCTGCCCCATGCTTTATGATCCTCAGTAGGCTTCCAGCTGTTTATTTTTATTTAGTGGAGTTTTTCAACAAGAAATATATATGTATTACAGACAAAAGTAGTAGATACAGATTGATAAAAATTAAATGTAAATTAGCCATTGTGTCACTATGCAGAAAATACTGACAGCCATAAGCATTGCGTGGTAGATCTGTACAGAGATATGGATTAAAAAATTAACTTGTGATTGTGTTGACCTCACATTGTTGGTACTTAGTCCTTCACGATTTTTACTGCTTTTAACTTTCAATGATGATTTAATTTTTAGAGTAAACCTTACACCTGCTAAGAAACAAACACTCCTGAAAAAACCCTTTGAGAAGTTACTCACCTCTTAATCCACAACTCACAATCCTTTTCAGCAGAGCCTGTTCACCTTAGGGCTTCCCAGTAGGTACTTGTTGCAATGCTGTGCAAGTAGCCGCTTGTGTGGAGGCCCGGGGATGGCCGGGGTTGGGCAGTGCTTTTGCAAATTTGTGCAGAAAAGTGACATTCAGCCTTGCCTTCCTTTCTCTTCAGTTTTTAGAACCAGAGAAATAGTAATGCTGTCAAGCAGAAAAAGGATTTCAGATGTAGGTGACAGAAACTCAGTATTTTGGAGGAAGGCAAGAAAAGAATCATTTTACCAAAAAAAATACATTTGTAGTGTAGTGAAGATGAATCCCACCTCTTAGTGACAGGGGTAACTATATGCTGGAATTAAACACAGGGCTAAACTCTGTGATATTTCTGAGGTGGTTTGCAATGCTACTGTGCTATAAACATGCTTAAATTAGGTGTTTGTGCTTCCCGGTTCCACTACCAAATGTTTCCAAAGTAATCCCATCCTCCCCTCTCTTGGGCACCCCCTCAATATTCTGGGACCATTAGGTTTTAACCTTCCATACAAAGACCCCTCAGAGAGGAGAGCTGGCTATGGAAGGGACCATCCACAAATTCCAAGGACTCATGCTGGTGAAAGATGAGTTTGTTATGGAAATGATGCAATTAGTATACCTGTTGGGGACGTAGGTGATTGCTACATTGTTCACACAGTGCCCCACGTTGGCTGATTAAAGCAGAAAAGGAACGCAACATTGGTAAGCACATCCAGTATGACACGCCACAGGGAGAGCAGACTAACAGCCCCTCGGAGGTGACTAACTAGGGTTGAACTTTACTTGAAGCTTTCTTTAAGATTTAAAAAGAAAAAAAAAAAAAAGGAAAAGATTTGTGTTGGGAAATATTCTGCTTTCTTAATAATCTTTGTCCAAAATTTCTGTTAAAGCTTCAGTATCTATATGACTTGTGAAAAGGAATTATGATTCTCTGCTCTTTCCAAAACAAAAAGATCTAAGAGTAGTTCAAGTGAATAATATTTTGTTTACCTAGTTATAACTATAGTAGTAGATATCTTTTGGCACTTACTTTGGGCATTTTCTTATTTATTGTCTCATTTAATTTCAACAACAATAGTATGAAACAGGTACTATGTAGTTAGCTTGGTGTTAAAGACGAGGAAACTGGACCAAAGAAAAGTTTTCCGCAACTCGAGTTTGGCTCCAAGTTCATGTTCTTAACATGGAACTCTGCTGATCACCCCAAGTTCCTTTCTTTTGTACTTGTGACATGCCTGCAAGAGCAGTTACTCTCTTGTGACATGAGGAAGATGAGCTTGGGTCTCTGAAGTGCTTCTTAGCAAACCAGAGAAACTTTGCAAAGCGTGCTGCCAGTAAGCCCACTCTTGGGGGCTTGTTTTTCTGGGCTCCTCATGCCAGGTCAGAATGAAATATTTCACTTAGATAATTAACTGGGAAGGGAAACCGCACAAAAAGTCGTGGTGCTCAGAGATTCAAAAGCATGATTTAATAGAAGTTGCAGTTTCACTTTCTCTCGAGGTTGTGGCATCTTAAAGAAGAAAAGAAAACCATAGGGCAGAGTCAGGAGAGCGGGTTGGGCCTGTTCTGGTTCAACTGTCTGGCCTACGGCAAGCTCTGGGCTTCTCTGAGGCTTGATTTCTTCACATATTAAATAAGGAGTGAGCCAGATAATCTGCAGTCTGTCGCGGTGCTTACAGTGTGAGATTTGTCTGTCTCTGCTGTAGCTAGGAAGTTACAGAAAGGGGGCACCCTCTCCTTGTCTTCCACTGCTCCCTTCCCCCAAACTCTCATATTAGGAAACAACGTTCCAAAGAACTTTTCTGAGAGGCCAGTCACTGACAAACTTATCTTTTAGTCTAGACTGGAGTGTTATAGACCCAAGGGCTGTTGTGGTCAGATGGGGTATATAAAAACAAGCACAGACGCAAAACAAAGCAAAAGGGTGGAGTTCACTGCATGGTAAATACCATTTTACTGAAAATATCTCTTGTTCTTTTTTTTTTTTTTTTAAAGACGGGGTTTCACCATGTTGGTCAGGCTGGTCTTGAACTCCGGACCTCAGGTGATCCGCCCACCTCAGCCTCCCAGAGTGATAGGATTACAGGCGTGAGCCACCGCATCCGGCCATATATCTCTTGTTCTTAATCCTATTCTGGTTTTCCCCCTTTTGGTAAAGTTGGTGGTCTAGAGGAACAGATCTCTACCAGGAGAAAAACACCTGTATGGGTGCACCATGCAAGCCTATCTGAGCCCAGCTGTGAGCTGGCCTGGCTGGGGCTGCCAGTTGGCTTTCTCTGCCCTGGAGGCTGTGCATCCTCCATCAACAAGTTGTCACAATGTCAGTTTTTAAACCCTGAGTCAACGACTACGTTGTTTTTATGCTGATCATTTATATTTACCCAGAAGTTCCCTTAAGGTTTAGCTGAAATCCACTCTTCTCAAAAGTACCTGTAAAAAAAAAAAAAAAATGCGGGGGTGGGTTGGGGATGGGGGAAGGAGAAATAGAGCCTGACGAAGGTAATCCAGGAGTAATATACAAGGCTTTAGGAAATCTGTCATTTTCTGGAGGTGGGCATGCCTACCTACTGCCTAATGTAGTACCTGGCGCATACTGGGCACTCACAAAAACTCTTCATGGAATGAGAGGATGGATGGACAGATGGTTGGATGGATAGAGATAGACAGATATTTAGAAGATGAGACCACACAGCTCTAGAAGGCTAGGTCCTGTGTTAATGATGGTTAGCCGGTTGGAGGCAAAACTGGGACTGACAAGTCTGCGAATTTCACACACTGGGCTCATTCTACAGCCTGCTCCCTGTTTTTGTGTTTTTTTCGTGTACAGCTTAGTTCCTTAAACACATGCAAATGTAAACTAATGTTCTCCTTGATGCTTTCTCATGTTCAAATGTGTGACCTCATCTCACAGTATAGGGAATACCCAGCACTAAGCAGGTGGGGTGCGGTGGCTGCAGCTACGCAGCAGATGCTTCCCCTTCTGTGGGCAAACTTGGAGGTGTACACAGCGTAGACTAGGCAGGAAGGAGAGAACTGTCTCTCTCCATGCCTCAAGTCCAATAGCTGGATTTTTCTGGGTCAGCCCAGCGTTAAGTAGAAGCCATGCTGTTAGCCCTCCCTGTGGCACCTTCTTCGAATTACTATTCAAATGTGATGGAAAACGCTGTAACTGAGGGCCACAAGCTTCTCCTAGATTTATTGGAATTTGTTTTTCTTCTCTTTTATTGATACAGAATGTTTTGCATATTGTGGGGTATACATGTTTGTTACATGCATAGAATGTGTAATGATCAAGTAGGGATAGCTGGGGTATCCATCACCCCAAGTGTTTATAATTTTTTTTATATTGGTATCATTTCAATTGTCTCTTCTAGTTATTTTGAAATGTACCTAATAGTGCTTTGTACCTACAACTAACCTCTCTCTCTCTCTCTTTTTAAAGACAGAGTCTCACTCTGTCACCCAGGCTGGAGGAGAGTGGCCTGATTTTGGCTTACTGCAACCTTCGCCTCCCATGTTCAAGCAATTCTCCTGCCTCAGCCTCCCGAGTAGCTGGGACTATAGGCACACACCACCACACCTGGCTGTTTTTGTATTTTTTAGAAGATATAGGGTTTCACAGTTTTGGCCAGGCTGGTCTCGAACTCCTGACCTCAAATGATCTGCCGACCTCGGCCTCCCATAGTGCTGTGATTGCTAATGAACCTCTCTTGATCTCTCTCCCCAACATCCACCCTCCCCAGTTTCTGTCTCCTCAGATTTTTCATCAGCCCAGAACTGAAGACTGCTCTAGCAGGGATTTATTAAACTCACGCCGCCTTGGCACCCTCTCCCCTGGTTTATCTTCATGAAACGTTGTGAGGAATAGCATTTCCTGCACACTGTTTGAAAACCACATTCTAAATGTTTTGGGGGCACTTTGGTGGTTTCTAAGCTCTTTATTAAATACAGCATGTGCTGTGCAAATGTATGTGACTTGAAGTTGTTCAAAAATGAAGTTGTTTCTCTTAACAAGAATTAAGTCAATGTCAAAGTTAACATTCTTAGAAAATAGGTGATTGAGAAAAAATTTTTAACGTAATCCTATCCTAGCTAGGCAAAATTGATGAATTCATTGAGACATGAAAGAATTCCAGGATTTTTCTGGCTGGGTAGCTGGGTGTCTATCTGTCCATTTATCTACCTGCCCACCCACCTCGTTATGAACATTTCACATAGAACATAGAGAAACCTAATAAATGCCCATGTCTCTATCTCCTAGATTTAATAGTTACTAACATGTTACTGTAAATGGTTCACCAAGTTCTTTATGTTATAATATTTGAAAATAATTGCCAATATCATGACTTTTTAAAAATTTTAGTATACATTTCCAGAAAATGGTATCTGACTGCCTCCTGTGTAACCATAATACCCATGTCTTGCCTGACAGCATTCTCAGAGATGTGTTAATTTCATCTTATAGCCATTTCCTGTTTAGTTTCTCAGCTGTCTTTTACAGCTGGTTTATTCAAACCAAGGTCCAACTAGGAACCACACATTACATCTGGTGATTATGTCTCTTAAGGCTTTTAAAACCTAGAACTAAGTTATATATGAAAAATCAAAAATAAAGAGGGAGCTATGGAACAAGCACCAGGTTAGGGATTGATAGATCAAACCTCAGTCCAAGCTCGGCCACCAACCTGCCCTCATTGAGTACAGCACATAGCGCCCTGAGCCTCTTTGTCTTATCAATACATTTCATTCACTTATCCATTCTTACATTTAACAGATATGTACTGAGAGGCCAGGTATGTATTGAGTGTTCAAAACGACCTGGTTCTTGCTCTGGGCACTGTTCTAGGAAGAAATATGGCTTCCAGAAGATAATAGAATTTCATAATTCCAATTCTTGTAGATTATCTATGCCAGAATTCATCTCTTTCTTTCCTCTCCATTTCCATGACGTTCATTTATTGAGGATAACAAGTCATTTGTCCCGTAGAACTGAATAATTCTTTAATCATCTGACTTTTTCTTCTTGTAATATCATTTGTCCTGTTATTCTACCTCCTGTATCTCCTGTAACCTGGAAGTAATATCTGAAAGTTTGACTAGATTTGGGTAGAACTTTTTTCTTTTTTTGAGATGGAGTCTCACTCTGTCGCCCAGATTGGAGTGCAGTGGCATGATCTCAGCTGACTGCTACTTCCGCCTTCAGGGTAAGCGATTCTCCTACCTCAGCCTCCTGAGTAGCTGGGACTACAGGCATGTGCAGCAACACCTGGCTAATTTTTGTATTTTTAGTAGAGATGGGGTTTCACTATGTTGGCCAGGTTGATCTCGAACTCCTGACCTCAGGTGATCTGCCTGCCTCAGCCTCCCGGAGAGCTAGAATTACAGGTGTGAGCCACTGTGCCTGGTCTGGATATGTTTTGTGAGAATGTTTCATAGGTGGTACTGTGTACTTTGTATTGCATCTCATCAAGAGGTGCAGAATGTCTGGCTGTCCCATTTTGGAAGTGCTAAGACCAGTCATAGGTTTAGGTCATTATAGCCAGATGCCCCATTATAAAAGCATTGACTTGTGACTAGTAAGAAATGTGTTTGGTGGCCGGGCACGGTGGCTCATGCCTGTAATCCCAGCACTTTGGAGGCTGAGGTGGGCAGATCACGAGGTCAGGAGATCGAGACCATTCTGGCCAATATGGTGAAACCCTGTTTCTTAAAAAGAAAAAAAAAGAAAAGAAATCTGAGAAGAGGGGCATGCAGTGGAGTTAGTACATTGATACCATATCATCTTATTTATTTATTAATTACTTTTTGAGACAGGGTCTTGCTCTGTTGCACAGGCTGGAAAGATGGTGCAGTCAGCTCACCGCAGCCTCAACCTTCTTGGCTCAAGCCATCCTCCTGCCTTAGCCTCCTGAGTGGTTGGGACCACAGGCACATGCCACTATGCCCAGCTAATTTTTAAATATTTTTTGTAGAGACAAGGTCTCAATTTATTGCCCAGGCTAGTCTTGAACTTCTGGGCTCAAATAATCCTCCTACCTCAGCCTCCCAAAGTGCTGGGATTACAGGCATGAGCCACTGCTCCTGGCCTGAATCTAATTCTTTATCAACCTTTTTCCTATTGTCCATGGAGTTTTGCTTGAATCTCTTAGTTCTTCAGGGATTGCAAAATGGTAATTTTCTAATTTTGTCATTCTATAGGGAGAAAAGATAGTATCTTTTCCTCACCCATTGCAAGGTTCACGGCTGACACCCCTATAACAAAAGACAGATTAACAAGGGAAAAGCGTAACAACTCTATTTAGCTGAAGTTTTGTGTGACATGGGAACCTTCAGAAATGAAGACCTCAAAGGCCCAGAGAAATCTGTATATTTTTATGCTTAGGTTGAGGAAGAATGGACAGTCATGTAGAAGTATGACTGGACATAGTGTCATCATGACCTAATGGTAATGAACTGGCAAGACTTAGCACAACCTGTTTGTTGGGATTTTTCTTGGCCTCTCTGTATCTTCATTCCTTTCCTCCTGGCTTGGGGAAGGACACCTGTCACATGAGGATCTTGTGACCTACTTTCAGGGGAGGTAGGTTGGAGGATGATTTTATGGCCAGCTCTTACACAGAAAGACAAGAGAAAGTCAGAGAATGACCTTTCTGCTTCTGCAATTTTCTCAGTTTTCAAGGTCTCATATTTTGGGGTAGCATGTTCTGACCCCTGACAATTCCTTCTACATTTAGTAACCAGTATTCAACCATAAAAGAAGGCCTTGCCTCATCAACAGGGGCTTAATGGTCAACTTAAAATAGAGTTCTAACTGGAAAAAGCATAATTCTTGTCTTTTATTTACCAATTTCCAGAGTAAGGAGTTGGTGTAATGGCCTTCTCCAAGATGACAAATGACGATATGTTTGCCTGCTTGCTTTCTCTTTATTGATTCTCATTATAGACACAGGGATTTTGTACATTCAATGCGCTTCAATCCATTAACATCAATTATTCATTTTGATGCTAAAATTGTTCCAACTTTGTGGGTGTCGCTTCAAGTCGGGTCAGTATTTGCGGGTGAAAAATCACGGAAAGATACCCTTAGCCGAAAATATGTGTAAGAACCTGATTATATCTGGTACCGGGCTAGATGCTGGGTACAGAGGGCCACATGCACAGGCTTGGGCTCTTTCGTTAACCCTAAAGAGATAACTCCTGAAAGTCTTACCAAATAGTCAAGCACAAGCTGCTGACTGTGCCAGTTCACCTTTGAATGTGCCCTCCTTCACCAGGCAGATGTGGCAGATTGACTCAGCTGTGGCCTCCCAAGGATGCAGCCAGGTAGCTAGTTCAGCAGATGGCAGCCAATGACTCAAATCTACAAAAGGTAAATCAGAACCGAGAGGTTAGGTGGGTTTCAGTTTTTCTGCGTGTGTTCTGTTTCAGCTGTCTCCTAACTGCAGTTACAAAAGCCAAATCAAAATGATCTCAGTATTTGACGCGCAGTAGTTGGGCGGGGTAGGGGTGGAGGTGAAATGCTCTTGAGAAAGACAGGTGTTGGGGAAAGAATGTTGCGATCCTCCCTCAGTGCTCATTAGTTGTGTGGCCAAGGCAAGGCAGCTGGCTATCTTCAGTGGGCAAAACACAAACTCCTCATGCACACAGTAGGCCTGAGGCCTGCCCTTCAGAGGCTTGTGGTGATGGCCGGCGGAGACACAGCCTATGTGGAAGCATTAAACGAATTGGAAGAGTCGTTATTATTAGATAATAATTGGTAGGAAGATATTGGGTAGCTGCCCTGTAGAATGTGTCACAATTCTGGAATTGTCTGATGTTTGTCCTGTGCAATATCATTTATCTTGTTCTACTCCTTATATGCTCTGAAATCTAGAAATAGGATCAAAGCTTTGGTTAAATTCTGGTGACATTTTTTTTTATAATATTTTGAAGACATAATTGCTTTCAACTTAAAATGGTAAGAATTGGTAATATTTATTTAATGCTTAACTTACATAACCCTTTCAACTATCTCTTTGAGGTAGGTACTAGTGGTGTTATTCCCATTTTACAGAAGAGGAAACTGAGGCACAGAAAAGATAAGTAACTTGCTTAGAATTGTGCAGCTAATAAATGATAGACATGGGATTTGAACCTGAGTTATCAGGCTCCAAGACTGTGGTTCCCAACCATTCTGCTGTGATTGAATACTTCGTGGAGAAATCTGTAATAGATGTCTACATCATTTGATTTCTATAGCAGACATGTGAGTTTTTAATTTGGGCTTCTAGGGAGCAGAAAAACATTAGAGGTGATGTTTTCGGTAACAGGATGACTACAACCAATGTTTCCATCCAAGAGGAGTCTATTCATATCTGTGTGTGTGTGTGTGTGTGTGTGTGTGTGTATGCTATAGTCACCATCTCTAGTGAGGAGTATCTGGAGACAGTGGACTACCTGTCTAGAAAAGCAGAGCTGATGTTTTCTGTCATATGCTGTGACTTGGAAGACCCAAATGTGGTCTCCCCATCACAGGGAAGAACTCTCACTTGGCGCAGTAGAGCCCAGTGTTACATGCACAAGCTCTCTGCTGAAGGCATGGAGTTGAATGGGGCTCTGCAGACTCACTTGCATTTCATGTTAAGAGAATTTGTCTAGGGTAGTGTTAAGTGTGTGAGCTTGAGAGCAAGGCTGCCTGTGTTTGTAAGTGACAAGCACAAAGCTTGGTGCATGACAATCACTCAATATAGGCCAGCTATTGTTATTGGGATGAATGGCTTTCTTAGCTCAAAAGTGGGTTATGAAGAGAATCTTTGGGCTCTTCTCCGGAGATTAATAAAACCAGGATACACTAGGCCAGAGTTCTCCACGAAGGTTCTGATACCACCTGCTGGGTGCAACCTAGTCTGGGAGGGGATGTGGGGCATTCATAACAATGAGTAGGAATTTGCCTCCCTCAGCACCCCCACACGTGTTACACCTGTGTCTTGGGACAAGCTGGTGTTAATCCCCACTCTCCCTGCCAAACAGCAAGTGTCTTTGAAGTACCTCTTCCTGTGGATCCTTCCTGCTGTGCAGCTCAGTGTCTTGAAAAAAGAGCTTTGAAGTCCCACTGACCCAGCTTGAATCCCAATCTCCCCACAGAGGAGCTGTGTGACTTTGGGCGAATTACCCAGCTTTTCTGAGCTTCATCTCCCCATCTGTAAAAAAGAGACAATACCTATCTCACAGGTCATTGTGAGCTCTTAGGACTAATAATGTATGGAGCACAGTGCCTGGACCACCGGAGGCTCCCTCCTGTGGCCACCCTGCCAAGACCACTGAGAGCATCTGGGAGGTACCTGGGGACAAAAACAGTCCTCTTTAGTGCTGTCTTTATCAGGCGGCATTGGGACCTTAAAACAGTGAATTCTAAAATCTACTTTTTTCAGTCTGCTAAATGGCCCCACCCCCCACAACTCCAAATAGAAATAAGCAAAATAATGGGAGCACTGTAAATTATTGAAGCAGGTGAGTCCAGTAAAGGCAGAATTTATTCTTAGAGTAAAATGTTTATCCTTTAATCCTAAAACATGTAAGGTTGATCTTTAAAAAAAAAAAAAGAAAAAGAAACCAGTCCATCTAGAGTAGTCAAATTTTTAGAGACCTAACGTAGAATGGTGGTTGCCAGGGGCTGACAGGAGGGGGAAACAGAGAGTTATGGTTTAATGGTTATGGAGTTTCAGTTTTGCAAAATGAGAAGAGACATATGGATGGACAGGGCGATGGTAGCACAGCTGTGTGAAGGCACTTCATGCCACTGAACTATACACTTAAAATTGTTTAAGATGGTAAGTTTCAGGTTGTGTATACTTTACTGCAATTAAAAAAAAAACAATCTTAAATGTTGAAAGCATGAATGAGTTTCCTCAAACCTCTGAGTCCTGACAAGGAGGCTGGAATGGAGGCACATCTGGCCCTGTATTCTAGATTCTAAAAGCGAGTCCTTTTCAGAGACAGCATCCCTGTGTGTGGTCCTCAGCCGCCTGCGGTGGCCAGTGATGGGGCATTCCCAGGATTTGGACACTTTTGTTTCATTTCTAAACCTGAGACCCCTGAAAGGAAGGAACCTGTTTGTTGAGGACTCTGTTAAATTCAGGTTGGGGAGAGTTTTCTGGGAAATAGCTTCATAAATTGTGTGTAGATACAAAACTAACAGGCACATGAAAGATTTGTATTTTGAAAACAAAACCCCAGTGGGATTCTCTCAGCAGAAAATGAAAAGGTCTTCTTAACATTCAGTTGAACTATTAGAGCCATTTTTGCTGTTGCAAGCACTAATGCAGGTATGGCCACTGCCACAGCCCCAGATTGTAGCGCAGCAAATTAGCAAGGTTTTAACTTGGCTGCAAATATCAAGCTGGCTGCTTGTCATTATGCAAAAAGGAACTGGGTTGGGAGGGGGACCGGCACCTAGCAGCAAAGCACATTATAATTGTTTAAGCAGGCCCCACAAGTCATGCATTTCAATTATTTGTTCAAAGCAGCCTGCAATTAGGAGTTGCAAACAAGGCTTTTGAATGCAAAGTCAGACAATTAAAATGTTTCATGAGTGCATTAGAGAAAGAAGTTCTGAATTAGCACTTTGAATACACAAGACCTCTTTTTCTAATCTCTAGTCCCTTTCACTCTTTGAAAAAAAGAGAGAGTGAGAAAGACATTTTGGGCTGTGGTGGAGGTGATTTGGGTGTTTACTTATTTATATCAAATGCCTGACTAATCCAGGGAAGTTTGAACCATCCTAATCGGCCCCTCGTACATTTCCATGTCTCTTGTTACTTGCCAGATAGTCCTTGTCGAAGCATAATGGCCCAGGTGCCAAACCCATCACCCAAGGGGGTCGTAAATCACTTTAAGCATCTCTCCTCCTCCTTCCCTCACCACTCCCCATTCTTTCCTTTGAAGAAGCGGGTCTATTTGAACCAGTGATTTGTGACTTTCCAGTATTTAGGGCACAACCCCGAGCTGGTTGCACTAACATAGAGGCTGGGGGAAACAAGCACACTGGCCAGTGTTGGGATCAGGGAGGAGAGATTCTGTGTGTTCTGGGGGTGCTGGTGAGCAGAAGCTGGCTGCTCTGGGTAAGCATGAAGAAGACACTAACCTGCCTATTTCTTTGAAGGAAGATCTGCTGTTAAACTCCTTCCCCTCCCCTACCTACCTCCCTACTGACACATTCCCTGCCCCAATCCACAAATGCCCTACTGATTCTAAGTTTTATTTTGTGATGTATTGTATTTTAGGCTTCCTTTAACATTTTGATCAAAGGGGACACTTTGGGGGGGTGTATCAAAGATACAGGAGAAAGTAAACATTCCTCCTTCAACCTTTTTTCCCTCTTAAATTGTGAGGCTTCCTAAAAAGCATTATTTGTTCGAGTCATCAACCATTATTACCAAGTAAAGTGGCTGCAACCCAAAGCACTTTATGTTATTATTCAATGTGTGAGATTAACCAGGACAATCCCAACAATTTAAGGTGAAAATTGCCTATTTTAAATGCATGTCTGTGTGCGTGCATGCGTAATTTGAGAGCCTGGTGACTAGTCGTCTTAATTTATCATTTCCTGACTGTAGCTAATTTATGAAAGATGATTCAAGTAATCCTATTTATCCTCTTTTGTAAAGAAAACACGTTTTAAAAATTATCTAGTTCAGGTAGGAAAAAGTTCTTTTAAAAAAACCCTCTAATATGGAAAATAAATATTCAAAATACGGATATTGTGAATCTTATGCAATTCTTTTCTAATTACTTTGCCTGCAAGCAATCATTCCAGGTTCAGAACATTATTAAAATACCAAGTATCTGATAGAATTGATGAGCCTTTATATGATCAATACATATTTTCAGTTGGAAATTTTAATTTTCTTTGGGAAACATTTCTATAGGTAGGCTTCCATAAGAATAAGTTGTTTTTCTAATTAGCCCATGCATAACCAAGAATGCTGTCATGATAAGCATTAAAATCATATCATTTTAGCGCAACAAAATACATATTTTCTTTTTTATAGTTTGCATGGTTTTTAATATCTTGCTTTTTCTTTCCTTTTTTTTTT
>NW_016107389.1:7237483-7324623 GCF_001604975.1 Cebus imitator | reverse complement strand
CAGCTCTGACATTTTAAATCATTTTTGAAAGGCCCAAAGTGATAAACTGAATCATTCTAGATTGATTAGGTTTTTGTAACCTACTACATTAGTTTTGCTGATTTGTTTTTGAAAGCAGTAAGTGCCATTTAAAGAAGGACCTTTATTTAAAAATCAAAATAGCTGTACATTCTTTACTGTAGGCTTGTCCAAGGTAATTTACAATAGAAGGGGGGGTGGGGGAGGAAGGCAGCTGTGAGGGAAACTTTGCATAAAATCCCACTTAGGTGCAACCTGAGTTCTTCTCTCCAGAACAACCTTTCAAAACATCTGTCCTGAATGGGGAGCTTTAATCTGCAGGAGAGACTCAATAAAATAAATGATATCCAGGCCTCAAGTCAAACCACTGGAAACTGACAAATAATAAATTCTATTTGATTTGGTAATTTCAGGATTGTTTCACAACTTTTGGGTCTGCTCATTTATTTACTCATTAGTTTTATGAGTGTTAGTTCTATACCTGGCTTCTTTTTCTCCAAAGAGGTGATTTCATCAGAGGGTGTGCCTGCAAGTTATACCAACATAACAGGTGTTAAACCCTAAACAGCCTGAAAACTAGCTCTCAGACCTTCTTAAGTTGACTCGGGGAGGAAAAAAGAGACAAGAAAAAGAATAACACCCCCAAAATGTTTCTCTCCCAGGCTGCTGTCACAAGTAGATATTCCTCCCATGAGTGACTAAAAGCAGCTGCTCCCGTAATAAGAAAGAGAGCGAGAAAAGACTGTCCATGCTCTGGTTTTCTAGAACTTGAAGACCTAGGGTCTCCAGTGTCTGATAGGTAACCTGCAAGATGCGCCCAACCTTTTCAGAAGGCAGCCAAGGAGAATCAAAGCTGCTTATCCCCACGTTACTCCGTTCACATTGCACATTTTATTCCAATCCATTTCACAATCAAGAGGTAGTGGGAATCTTGCCACTGAAATGCCACCATTTCTTGGACCCAGGGCTGGAAGCCAACCAGCCCTTTGGATATCTCAGTAGGAGGCAGAAAGAAGTTTCTGCTGAAGGACACCAGTACAAACGTCTTTTATGTGAGGGGACATGGGAATACTTCAAATTATCTACCTTCAAAAGCTGAGTGTTTGAGTTGCTACCCAAGAACGGATTCTTGAGTCTGTGAAATGGAAAAACAAAGGTGTTCAGGGCTGGTAACAGGACAGAGGCTTTTCCCAGCTGTAGAATTCAAGGATGATGAAAGGGAGATGCAACAGAATGTAAAACAAATTGTTCACTGGAGAGTGGAAAATACAGATTTGAAAGTTAAGTGTCTGGAACAAGAGAGATATGAGTCACTGGAATTTACAAGTTACTGTAGGAAACAAAGATAAAGAGATCATGAGAAAAATAGTAACGCCAGTAGCGAAATGGCATTTCGTTAACTGCAAAACTAGATGATGGCAGAAACTGTTCATCAACTCAGGAAAGAGGTAGTAATGATGGAAGACAACAGCAGATAATAACGTTGACAGAGGGACGTACAGGGACAAAATTGGGTGTTTGGCAATTATGTCAAATGGGAGTACAGATTTTTTTTCCCCCTTCAACATGGTAAATCAGAGAAAATTAGGTCTGGAGGGCACTCAGCTTCCAGTAGGGAAGAGAAGGAAGCTTGGTTTTCCAAAGGGCAATGGTGTTCCACCTACAGGGAAACTGCTTTTCTCTGTGCCAAATAGGAGGGCTTCTTATGTGAAGGTGAAAAACGCGTTTAGCATTTTGAATTTTTCTATGTGGATTCAGAATACCTGTGAGGAAAAGTGCATCAACTCTCACGCAAGTGCCATCAGGTCAAGAACTGAGGCACTCCCAACCCCTCAGTGTATCCTTCCCAACCACAAATCCTATGTCCCCCAGAGGTGCTATCCCAAATTTGATTCTAACAATTTCCTTGTTTTTCCCTATTCTTTTGTGATCTCTGTATACTTCTGTAAACAATGTGGCTTAGCTTTGTCTATTTTTGAATTGTATATATTTATGTACTTGGAGATAGAAATGTAACCACAGTCTTTTTTTCAGGTCTAGCTTCTTCTGCTCAACGTTATTTTTGTTACATTCACCCTTGTTGGATGTAGGTATAATTTGTTCACTTCCATCCCATGTCATATCCCATTGTACAAATGTATCACAATTTATTCATTGTGTTGTTTCTGAGCATTTTGGCTTGTGCCAGAGTTTACTAGTGAATCACTATCCCTGTGTTCTGCCAGGCATATCTTGTTCCTGGGCACGTCTGGATGGCTTTGCTAGCCATCTTTCAGGAAGGTATGACCAAGGGGTCTGGCCTGCCCATACACACCTCCCACATATGATTTTCCATGATCTTTCCCCTCCGTGTGGGCTAGAGGTGACCTCTGGGTGACCTTGGAAACCATGTGTAGAAGACTTGAAAGCCACAGGAGAGAAATAACCAGGGTTCCTGAATCACCACTAGGATGAGAGCTGCTCAGGAGAGCATGCTGATTGGCAGCATCCACATTGGCCTAATATGGGAGTGGGAAATAAATGGTTTCATCGTGACAAGTGAATCAGCCAGCTTCACCTTATCTAATATGAAGTTGTTCCAGTAGGGGCTACTATGAACTATGCTGCTATTAAGTCTTGAATAGATAACTTGCTGCACATAAGTCCATGATTCTAGGGGGTATAAACTTAGGAGTGGAGCTGCTGGATCAAAGACTTTGCATATGTCCAGCGTTATGAGATGATGCTGGTCTGCTTCCGAAATGTACTGCTTTCAGTTTACACTCTCACCAGCAGAGATAAGAGTTCTGTACTTCACACCCTCATCAATACTTGGTATTGCCAGAATTGTTAACTTGTGCCAAAAGGAAGGGAGTAAAGTGGGTTTTCTCAGTGGTATAGAATTTGCATTTCCTTGACAACTGAGACTGCTTACATTTTCAAGTATTTGTAAGCCATTTGGATTTCCCCTTATATGAAGCCCCTGTCTAACTCTTTTGCCAAAGTTTTGCTTGAGTTTTCTACTGGTGGTAAGATTTTAAAAAATATATTCTGAACAGTAGGCCTTCATTAATTATATGTATTGACTATTAGCTTTACCCAGTCTATGGGGGAAAATTGTCTTTTTGCTTTTTGAACGCTGTCTTTGGTAAATATAGTTTAGATGTAGTGAAATTTATCAACTTTTAATTTAAGATTAATTTTTTTACTGTCTTTATTAAGAAATCCTTATCGCCAGCCATGGTGGCTCAAACCTATAATCCCATCACTTTAGGAGGCTGAGGCAGGAGGATCACAAGGTCAGAGTTCGAGACCAGCCTGGGCAATGCAGTGAAACCCCATCGCTATTAAAAATACAAAAATTAGCCAGGCATGCTGGTGGGTGCCTGTAGTCCCAGCTACTCAGGAGGCTGAGGCAGGAGAATCACTGGAACCCGAGAGGTGGAGGTTGTAGTGAGCCAAGATTGCGCCGTTGCACTCCAGCCTGGGCAACAATAGCAAAACTCTTTCTAAAATACATACATACATACATACACACACACACACACACACACACACACACACACACACACATATATTTCCCTGTGTTATTTTCTAAAATCTTTATAGCTCTTTTACATTTAGTTTTAAATCCATCCACAATTATTATTTGCCTATTATATGAGATAGGGGTTTAATTTCAGTTTCTCCCAAGTGATTCCCAATTTTTCCAGCATCATTAATTGAAAAAGGCGTCCTTTCCCCACTACGTACTCTGCTTTGCTTCCTTTGTCAAATATCAGGTGTTTATATATGTAAGAGTCTTTTTTAGGACTTTCCATTTTGTTCTCGTGGTCTACTTGTATATCTCTGCACCGATTCCACAGTATCTTAATTATCATAGCTTTATAATATCTCAGAATCTGGTATAGCAAAACCTTCCAAGATTTCTTTTTCAAAAATGTATCGGGTTTTGAAACTTTTTGTATTTCCACATGACTTTTATGATCATCTTGAATTATTCCGAAACAAACTGTTGAGATTTGAACTGTAATGTCATTAAATCTATAAGCAAATTTTGGAGAAATTATCAACTTTATTGAATTGGCATATTCCTCCAGACATGTAAATCTTTATTAGTATCTCTTAGTTTATTTTTATGCATTGATTTTGGATCTAGAAACGCCCCCAATTCATGTTAATTCTAATAATTTATCTGTAGATTCTTAAAAATTTCTGTTTATACAACCATGTTATACAAGAATAATGACAGATTCATTTCTTCCTTTTCAGTTCTTATAACTTTTAATTCTTTTTTTTTGTGCCATATTGTCTAGGCCCTCCAGATCAAAGCTGAATGGAAATGCTTATAGTAAGCATCCTCATCTAGTTCTTAATGTTAAAAAGAATACTTTTAAGATTTTACCTTTGTGTATGATATTTGCTGTAGGATTTTAATATATATTCCTTTTCAGATTAAGATATTTTACTCCGAATTCTGGTTTACTAAAAATTACTTTAATTATTCAGTATTAAACTTATATACTGATATAATCTCTACTTGATCATAGTATATTATTCTCTTCAATTATGACTGGATTTTGCCTTCAAATAGATCTTTAAGGATTTTTTGCATTGATTTTCATGTGTGAAATTGGCCTGCGATTTACCTTTCTCATCTATGGTCCTTGTAAAGTTTTAGAATCTAGGTTGTACTAGCTTCTTTTGTTTGTTTATTTGTTTGTTTTTATGCATATATCTTATTGCAGTTTAGGGTCTATGAGCTGGGGATGTCCCCTCTTTTCCTATTCTCTGGAGGCTTGTGTAAAAGTATAACTGTATCTTTTTGTGTGTGTTTATTAGAACTTGCTGCAGAAGCCATCAGAGACTAGAGTTTTCTTTATTGGATTTTTTGTTTTTTTGTTTGTTTGTTTTAAGAGAGACGGAGTCTTGCTCTGTTGCCGAGGCTGGAATGAAGTGGCATGATTTCAGCTCACTGCAACCTCTGCCTCCTGGGTTCAAGCAGTTTTCCTGCCTCAGCCTCCCAATATTGGGTGATTTTTAAACTATTAATTTAAACTATTAAACTATTAATTTCATGACTATTCACGTTTTCTGTTTCTTTTTGAGTCAGTTATACTGTCCCCATTTAACATAAATCATTAAAACATATACACAGAAAGTGTATATCCATTCATAATATCTCCATTCACAGTTAATTTTCTGAAGAATATATAGTGATGTCCCTTTGTGTTTTTTTGAGTCTCGTTCTGTCTCCTAGGCAATGGTGCAATCTTGGTTCACTGCAACCTCTCCCTGCTGGGTTCAAGTGATTCTCCTGCCTCAGGCTCACCAAGAGCTGGGATTACAGGTGCCTGCCATCATGCATGGTGAATTTTTGTATTTTTAGCAAAGACAAGATTTTGCGATTTTGGCCAGGTTGGTCTCGAACTCCTGAACTCAAGCTGGGATTATAGGCGTAAGCCACCATCACGCCTATAATGTCCCTTTTTCTCATTCCTCATATTACTTATTTGTGCCTTTCTTTTTCTTCATCAGTCTCAGCTGTGACTTGTCAATTTTATTAGACTTTTCAAATAACCAACTCTTATTGTTCATTAATCTTCTAGATTGTATATATGTCTTTCATAAATTGTCTTTCATAAATTGTCACTTATCTTTACTAATTCCTTCCTGTTGCTTTCTTTGAATTTGATTTGCTATTCTTTTTATTTTTAGGTCTATTAGAAGGAAATGATAGTGGCATCATCTGTTCTCTCACAGGTTGAGAAGAGATGAAGTCCTGCCCAGCATGAACTCTCATTAGAAGTTATACTAAAGGAATTCAGATGCCATTTATTTTTAGGTTTAGAATGGAATACAGTTGTCCCGCTACAGTTTAGGAGTCTGGTTGTTGATACCTGCTATTGTAAGAAAATTTTGAAACTAACAATTAAGAAACTTGGGACTTAAGGGGAAAAATATGACTAGAGAGCCAAGAGAGAAAACACAACTATAAAAAAAAAAAACCCACTAACTAGTCACGTATTCACTAAACCAGAACAACAGATATGACACCTTCAACAAAGGCGATCTCAATGACGTCTTACATTTTTCAGGTAGTAATAATGAAATTGAGTCATTGGTTTCCAGTGATCGTTTGTTCTATAGAAACCTTTCTTTTCAATTTCAGTAGAAGACCTGTAAATTCATTGTGTGTATGTGTGTGTGTGTGTGTGTATATTTATAGATATGCATCCTAAGCAGTCTCTTTGCCTGAGTCTCATACTTCTCTCAATGCCCTAAGCCTCTCCGTATTTAATGTTCAGGAATTATTAAGTTCACCCTTCAACAATTGTTCTTATGTTGATCACTCCAGAGATACTACTGGAATACATTTATAAGCCCTTCTTGCCTGACTGCCCACCTTTGCTTCCTTTCTTCTTTCCTCTTTTCCTTCTTTCCTCCCACAAAGACGTATTCAATGCCTGCCACTTACTTTTCAGGCATTGTTCAAGGAATACAGCAATGAACAAAACAGAAAAAAAAAAAGCCAGCTCTTAGGCAGCTTATAAATCTAGTGGGAATAGACAAACAGTAACCAAGAAAAATAAATAAAATGTAAATGTCAGATGGTAGTAGGTACTATAGAGAAACATAAATCCGGTAAAGGGAACAGAGAGTGCCAGGGGGTGGAACATGGAATTGAGGGAAGTTTATAATTTAGATAGCATATCCAAGGAAGATTTCACTGGGAAGGTGACATTTGATAAAGACTTGAAGGAGAGTGAGGAAGGAGCCATGTGGCTCTGGGGAGGCCCAGGTGAAGATCATCCCAGGCAAGGAGAGCAACAAGTACCCGTGCCAGGCCCGAAGTCCTTGTAGGCCACAGTAAAGCTTTTAGTTTAAGGAAAGTGGGAAGCCAAGGGAAGATTATAAGCAGACAAGTGACGTGATATGTGATATGGCTTATTCTCCAAAAGCGTTACTCTATTGCGTTGATAATTTTTGCATTTTAGTAGACGGGGTTTCACCATGTTGGCCAGACTGGTCCCGAACTCGTGACCTCAAGTGATCTGCCAGCCTTGGCCTCCCAAAGGGCTGGGATTATAGGCGTGAGCCACTGTGCCCAGCCTATTTTTATTTTTTGAGACAAGGTCTCTGTCACCCAGGCTGGAATGCAGTGGCATGATCACAGCTCACTGAAGCCTTGACCTCCCAGGGCTCAATCGATCCTCCCACCTCAGCCTCCCAAGTAGCTGGAACTACAGGTGTGTGCTACCACACCTGGTTAATTTTTGTATATTTTTGTAGTGATGGGGTTTTGCCATACTGCTCAGGCTGGTTTTGGACTCCTGGGCTCCAGCCATCCACCCGCCTTGGTGCCACAAAGTGATGGGATTACAGGCATGAGTCCCTGCACCCTGCCGAGATACGTGTTTTGAAAAGAGGTGAGACAGGATTTATTGACAGATCAGATAGGGAACATAGAACAAAGTATGACGTCCAGGATCACTCCATAATTTTTGGCCTGAACAACTAGAAGAGTGACGTACTATTTATAGAAAGGGGGGAAGCTGCAGAAAGAGTTGGTTTGGAAGAACAGATCGGGAGTTCAGTATTAGATATATTAAATTTGAGAAGTGTGTAAGGCAACCAAATGAGGCAACTGGATACCTGAGTTAAAATTGAGGTGCAAGGTAGGCTGTCATTATTAACCTGGGTATTATAAGCACTTAGATGTTTTGTAAGACTTTATCATGAAAAATATCCTTTCCTTCTTCGTCACTGACTTTATCTCACAATTTTCCCTTTTTCTAATTATCCCAACTAAGAATGACTTTGATCTCCTGAAGATAAATTTCTTCCATTTGGGCTAACAAGAGATACTTCAAGCATTCTCACTGAACTAGGATTTTCCAAAAAATAAAATTACCTCTAAAAATAGAAGTATAAATTTAAAGAGTAAAACACAGCAAGACAGACGTGTGATCGTTAATCATCTTCGGAGCCATTGCAAACTGAAGTCAATTGCATCTGGAGCAAGAAGTTAGAAACACTGAACCCTTAGGCTCATTTGGTGCCATCTCTCTAATTTGAACTTAATGTCAGGTCCTTTTAAACCTAAATGTTGCTTTTCTATTTTACTTCAAGAGGAGCCTTTGCAGTCTCTCATGGAAGTCACTCAACAGTTTTTGTGCCAATTCCCTTTCTGTGGCCTCTAATGGCCAAGGCAGCTGATTCAGCTGTGGGCTTGAAAAAGCCTTTGGTTCTTCTCCTTCACCATTTGCACTGTAACTCCTGCTCTTAGCTTCCTCTCAATAAACACTTTCAGATAAAACTCTCTCTGCCATTCTCTAATTCTCTTTCCTGATATTGGCTAAATTAGAAAGCCCAAAGAAAAGACTGAAGTACTTTCCACTTTCCTCACCTACTGAAGGAGGCAGCGTGGATAGTCTTCCAAACAGGAGTCAAATTTGAAAAATGTCAATATAATATGTTTTATTCTTTCTTGTCTATGTCAGTATTCTGTTTGCCTTTCTACTCATCTCTCTATCCTTCCGCTTATCTGTCTATCCGTGCTTCCCACTCTCTACTCATCTATTTCATAGCCCAAGGTTCTGCATAGTTTTCCAACTGCGTTTATTGTGGTCTTCTCACAGCAATGTACTGGATGAAGGAAGGAAAATTCCATATTTATATAGCCTAGGCCCAATGGACATAAACAGAAAACTTAGATATTTCTACCCTTTCTCCCTCTAATGTACTCCTGTCTCCTTTTGGATGCCCCTGATCCTTAGCATGTCCATTCCTGTCCTGTGTCACATAGAATGTTCTGGCATTGTAGTCATGGCCACTGGCAGCTTCATAGAATTTACTACTTTATCTCTTTACCCAAAATTGTACCCCTAAACCCACTTCTTAGGACTTATGACTTTGCAGTTAGGGAAGTCTTTCAGACAATCTTTAGTAAAGAAATTGAGAGAAACTGGAATACTGTTTTAACGTTGGCCATTCCAATTTCCTCTGTCTCAAAACCTTTCTGTGATAAGTCTCCCCTTTCCTCCTCTTGTCCCATTTATGGGTAACAGTGTCATTGATCATGCCAAGGCTAGTCCCTCTCCCTGTGTCCTTGAGCCCACACTACTCACCTCTCCTGAGATTTTACCTCCTGCCTCTTCTGAGACTTACCTTTCTTGCATCTCGTATGCCTCCTTCTCGGCTAGCTCCTTTCCTCTGGTTTTCAACACATTCGGGCATCTCGAACTGTAACAGATAGTTTAGTTTCTCTGTTGTTTTCTGCTGGGATCACCATTGCTGCCACTCACATTCCCTGTTTCTTCAACCTGGCCACCACCTTTTCACTCCTTAGCATTTTGCAGTTCGACTCATATCCTCACCACTGTCCTGACTTCTCCCTTACAGATTGTTTGGGACCAAGTGCAATGGCCTTTTCTTGAGCCTTATTATTTTCGACTGTTCTCTGTAGCATTTTAACACAAAGTAAAGTTTGACAAAGGAGCTGTTGACAATCGAAGTGGATTTTTGGTAAAGAACAGCCACTAGTTGAAGAAGTCTTGGTTTACTTACCTTGATCTTGTCCTAGTCTTATAGGTCAAGAAACTGGACTTTGTCCATACATCCAGAGATGACAATACTCTTGTGATATGATTTGGCTCTGTGATCCCACCCAAATCTCATCTTAAATTGCAATCCCCATGTATCAAGTCTGGAACTTAGTGGGGAGTGATTGGATCATGGGGATGGTCTCCCCCCATGCTGTTCTCATGATAGTGAGTTCTCACGAATCTGATGGTTTCAAGTGGCAATTTACACTCCTCTCTCTTGCCTGCCACCATGTAAGACATATCTGTTTCCCCTTCCACCATAAATGTAAGTTTCCTGAGGCCCTCCCAGCCATGCAGAACTGTGAGTCAGTTAAACCTCTTTCCTTTAAAAATTACCCAGTCTCGGGTATTTGTGTATAGTAGTGTGAGAACGGACTCATATACCTTAGATATTTGATGACACTCATTGAACTCCCAAGTGGTATGGAGAGCCACATTTTAAACATAAAGCTAGGCAAAATTTCTTTCTTTCCTTGTCTTCAGCAGGAAAAGCATCCAGCCAAGCTTGATTATTGTCACCATGTGCCTTGTGAGTGTTAGCTACAATGTGCTGCAATAGAATAGAAAGGCTGTGAAATTAACTAGATCTAGACTTGAATCTGACTCCCTATTGTTGGCTAGTTGTTTAATTTTGGAGACTTATTTAGCCTTATTAGCCCTCAGTTTCTGTACCTGTAAAAAATAAGTATATTACCTATTTGTGGGTATTGTAAATATGTCATAGTCATATCACATAAAAGGTGCCTAATGTCGTTACCATCATCACCAGCAGACACTTGAACATTCAGATGTGCCAGACATTGGAGCTGGTTAGGTTACAAACTGTGACCAGTGTGCTGTCCTTGTGCACATGAAGTCCTCAGTGTTGTGTGGATGGCAGAGAGAAACAAATGCACCATAGGAATTTGCATGAAAGTATGTCAAAGGTATTGTGTGTGCACAGAAGAAGTACTGCTTATCTGCGTAGGAGCTTCCTCTCATCTTTGTCGGATTGGACCAACTCAGGGCATTTTCCATACCTCGGGTTCAATGTCACACTTTCCTTGGCGCATTTTGTCGCCATGTGCCTTTGCACTTGCCATTTTGTAGCATTCATCACAGAGGTAATTACTTACTAATGGTGTTTCAGACTCATAGTCTCATGGAGCCAAGTACTGTCTCTGCCGCGTTCCTTGCTGTATCCTCACACCTACTGCAGTGCCTGGCATGTAGCAAGGGTTTAAGACATATTTGTGTAGCTGAATTGAGAACTATAAGGGCTTTGGTGGGGTTGCATAAGGGTATAGTTGAGAAAGTGAAAAGACCCTAGGAATGAGATAAAGAGGAGCCTTTTTTGCCAGAAAGAGTTTGGACTTTTAATAGCAAAGAATGGTGAACCATTGAAAGATTTGATTTTATTTATTTTTTTGAGACAGGCTCTGGCTCTGTCACCCAGGCTGGAGTACAGTGGTGTGATCACAGCTCACTATAGCCTCAACCTACTGGGCTCAAGTGGTCCTCCCACATCAACCTCTGGTGTAGCTGGGACTACAAGCTTGCACCACCACACCCAGCTAATTTTTTAAAAGCTTTTGTAGAAATAAGCTCTCACTATGTTGCCCAGGCTGGTCTTGAACTCATGGGCTCATCCAAGCCTCCCTTGGCCTCCCAAAGTGCTGGAATTACAAGCATAAGCCACTCCCTCAGCCTATTGAGAGATGTTAAGCAAGGGATATAATCAGGTTGGAACTTAGAAAGTTGACCCTGGCAGCAGTGTGGTATATTATCGGGTGTGTGTGATGGGGTGCAGGGATGAGAGACACGCAAGAGTTTAGTTAGGAGTCTCTTGCTCAGGACCAGGTGAGAAATCACGAGGACTCAAATGAAAGCAATGCCAGTGGGGATGGAGCAAGCTGTTCGAAGGTCAGAATTAGTGTGACTTACTGAACACGTAGATGTGAGACGTAAGGAAGAAGAAGAATTCTAGATCGATTTCCAACTTTCTACCTTGTATGATGGATGCTGGAACCCATTGTTCTTGAAAGATGAGCTTTGGTATCAGACAGGATGTGACATCAGGCATCATTCGCCTTAGTTTTTCCGTCTATAATGAAAATGTCAGTAGCTCCCTTGGGAGTAGGTGTGGGATGGAATGTCTGTCACTGAGCAGAGGCAACACTTCAGTTGTCCATGTGTTAGCCAACTGAGCCTTGGCTAAAAGATTAAAACTAGATTCAATGAGGAAAACAGGGAACTTGGATTTGTAAACTTTAAGTTTCAGATGTCTTTGTGATACTTACCTTTTGAATACACAATAAAAGATCTTAAAACTAAAACGGGTGCTAAAAACATTGTAAACTTCTATAGTTCTTGTAAGAGATTTTTTTTCATAAAGAAGCCATGTATCCCTGCCTTCCCCCCGCCCCGGCCACCCCATAGACTTTCAGAACCTGTTACAGATAGAACGAGTTGAAACATGTTTGCTCTGTGGACCATTAGAGCATAGACTTTGGAATCAAATCTGACAGAGGTGGAATGTCTACTTCTGATTCAGATTTCTCAGTAAAGGATGGGAATGATGGTTAGTATCACTCAGGATGGTGTATGATTAAGATACCTTGCAGTGGAATACCTACCTGTGGGTTTGAATCATATAGTCATTCAGTAAATGTACATTTCTTTCCCTCACAGTTCCAAATCACAACAAAAATATTAAGAAAAATTTTAAAGAGCCACTTAAACGCCAGTAGACCGACCTGCAGTCAGTATACTCGCTTTCAGCCAAAACTCCACTTCCTAAAACTATGCTGCTTGTCAAAAAGGGTTTATAATTAGACTTGTTGACCAAAGGTAATATATGGAATCCAAGGCCAACTCAGCAACATTTGGGGCGAACTAGAATACTAAAGTAAAAATGCATATTAGACTTTAAATTCAATATGAAGGGTTAAGATGAAAAATGTAATTCAGTTATTTCTCAGTTATCCAGAAAATAGTTGGTCACGGTGCCTCGCAGCTCCCCAGCACTTTGCATAGTTAAGATTAGAGAGAAAAATCTGTATGAATTTGTTGTGGTACTAGTTTGGTTTGGTGTGCTTTTCTAGCAGGGCAAGAGGAAAAGAATAATTGGCTTTAAAAGCCTCCAGCCTTTTAATTTATAAAGTTGAGAACTGTTACCAATTTTCAATCTTTAGCAATCAGTTTCTCTCTTAATGCACAGTAACAAAGGGGTTGGCTACTCGTTCGTGAACTTTTTACAAGCTTAAATTTCCTCTGATAAAAGTCAAATTGAACAATAAATGGTACTCAAGGACATAATTTTTATTAAAGAGACAAAAATTTAAAAATATTTTATAGGCTGGGCACAGTGGCTCACGCCTGTAATCCCAGCACTTTGGGAGGCTGAGGCAGCTGGCTCATGGGGTCAGGAGATCAATACCAGCCTGGCCAACATGGTGAAACCCCGTCTCTACTAAAATACAATAAATTAGACGGGCGTGGTGGTGCGCACCTGTAGTCCCAGATACTCTGGTCTGGAAGCTGAGGCAGGAGAATCGCTTGAGCCTGGGAGGCAGAGGTTGCAGTGAGCTGAGATCACACCACTGCACTCTAGGCTGGCAATAGTGAAGGCTCCATCTCAAAAAAATCCAGAGTTCAGTGAGCTCTGGTGTTTTCACTGAAGTCTACTATAAGCAAACATTTTGGAGCATCTCACCAATAAATTAGGTTATGGTGAGAATTAAAATTCTTTTCTTCAGAGGAGGAATTCCAGGCAGAATTTGGCATTTCCTCTGTCAAATTAGTCTGATTCCAAAGCCCATGCTCTATCTAATACATCACAGGTTAAATCTGTTTAAACACGTTCTCTTCAAAAAAGGTTTGAGAAGTCTGCACGGATGTGTGTGTGTCTGTGTAATAGGATGGAAGCCCATGAAATCGAAATAGTTCTTTTTATGAACAGATGAAATTCAGTAACCTTTAGGAAAAGAAATAGTATTTTTCAAAAGTTTAAACTTTAAAAATAGATGTAGATTATGCTTTCTGCGAAAAGACATTCTTGGTTTACAGTGGGATAAATTGGCCTAATTTTCTTGCTCTTGTTAGTAACGTGATACTTTGGATGCTGTTTTCTGAACTGACATGATCCTCACATAAGAGAATAGATCTGAGTTAATGAAAGATTCTCTAAAACTAAGGCTGGTAATTTTATTACAAGTGATCGATTTAGAGCAGGTATCAGAAATGGATGATTCAACTTTATTTATGATATTAACAACTATAGTTGAACGACTTCAGTATAATCAGAAGAGTCAATATATTACATCACTATGATCTCAGTCTTTCTACATCTCTATAGTTTACTTTATTTACAACCAAATGATGACTTTTGGTTGGCCTGTGACCTTCCTGGTTTTAACACTGCAAGTTTCCCTCTGTCCCAGCCAAATAGGGATGGCTAGCCACCCTATACATTACCCTAGGTATAAAGTAGTCAATGGCTGGGCATGGTGGCTCATGCCTGTAATCCCAGCACTATGGGAGGCTGAAGAGGAAGGACGGCTTGAGCTCAGAGTTTGAGACCAGCCTGGGCAACATGGTGAGAACCTGTCTCTACAAAAAATGAAAAATTAGCCGAGCATGGTGGTCTGCACCTATTGTCCCAGCTACTCAGGCAGCTGAAGTGGGAGGATTGTTTGAACCCAGGAGCCTGAGGTTGCAGTGAGCTTTGATCGTGCTACTAAACGCTAGCCTGGGGGACAGAGGAAGACTTATCTCTAAATAAATAAATAGATAAAGTAGTCAATCCCTCCTTAAAAGCAATTAGAATATTACCCCAAAACTGTTTTCTTTTGTAAAGAATGATATGCAGTGTTTTTTTGAGTGAGGAAGAGGTATTAAAATATTTGTCATTTGAATTTAATGAGGTATATCAAAATAGATGATACAACATCTTCTTTTCAAATCTAAGTATTCTTGATGTTGAATGGGGCAACGCTGTGTTTATCTGTGTCTCCCTCCCCTAACCATTGTTTTTATGACCTTTTCTTGTGAGGTATAGCCCCAGGACGTAGACTGAACAAAGCAACCAAGATGGGCAGGTCCTTGAACTGCTTCGTTCACAGAATGAGAAAATCAACATCATAGGCAGTTAGTCTTTAATTCTCTGCAAGGCTTGCTGCACCTCATTAAACCTGAGACCCCGTAGGCAACAAGCTTAGACCAGGCACTAAAGGGATCTCAATTTGGCAAGAAAGTGGCCAAATCGCTGTTGCTGGTGAATTCCAACTTCTCAGACGAGACTCTTGTCCGCCTACATGTTTCCTCTGTGTTCAGCAGCAATTCCCTCTCCAACTGCGGGTTACTGTGCTGCGGAGCAAGTCCTTGGTAGGCATTCTATTCAACCCAGTAGCTGCTGGAAGTCACAGTGAGGTTTATGGTTCAGTACTGCTGGTTTACCCTGTTCTTCCCAGCTGCTGGAGTAGCCGCAAGGGGCGAAAGGTGACCAGGTCACTTCTACTCCACCTGCGTCTGTTGTTGTTTCTTTTAAATCCTCTTAAGTGGACTTGTAAGTGTGAACTTTGCAAGCGTATCCTGGCTAAAGAACAACCTCAGAGGCAGCTGCAGCTTGTTCAAAGAGATGGGCTGCTGGGAATCACAGGCTCTCTCGATTTCTGTTCACAAACTCTCACTAATGTGGCAACCAGGTGGTTAATGCCAGTGTTGACAGCATGGACTCGCAAGTGTATTTCTTTGCCCAAAGGCTGCAGGGGTCAGCAGCTAGAACACTGAAGTCTGAATTTCTCACATCCAGGTATACATGGGGAAGTCAGAAAGCTCTCCTTGCTTTCCACTTAAAACGCTGAAGAAGAGATAAACTTTAGAAATCGGCTAGCCAGAATCACAGAAGCTGCCCATGAGCCCAAAGAGTTTGCGATAATGGTCTATTGCTGTGTCACAAATGACCATTTTGTAGTGAAAACTGGACTAATGTTGTAGTAATAAGCAAGGACAGTGGAGCCAGTCTGCCTGGGTTCAGTCCCTGGTTCCCTTCACATAGTGTGACCTTAGACGAGGTACTGACCTCTCTCTGTACTTCAGTTTTTCCATCTGTAAAATAGGAACAAGAGTATATACCTCAGAAGGTTATTTTGAAGATGAAATGAATTAATATTTGTAAAGTACATAGAACAGTACCTGATACAAAATAAGAGCTGTATATTTTTTAGTTAGTATTACAGTAACAAACCTAGCAGTTCATCAGATAACCCGATATGGTCTCAGTTCTCGAGACAACATCTGCAGTTTACCGTTATTGTTATTATTTAAGACATGGTCTCATTCTGTTACCCAGGCTGGAGTACAGCGGCACAGTCACGGCTCACTGCAGCCTCGACCTCCTCGACCTCCTGGATTCTCCCAGCTCAATCTCTTAGGTAGCTGGGTCTACAGGGTCATGCTGCTACTCCCAGATAATTTTTCATATTTTTTTTTGAGACAGGGTCTTGCTGTGTTGCCCAGGCTTGCCTTGAACTCCTGAGCTCAAATGACCCTCCTCCCTCAGCCTCCCAAAGTGCTGAAATTGTAGGCTTGAGCCATGCTGCCAGTCTTGATCATCACTGCTAATATTTTTGATCTGCCTACTATGGGCCCAGTGCTAAATAAATATTTGACACATATTATCTCATTTATATTTTATAAAAAGCAATGGAGTTGATATTATCATTATCTCTATTCTACAGCAGAGAAAACTGAGGCTCAGCCAGGCTGATTATGATGCCCAACATCACCAGTTGGTAAGTGATGGGAAAGTGTGCTCTGGAGAGAAAGCCAAAGTTGTGGCTGGAGAACTTTTCCTAGTGATTTAGAGCTTATCAAAATAACAAAATATTTATTTACATAGAGGACCCTTGAAAGAGATTAAGGCATTACTCATGGATCTGTGGATCCCCATAACCATCTCAGGAGAAGCTAGGACTAGAGATGGATTTAGCTAGAAAAGAGCAGTAGAGAATTATTGTATCTAATGGTGTGAATACTCATGATATACATGGGAGACCCACAACATTTTTGAGACTATTATATCAGCAGTAACGCTGCCATCTTAGACTGGAAAACATAGGAGGAAATGAGGGAAACCTGTCTGACTTTCAAACTTCTACAAGCAGGAAACAGGCTGATAAAACTACTCAGCAGAAAACATGTGCTGCCCTTCCAGAAAACGAAAGAACAACTTTGAAGGTGTAGCCTTGGGCCAATAGGGTAGAGCCTTCAGCCACAGAGGACTATTCCCAGGTCTTGAAACCTAGTATCATTTGCCATGTTGGATGTTGAAATTGCTTGGGACCAGCAATTCCTTTCCCTCTCTCTCTCTCTCTCTCTCTCTCTCTCTCTCTCACACTCTCTTTTTTTAGTTTTTTCTTTTTTGAGATGGAACATCTATAACTGTTGTTCTATGCCTATCTCACCACTGTACTTTAGAATCCGGCAACTTAATGGAGAGAAATTTTGCCCCAGGATGAATGATACCCAGAGTTTCAACCATGCTTAGCTTAGATAACTTAGATGATGAGTTTTGGGACTTTTGAGCTGACGATGCTTGGATGATGTTTTGAATGTGAGTTGGTGCTTTAATGTGTTAACACTCTGGGAGATGTTAAGATGGGGATAAATTTATTTTGCATGTGGGATGAACGTGAACGTTCAGGAATGTCTATGGTAGACTGAAAAGAATTCCTCAAAGATATCAGGTCTTAATCCCTGGAACCTGTGAAGGTTACCTTTTGCGGCAAAAGAAAAGAAACAAACATTGCAGATACATTTAAACTAAAGATCTTGAGGTGGTGAGATTATCCTGTACCCTCCAGGGGGACCCTAAATGCAATTGTATGTAATATTATAAGACAAAGGCAGAGAGGGATTTGCACACAGATAAAGAGGGGACAGTGACATGATCATGGAAGCATAGATAGGAAGGATGTGATGACAAGGAAGCTGAGGAATGCTGGCAGTCACCAGAAGCTGGAAGGGGCGAGGAACTGATTCACCTCTAGAGCCTCCAGAGGAACATGGCCCTGCTGACACCTTAATTTCAGGCCAATTATACTGATATCATTCTGGCTTTCAGAACTGTGACAAAGTAAATTTCTGTTGTTTTAAGCCATCGAGTTAGTAATAATTTGTTATAGCAATCATGGGCAACAAATACTTACTGCTAATAATGGCAATTAACTTGTGGATTGCTGCCTTTTTAATATATTACCTAATAATGTATCAAATTGCTGTATCCAGTTGCTGCCTTTTAAATATATTATCCAATAATGCAGATAGTAAGTAAATCTTCCTACATCTGCCCAGTTGTGTCTACATAGGAAACTTTACTCAATATGAGAGACAAATCTTTTATTCTATACTAAGAGCAGTGGTTCCCAGACTTAGCTGAATGATGCAATCACTGGGGGACATGAAAAATCCCAATGCCCAGCTACAATCCAAACCAATGAAATCAGAATCTCTGGAGGTAGGACCCAGCCATCTGTACTTTTAAAAACTCCCAGGTGATCTCAAAGTGCAGCCATGTGTGGGAACCACTGACTGACGAGAAAGCACAAATATCTCTCTATTGGTGCTTGGACCTCTGCCTATAACCCTGGGTGTGAATTTTCAATAGCCTGCTAAGTGTCCATACCTGGTTGCCTCTGTGGCACCTCAAACCGAATGTATCAGAAACTAAACTCATTCCTTTCTCCCTGCAAACTTGCACCTCCTCTTGTGAACCCAGTGCACATAGTGGCCCCTTCAGCTTCTCCGTCACGTTGGGGGTCATCTTGTGACCGCCTTACTCTGCGTTTCTCACTCTGCCCCATCCCCAGACACAGATACTTCTGCTTATTCTGAGGACCATGGTGCCCCACAGAGGGACCTTCGAAGGCTTTGGGGAGGCTTCAGAGGGTACAGTGGAGGGGAATAAGTAGACTCAAAGTTGGAGCCTCCCCCACCTTTACATAGAACTGCTGGGTTTTTTGTTTGTTTGTTTGTTTTGTTTGTTTACTTTTAAGTATCTAGGCCATGTGTGGCAGTTCATGCCTATAATCCCAGCACTTTCCGAAGTGGTAGAATAGATTGAGCCCAGGGTTCAAGACCAGCCTGGGCAATGTAGTGAGGCCCCATCTCTACTAAAAATTTTAAAATTAGCCGGGTGTTGTGGCACATGCCTGCAGTCCCAGCTACTCTGGAGGGTGAGGTAATAGGATCATTTGAGCCAGGGAGGTTGAGACTGCAGTGAGCTGTGATCGTGCCACTGTGCTCCAGCCTAGGGAACAGAATGAGACTCTGTCTCCCCCTAAAGAAACCAAAACTAATTAGTATATTAGGGATCTAAGAAAGATTTCATTTGAAAAATGATTTCAGCTGTTTAAAAAATAGAACAATACACCAGCATGGCTATACTACACACCCTGAGTTTCAAATAGAAGACAGAGATGTTTTCATGGGGGGCCAGAACACAGGGAGCTGCTGGAAGAAAGCAGCTTCATTGCTTACTGTGTCTGCTCAGAATGGTAGCATGGAAGCTGTGGGTGAAGGCCCAGGCACGGAAACAATTGCTGTGAGAAATCTGAAGGGACAGGCAGGCCACATCTTCAGAAACAGAAAAGAAATACCTCGCTGCAAAAATAGGAGGTATTTCTTTTCACACATGGGTAGACTGAGATTCTGACAGTTTAAGACACTTGTCCACTGCACACAGCGAGTAAGTGGGGGCTTCTAGATTTCATTCGGGATCTTGCTCATTCCCAAAGCCCCCAGGCTTAAAGTCTTAGTTTTGTCTTTCTTTTTTCATCTTATCTAGTGGTTTTTCAAACTTTGGTGTGTTTAAGAATCACCTGGATTGTCTGTTAAAGATACTAATTGTTAGGTCTAGCTTCTGGGAGTTAATGTAGCAGGTGTGGACTGGGATGCTTTTTTATAGCAAGCATCCCAGGTGATTCTTCTGCAGGCAGGTTACAGACCACACTCTGGAAAACCTGGTCCAGGTTTTTTGTCGGGTTTCTATGTGTGGAACATGCCCTTGGACCCAGTAATTTATTGAAATAGTTGGAGACACTGAAGTGCTTACTCCCACTTCCCAACCTCCTACTTTCCAGAGAGAGACTTTTGGGTTTAGGGTGGTTACAGGATTGGGGGAGTGGGCCTCCCTCGGGGAAAGGGCTTCTGTGGCATCTGAGCAAGAGTCTTCCAGGGACAGGAGCGACTGACCTTCCCATGAGAAACACCTGGTTCCTTCTGAACCCTTCCAAAATTCCACCAATCCCAATTTCTATAGAGAGTTGGTGAAAAGGACTCACTTCCAGGGTTGAATTTTGCAACCAGAATGGCCAAATGTTGTAGTGGCTATTGGCTTTGCCCCCGTTTTGGCCTGCCTGAGAGAGAGCATTAAAAACTCACTTATCTGTTGATCTGGCTCTCAGCTGCAGGATGCCTTCTGCTACCAGGCTCATAATGGCAGCTTTGAAGTCCAGCACAAGTGTGAATTTATTGTTTTGTAAAGACCAGATTCCTGAACAGGTCATAAATTACCTTGTTAGACAAAGGCTTCTGGGGAAATGTAATGTGTTGAAATCCTTCACTGGGTGATTATCCTAACACATTGCTGGCAGAGCAAATAACTGGCACACAGACACCAAAATCCAGCAGCTGCCAAACTCTGGAGCAGTGCAGCCAGGCTAGGCTTTGAAATCTTAAACATTTCTCCTAGGTGAGAAAGAGGGAGAATAACATAAAAAAAAAAAAAGAAAGAAAAAAAAAAAAAAAAAAAGAGAGAGAGAAAGAAAGAAAAGAAAGAAAGAAAGAAAAAAAAAAAAAGTTGGCCTCCCATTCCTGATCTTGTTTAGGAGAATTCTGCTTTTAGAATCCATTGAAATTTAGCTAATTAAAAAAAATAAAAAAAAAAATAAAGAAGAATAGCTAATTACCATTATATGGATTTTGGTGGCATAATTCTCTTTGGTTGCAGGAAGGTTCCTTCTCACTGTGGACTCATCATCTTTTCTGGGCTCACACCTTTCCTGCCCGTCCAGGTGACCTTTCCAAGAGTTACAACTGGCACAATTAGTTCTTTGACACTAATCACTGATTAGTCATTAGCTGATGATACTTGGAGACCATCTTTTCTCTTCAGACCTAGTATGAAATATCAGCCTCTGTTGTGAATTGTCTTCCTCTCTTCCCTCCTTTAAGAAGTTTATGCTATCTACAAGTAAATGAAAGGAACTGAATAGAATCAAAATGCCAGCTGAAAATAAAATCGTGTCAAAACCTGAACTATAATATTTCTTATATCACAATATTTTTAAAATGAGGTTAGAAAAGTTATACATGCTCATCACGCAGAATTTAGAAAACACAGAAGATGCAAAAAAGGAAAGTAAAAACTCTCCAAGAGTTCATCAACCAATAGTTTACATTTTGGCTTAAAAAATGGGCTTATACTAGAACACATTGTTTTGTGACTTGCATTTCCACACAGTTAAATGTCACAGACATTTGTTTGTGTCATTAAGAATTCATCTACAATATGTTTTTCAACATTTGCAAGGTAGACATGCTCCTAAGTTAGTTGGTCAGAAGAAAGTGCCAAGTATTTCTGTAGCACTTACTTGGTTAAAGGTTGTGGAGGATAATTATCTCCCTCTCTGTGGGTAAAGGACATAATCCATTCATTCAACAAAATCTTTTTTTTTTTTTTTTTTTNTCTCGGCTCACTGCAACCTCCGCCTCATGTGTTCAAGCGATTCTTCTGCCTCAGCCTCCCGAGTAGCTGGGACTACAGGCGCGTGCCACCACACCCGGCTAATTTTTGTATTTTTAGTAGAGACGGGGTTTCATCATGGTGAGAATGGTCTCAAACTCTTGACCTCATGATCCGCCCACCTCGGCCTCCCAAAGTGCTGGGATTACAGGCGTGAGCCACCGCACCCGGCCTCAACAAATCTTTATTGAGCACCTACCCCTGCCAAACTCTATTCAAGGTGCTAGAGATACAGCCCAAATGAGACAAATGTCTCTGTCCTCACAGAGCTTTGTGAGTGTGTAAGAGCTTTCTTCTAAAAAAAAATGGTGAACTGCCTTTTAAAACTGAAGACACTGGTTGTATACACCAAATGCTAATCAAATTAAAGCCACTGATATCCTATAAAATCCTCAGGAATTAATGTTAATTACCAAATAATTCTGGGTCTGTTTTGTATTTTTTTTCTTTTTGTCTTGTATACTCCATCTAGCAACAGGACCTGGACCACAGCAAGTGCTTAGCAAATATTGGTTGGATGAATGGTTGGTGAATATATGTCAGATGTAACTGAAGTTGGTTTGCTTATCAAAAATTGGGTCGTCTTCCTGGAATTCAGGAAGGGAAGTCAAACCTAAATGCCATGGTAGCTCTTCTCTTCTGGGATAGTTGTGCAGACGGGAAAGGATGAACTGAATCAGGCCACATTGTCAGGACTCCCTTCCAAGCCTGAGTTTTCTCCTCGTAGGTAGAAAGTGCTGTGCTCAAGTTCAAGACACATTCATATCATGACACTGAATACACCCTCCGGAAAAGAAGGGGCCAGGTCAGCTCCATGCTGTTCAGAGAAGTGCATTGGTTTATTAATCTCCGCAGCAAAAGAAACAGTTCTTTGCAGAGAACTGTGGGCTTTGAGGAATACATTAAAGTCTGTGCTGTCCCAGAGCAAGACATGATGTATGTGGTATTCAGAGACTCAGAAACTGGAAAAAGCTGAGATTAGATCAACTTTTTTTCACCTGTTTGATTTGTGTCTGATGCCTACATCTTGACAGATAATTAGCAGGTCACATAGAGTACCTGGAAGGCACTGAAATATTACAACTTACGGGTACCTAGCTCTGGATGGTATATGTTAAGAGTCATCCTGAGGTTGGCTTGCTAGATCTCTGACACTTGTGAAAAAATGATCATAGAAAATGTTTGAATTTGCTTTAAGGCAGGACCTAATAAACACGTGTGCATTATGGGAACTGAAGCAGCAAATCTGTTATTTTTGCTAAGGACTAGAAAACTCTTTGAGAGCAGAATGGGATGAGAGGGAGGGTTTGCTGAATTAGAAAGAGTGAAGTAAAATATATAAATATCATTAAAGAAATGTTAATAAAATAGAGCTGGTTTCTGCAGGGAAGGGGGTTTTGACCTCCAGAAGGGATGTAAGAGAAGCAGCTTGATGGTCAAGTTTTCCTTCGCAGAAGAGAGGGACCCAGTGAGGGTTCATTTCTCCATTCTGTGTCAGCTCTTTTCCTGACTCCTGTGCAGTGCGGGGCAGTGATCATCAGCTTCTCTGGAGAAATGGGGGCATTACAGCCAGTGAGTCATAGGACTGGAATTCAGGCCTGTGGGTTTGTGCTCCAAACCCTTTACTCCTGACTCAGTGGTCAGAGGGCAGACTCTGGCAGCACAAGCCCAGGTTTCCGCATGGGGCTCTGTCAGTTCATACCCCTGTTACCTGGGCAAATTATTTTTCAGTTAGATAGAAAAAACGTCAAAGGAAAAGTTATCTTCTGAGTAGAAACTTGCAGATAGTGATTAGGAAAGCAGATTTTCTTCAGATTAAATCAGCTCGAGAACCTCTGTTGCTGTGTTTAAGCTTGTGGGACTGCATATGACTCTAGGCTCCTTGTACCTTTCCATTTGGCTCTCAGACATCTCAAACTCACCATGAGAGTTTGTGAAAACGTTTCCCATGCACTTCATAAATCCAGCTGAGCCTGTCAGGACCATCCCCTGCCATCCCCATATTCCGTTCGACTGCAAGTTCCAAGAGGGTAGTAACTATGTTGGCTTCGTTCGTCAGCACAGGCTCAGTGCCTGGCAGAATGCCCAGCACGCTGCAGACACCAGTGTTTGCCTCTTCTGTCCTTCTAGCTCTAGTTTGTCCCCTTTCCAGGACCTCCACACAGTATCGGCAGAAGAGAATACCAATCTGATGTTTTACCTACTTAAATATCTTAAAGGCTCCCCACTACAGGGAGAAAAATGCAGAGAGGCCTTCCTGATGTGACCTCTGCCAAGATTTCTGCCCATGTCTTTTCTGCTCCCCAGGCCCTACTGAGCCCCAGCTGGATAGAAATATCCCCAGTGTTTGCAGGCATGCCACACCTTCTGTGCCTCCCTGTGCTTCTGTTTCAGGTTGGAGACAGACCCATGAGAAGCATAAGATGCCCAGCCTACCCCCTAGAACCACCTGCCCCTCCCCCCTCAAAATCTGTAGGTTTCCCAGTGCTGGTTAGCATCAAATTCATGCTACTAAAGAAGATCAGGTTATAACCTCCCAAAATTTTCCAGTTTAGTGTAAGGATTGTTTTGAGCAGAAGGCAGTGAGCTCTCTGCCCTCCTTTCTGTCTAAAAGCTGGATATGAATCTCCTTTTTAAAAGTGACATGAATTTCATTTGTAAAGATGTTCCCCTCTCCTGTGCCAGGAGGTGGAGAACAACTCTTAGCTGCATAAGACCTTATTAAGCAACGCTTGTTTGCCATACATTTCACAGTAGCCTTCCCATAACCCACCAGGCCATTTTTTCTTTGTCTAGTCCCTTCTTCACCGATTATCGCCTTTTGTAAAGATGGTATATAAGACTCAGATTCTGACTACTGGTTTGAGAATCCTCTCCCACAATACTGAGTTCTCCCACATGTATGCACATTGCACCTATAAACAAACTCTGGGATTTTTTTATTCTGTTAATCTGTCTTCTGTCAGTTAAATTTATAGGTCCCAACTAGTGAACATAAGACTGTAGAGAAAAGATGGGATTTTCCCCTTGTATGTTTTTCAGAGGAGGAATTACACAGATTAGGTCCAGTATTCCATTAAAAAGTTGTTGCTCGGAAATGTATTCTCAAAAGGGAAATAATTCATTTTTTGAGTACATATTTCAAGATCACCTTTAAGATAAGTAAAACTTGTACTTCTAGAAAAGACACTCTGCATACAACTGACCAGCAAGAGTCACCATGCTGGAATATCCTTCCTTCGATCTGTAGGAAGCTCATATTCTGCCGTCTTCCCTTATGTCTGATCTGGGGACAGAAACAATTCTGGAACCAGATGAAGTTTTGTCCCCCACAAAAGGGGCACGGGCTGGGGTGACTGGGAGAGATTCTTCAGGAAGCTTCTAGAGAAGAGTTGGAGAACACCAGAAGGAAGAGTAAGTGTTGACAAGGGGAGGAGTGACCTCTACTCAAACGTTAGGCTTCTGCCCTGTAATCCACCTCAGGACGTGAGTTCAAGTCCATGAATTGACTTGAATTTCTGTTCAAGGCCAGGGCTGCAGAATTTGTTTCCCATGACACTGGAACATCTGCTTTCCAATTTCTGGTCGGCCCTTATCCCCAACAGAAGAAAAACGTAACGCTTTCCCTCCCCATTCCAACCTCCTTCTTTTCTTCTCCTCTCCTCCCTACTTCATTCAAGACCGTGTTGCTAGTTCACTAAATGCATTGCTGAGCCTTCAGGTCGACAGACTTGTATTCCTTGTCTCCTACAGATAGGTTGTCTCTGGTCATTGCATTTCTGCACACTGCCTGGCCAGTACCATGAGACCTTTATGTTATCCCTGTTTCAAATGAGGGATCGTTTTCCTAAATTCTAGGAAGTGGACTTTTGTGGGTATGTGGATATAGGGAAAAGCTGAGTCCCCAAAGAAGCTAGGTTATTAACCAGTTGATGGTCAGTGGCTACATTCTTGAGGAATTTTAGACTCCTCCATCATCACAAAAGTCTATATTTTTACACGTTCTGGGTGAATTGGTCCTGTCTGTATGTTCCTACGCTTGAAAGTTAATTTTGAATCTTCTAGTTCCTCACTGTGGTTCATAATAACCCTTTCCTGTGATTGGCGCTTCATCTCACTTGTTCTCCCTTGGGCCACTGGATGTCAGTGAGAAAAGTCTAACGATGACTCCTCCTTTGACGATGCGAGTCCCTGTGGGTATCTAGCAGGTAGAGAGAGTAGCGGCAGCACCACTGTTCAGTCAATATTTCCTTTTGAAGGTGTGGAAGCCCTGGATCATCAGCCTGCCTTTGCTTGACAAATGCTGAAGATAATGAAAGTGAAGGTGTGGGGTGGAATAAGCAAGACGGTCCGGGCGCGTCTCTCATCACCACCTGTTTGGCGAGTTCATGTTTATTCCTCTCCTTTGAAGGGCTGGCAGGCTGTGTGATCCGAGCTCGGGCCACCGAATACCCAAATCCTGGAGCAAAGCGGGGCTGGAAGACAGATGAAGGGAATACTTTGAAACAATATTGCTTTCTCTAATTAGTGCAGACGGAGAGCCCCCTGAGGAGCTTCAGGTGACCTCAGCCTCGCAAGGCTCAGGTATTTCTCAGAAGTGGCAGGGGCTGGAAACCTATTCACTTTGCACTGATTGGTCTGGGAATCTTGAAAGAATCTGTTTTCTATCCGTCCATGATGCTGCTGGGTGTGTATGTGGTGTATGCGTAGATAGTCATTTTCATTGTTCTTTTTGTTCTGATCTGTTATATGCTCTGAAAATATAGTGGTTCTTTTAAACCACTGGACTGACAGCTTGGCAGAGTCAGATGAATCAGATCCTAGTTGGATTCTACTACTCCCTGACCACAAGAACTCAAGAAAATCTCCCGAACTTTCTGAGCTGATTTCCTCTTTCGGATAATGGAGCAAATAACACCTGCCCTTTCCACTTTTCAAGAAGGGTTTGAAGGAGCTTTGTGGACTAAAAAGTACTTTGGGAATATAAGGACCTCTTGGACAAGACATTTTCAAAAAACAGCTATGATTACTGAAGTATATTCAGTGTATTTTATTTTCTCATGGTAGATCAAGGATGCGTCTTTAGATATTTTAAATCTTCACAGATTCTTACCTTTGAAAATATAGGACAGTAAAATCTGAGGCTTCTTTATGTCTGCATCATAACAAAATAGTACACACTGGCCCTCTGTGTTGATTAGAAGTACAACTTCCTTGAAAGTCTGTTCTTGCTGAGTATTCATAGCTCAAATGCTTCCCAGTCTGGTTAGATAAAAAATTTAGTGTGACCTTCTTTTTTGTTGTTTATTGGCCAATATGTTTCATGCCTCATTTGCCCTCAAATTCACATTTTTATTCATCAGAGTATTTGCTCTTCCTCTGTGTGTGTGTGTGCCTGTGTGCAGTCACTGCATAGCCAAAGAAAAACCTTTGCACATTAAACACTGGCCACGTGATAGAGTATTTATTTTTTATTTTGCCAGGCTACATGATTTCTATACAAAGGAAAAACAATTACGAATTGTGCTTCAAATGAGCAGCCTCTGACATGCCTAAGACGGTGAGGGTCAGTTTCTATTCCATGCAAAGCTTCTAATTACATGCAGTCTGAATCCAGGCAGCCGTCTCTGACCTGGAGTCTCATACCGGCTATCAGGCACGCTGATGGGTGCCGTCGCCAATGCCCATCCTTCATGTGAGTCAGTAATTCTGTCATGCCCTCCCAGCAGGCAAGGCAGCTGGAGTGAGGCTGGTTTCCTTGCAATTAATGAACAGCGATAGCACATAATTATGAAATTCTTAAGGAGGCCTCCCCTCTTAGCAAAAGGAGAGTTCATCTTCTCTCCCTTCTCTTGCTAGTTCCTACACCTAAGTCACAACTTGTCAGGTTTAGGGATTTTATAATTTTTATTGAGTCATCTACATTGACTGTTTTTGTTTTATTTATTATTATTCTTTTGAGATGGAGTCTCGAGTCTCGCTTTATCACCGGGCTGGAGTGCAGTGGCGTGATCCTAGCTCACTGCAACTTCTGTTTTTCGGTTTCAAGCAATTCTCCTACCTCAGCCTCCCAAGTAGTTGGGACTACAGGCATGCACCACCATATTCAGCTAACTTTTTTTTTTGAATTTTTAGTAGAGACGGGGTTTCACCATGTTGGCCAGGATGGTCTTAATCTCTTGACCTCGTGATCCACCCACCTCAGCCTCTCGAAGTGCTGGGATTACAGGCTTGAGCCACCGCGCCTGGCCTTTATTTTTATTTTTACGGCAGAGTCTTGCTCTGTCATCCAGGCTGAAGTACAGTGGCATGATCACAGCTTACTGCAACCTCCGCCTCCCTGGTTCAAGTGAGCCTCCCACCTCAGCCTCCTGAGTAGTTGGGATACAGGTATGCACCACCATGCCCAGCTAACATTTGAATTTTTTGTAGAGATGGGGTTTTGTCACATTGCAAAGGCTGGTCTTGAACTCTAGAGCTCAAATGATCCTCCCGCTTTAGCCTCCCAAAGTGTTGGGATTACAGGCGTGAGCCACCATGCCTGGCTGACTACTTATTTATAAGCTGTCATAAACTTACCTTAAAATTTTAACCTCAGGAGCAGATGGTTAATTAAGTTAATGACACTTCTCATCTTATTTTTGCCTTTGCTCCTCACTCCTCTTCCCTTGAATGCCCTTACAGGTAACCATTTCAGTGTGTTTACTGTAAACCGTGTGTGTGTGTGTGTGTGTGTGTGCGCGCGCGCGCGCGTGCATGTGCATGTGTATGTGTGTGTGCGCACATGTGCGTGTGTGTGTGTGTGTGTGTGAGAGAGAGAGAGAGAGAGAGAGAGAGAGAGAGACTGTGTTCTTGTAAATGGCCATGAGCTTTCCTCATTGATTTTTCCTCTATACCAACTCTCAGGAGATTTCAGTTCACCTTGGATGTGTTTTTGTTTCATGGCAAGTGAATCACATGTGTATACACTGAAGTCTACCATTTTCACCTGGAAATGTGGCTGGAATTACTAGAAATTCTGTCTCACTGAGTCTTCTTACTCATCTCTTCTGTGACCTCACCCCCCGATAGAGCGTAGGAATCTTAAGCATTGGAAAGAAAGCGTTTCCTGTGACTATCCAGTCATGGAGGAGGAAACTGATGTGTAGAGGAAACAGGGGCATGGGGGAACTGGGTGACAGTAGATGGGACTGGAAATATAGACACCTGGGTCAGTTACTAGGCATGAGCCCTTGAGCAATTTTTATAAGCCCCTCAAAGCCCTGGTTTTCTCACCTGTAAAATGGACTTAGTACCTGCATCATAGGATTGAGTTGCAGTTAAATGAAATAATATGTTGTCTGGCAACAAGCTCAGTGCCCGGCATATACCTGGTGCTCAATAGCTGTTTGTTGAATTGGGCATCTTTGTGGAGTGGTTCGAAATTTCCTGCTGAGTTTAGGTACAAGGGAAGAGCCCTTTATATAAAAGGACGGCAAAATTCAGGCATGAGTTGCTAAGGGCTTATTATATTTTGTGTCAAGAAGAAGGTGGAGATGCAGGAACAATGGACCTTCTTAGAGCTACTTACCAGAAGCAGTTGTGAAGGAGAACACGGGCAACACTGAGATATCTACATTTATCTATTAAAAAAATATATGTTGGGGGATGGGGAGTTGGGGAGAGATAGCAGGGGGAGAAATGCCAGATATAGGTGAAGGGGAGGAAGGCAGCAAATCACACTGCCACGTGTATACCTATGCAACAGTATTGCATGTTCTTCACATGTACCCCAAAACCTAAAATGCAATAAATAAAAATAAATATATGTTGTAACTGCAGAAGCAGTGACTATGAACTGAGACATGGGAGCTTGAATCTAAGACTCAACTATGGGCCTTGGTTTCCTCATCAGGGACTGGCATTTCTCATTGGGGCCATGCGACTCTTCACTGCATGGGACAGATCCAGGACTGCAGAACAACATTTCAGCCATTGTCACAACCAGCCTCTCTCCCCATTCCACATGCCCCTTAGGGTGAGCCCCTGGATCGCTAAGTTTTCTTCCAGTGCTTGCTTTCAAGGAGTAAACTGTGGGTAAGAAAGCACCATCACGTTGGTAGTGATAAATCATCATTTCGTTTTACTTCTAAATTATCTTTGAGAGAGAGGGCAGATTCACTGAAAGAAAATATAGGCTGATATGACAAAGACCAGGGAAGACTGAATTCTCTTTGGGAGCCCAACTTTATTCTCTGCATTTGAGACAAAACCACCCCACCTCACACAGTTCTCACTCAAAGGACTGAACTTTGATGACATTCAGTAAGGCAGAAATACAGACCTTCACTTTGCCTGTGTGTTCAGTATATTTTTTAAAAGACAATTGTTTCTGTGGTTACCAGGAGCCAAATATGACAACTTTTTGGATGATAGTACAGGCTAGGTGCCATGGCTCACGCCTGTAATCCCAGCACTTTGGGAGGCTGAAGCGGGTGGATCACCTGAGATCAGGAGTTCAAAACCAGCCTGGCCAACATGGTGAAACCCTGTCTCTACTAAAAATGCCAAATTAGCCAGGCGTGGTGGCATATGCGTGTAATCCCAGCTACTTGGGAGGATGAGGCAGGAGAATCACTTGAACCTGGGAGGTGGTGGGTGCAGTGAGCTGAGATTGTGCCATTGCACTCTAGCCTGGGCAACAAGAGTGAAACTCTGTCTCAAAAACAGACAAAAAAACCCAGACAGCACAGGTATCCATGTATAAATTGCTCAAATGTATATATGGCATATATACATCATGTCTGTTATATCATGTTTCCTATATATCATATAGAGAAAGTTGACCTCTCTATATGACATGGAAGGTGGGCATAATCCCATCTCTCTACCTCCAAGTCACTCTAAGCGCACCTCAATGATGATGGTTTCTCAGGCTCGATGATCTCCCCAGACTTACTAGGGTGGGTGGGAGTTTCCTTGTATATACTCTGCAACAAGAAAAAGTAATGGAATCAGGTTGGAGGATCCATGAGGGAAGCTGTTTGGAGCTTTGGTTTACCATCTCCTAGAAACCTTTTCCTCATTGCTTTGCTAGATCAAATGCAAAATAAAGTTGTTAAATGGAACTAGAAAAGGTCCTCATGATTGTCGAAGGCTGTAATATGTATCTTCAGCTTTGGACAAAAGGAAGGCCACCTCTTCAGCTGCTAATTGGGTTAGTGCTAGAGGGACACTGAGCAGAAGCCTTTGACGTTGGAGAACTGGAGCAGATGCTTTTAGGACATTAAAATCAGAATTCTGAATTTATATTTATATAGGCAAATACTCTTTTTTTCTTCTAACGTTGTTCTCTATTTATATAGCTGCATTGTGCTTTGGACACAATCACTGTGATTACCAATGTTTATTTAAAATTAGGAAATATTTTTTTTGCTGTGAATTCATTTCCCCCCTATTTTCAGATGCAGTCAAGTCAAACGTCTTCTTGATGAAAAAGAACCAGGAAGGGAGTTGAATCCAATAGCTCTTACTCATTTGAGTAAGACTCTGTCGTCTGTCACTGCTTCAAAAGGGAAACTTGCCACTTGCTAGGATCTGTATCTCCAGGCCTAGAGTGACGCTTTCTCCCTGCTCCATCTTTCACATAGGGCAAGGAGGACAGTGATCAATTGAACCTCAAAATCCCAGAAACTCCATCAGTAAGAAAACCCTTAGAAGGCTCCTCCTTCTAGTTTGTTTATTCTGATGAAAGAATTTCAACAAAGGTCTTTTTCCTGCAATGGGAACATCCTGGCTTTCTGCTGCCTTTTCAGGATCAGATCGCACTTTAGGTCACATCTACTGGAGTCATGTGTTAGGATGAAATATTCACCGGGCAGCTTTTGGATGACTTTTTAATCACTTCTGGCTCTACACCTTGAAAAATGGAACAACAAGGCATTTCTTTTCAACTTGGCTGTTTATATCCCTGCCAAATTATGATGTGTCTGCTTCTAGCTTTCACTAACAGCAGGTCTTGATGTAAAGTGTCCACAGACAGCCTGGAGCATGAGAATGGCCTCTCCTGACTCTGACCGGGGCTTCCCTGAGGCCCTCTGTGTCCTCTCTGGGACCTGGGCCCGGGGTTCCCTTCACGCTTCTTTCCTTTGAGGGAATGGTTAGGTATGTTATTTTATCAATTTGGGTTGCTAGCCTAAGGTTGTTACGCTGCAGGTGTTGATCATAGGAGTAATTACCAAGGGCTGCATACCCCGAAATGATTTATAACCTGAGATCTAAAGCAAAAAAAAAAAAAAAAAATTAATTCTCACTTGTCAGATGTCCTTCTTCCCTCGACTTGCCCCAAACGTGCTGATGATAATTAATCCACTTCTGAACACCTCACCTGCCATACCTGCCATGAGATCTCTCCTCCTGCCTGTGCCGGAAGATACGTCTATAAATCTACACGCAGAGCGGGCTCCATGTACCCAGTCCACACAAAGGGCCATCCCACCCTTCTCAGCTCACATTTTGTAACGCTCAGTCTGAAATGACCTTTAAAAAGCCAGATAATATTTTATTTACCTTTTTTCTCCCATTTACTGTTAAATGTTAATGAAGGTAAGAGATTCAAATTCCTGCTAATAAAACATTTTAATTGACTCAAGTGTAACCATAACTGTAAATTGGCTACTTGGTACGAATGACCTTAGAGCTTCCCTGCCCCCAACTCCATGGCCTGTGCAAATGTGGAAGTTGGCAGCCAACATCTTCGTTCTGCCCGGGCTTCGTGTGCAGCCTGCCGGCCTTCAGCTCCAGCACAAGCAACCAAAGGTGGCTTTGGATCCCTCACCTCAACAGAATTGACTGCCCCTTCACCCCTCCCGCAGCGACTCTCTCTTGAAATCCTTCAACTCCACGGCCTATTCTAAGCATGGCCTACTCCAGGAAGCACCCCCACCCCGCCACCCACCCCTCCTTCCCTCTCATACTGCTCCAAATGCCCACTGCATTTGGTATTTTCCTTGTGATACTTCTCTCTCTGCCTTCTGTTAGAGTAACTTGTGTGGCTGTGTTACCTCTTTTGTCAGATTACAAACCCAAGGCATACCTAGTGGTCAGTAAATATCGGTTCAATTGAATTAGCTGATTTGAGTAAGAGGAAGAAAAAGTGATTTCATTGGTCTATGCCATATCAATTCTCTAGGGCATTCTTTTTTTTTTTTTGAGATGCAGTCTTGCTCTGTCATCTATGCTAAAGTGCAGTGGTGCAATCTTGGCTCACTGCAACCTCCACCTCCCAGGTTCAAGTTATTCTCCAGCCTCAACCTCCTCAGTAGCTGGGATTACAAAGAGCGTACCACCACACCCACCTAATCTTTGTATTTTTAGTAGACATGGGGTTTCACCATATTGGCCAGGCTGGTCTCGAACTCCTGACCTCAGGTGATCCCCCTGCCTCAGCCTCCCAAAGTGCTGGGGTTATAGGTGTGAGCCACCATGCCCAGCTCTCTAAGGCAGTCTTAAAAACATGTATTAAATGCCCTTTGTCTGGCTTCCTTAGGCCAGGCCACTCAGAATTCACAACTTGTAGTAGTAACTTGGTGCTTTGGAGAGAAAGTTTTAAAAAAGAATGGTGTAATGGATACTTCTATAATAATTTTTATAAAGCAGGAGGGGACCGCTCTACAGTTTTTATGTAGAATGAGATTAGGTGGCTAGAGAAAATGACTGAACCGTGATATTTTTCTCTTGCTGAAGCTTGGGTGGACCATGGCCATAGTTGGTGGGTCTCGGCACCTGAGAGCTGCTGGGTTTAGATGGTAGATGGGCCAGCTTCTAGACAACAGCATCTATTACCAGTGAGCTATGGGCTCCTGGTGGGAAAGGTGGCTTTTGCTGAAGACCATATCTGAAAAGAGGAAGAAGAGAAGTTAAGACACTAGCCAGTTAGTTGCTGTGAGATCTTGAGGAAGTTATTTTACCTGTGTGTAACTCAGTTTCCTCCACTGAAAAATGGGGATAACTGCAGTACCGATCTCATAAAGCTACTTTGACAGTTCAGTGTTTTCAGTGCAAAGGACTTAAGTGAAAAGTTCTTGGGGCCTGGTATGGTGGCTCATGCCTATAATTCCAGCACCATGGGAGGCCGAGGTGGGCAGATCGCTGGAGGTCAGGAGTTTGAGACACCAGCCTGGGCAACATAGTGAAACCTCATCTCTTCTAAAAATACAAAAACATTAGCCAGACATAGGGCTTGTATCTGTAATCCCAGCTGCTTGGGAGGCTGAGGCAGGAGAATCGCTTGAACCCGGGAAGCAGAGGTTGCAGTGAGCTGAGATCACACAACTGTACTCCAGCGACAAGAGTGATACTTCGTCTAAAACAAGCAAACCAAGAAAAAAACCTGATTAAAAAAAAAGTTCTTGGAATAATGCCTGACACACAGTGAATAGTCAGTAAATATTACCTTTTATTACCTTTTGTATTCTTGAAGCAGAAAAGCATGGTAAAAAGGTGAAATACTTTTTCTCCTTTTCATTAGAAAGGCCTTGGACTTTAGAAGAGGAATTCTCTGATTATATCTAACTAGCTCCCTTTACCTCACCCACAATTGCTCTCTGGGAATCTTTTCACTCCAGGCCCATTTCAAGAAGCACCTCTTCTGGGAAGTCTTCCATGATGCCTGACCTCTCCTCTTCCTCCTCCACATTTCTGCAGCATGTTGATACCTGCCATGGCATACTTCTGAATATGGCCAACAGCTGCTTTCCAGTTTCTGGGATTCTCTTTCCAATCACCTAAGTGAATGGAATATATCCATCTTTTAGCTAAACAAAGATGTTTTGCTGCTGAGATTAAATAATGACATTTAGTTCTCCATTTACATAAAATAGAAATTAATGGATGGCTTTCCCCAGTATAGATGCTCCTCTCATAAATTCTGCCTCTTCTCTGAAGACCTACCTCCACTTAATTATCTGTAACTCCAGCCCTCAACCATGACTCAGCTGGGGAGCATTAACAAATACCATTGCTTGGGTTCCACCCCTAGCCATTTAAAACAGAAATTCTGGATGTGAAGCCTGTCCACTGTAGATTTTTAAAGTTCTTCTGGGTGATTCTAATGTTCAGCTCAGGGATGAAAGCCCCCACCTCAGCAATGATCTTGTCTAAGAGAAAGCAAATAGACAATGAGCAAACGTATAGTGGGACGTTTTGAAAATAGACAATCAGGCTTAGCTTCATAGTTTAATTAAAATATACTCGTGGCTATACATTTACATAGAAAACATCTAGCAGTCCTGCCTTGGGCTATGTTGTCCCATGGTTATTTTATTTCGAGCTGTGTTGTGTCACAGCATGCTCATGCTCTCATGTTCTACCTCCGGAAATGGCCTCGCCTAAGCCACCATGTCTTCCGGTCGACACTGAAGCCGGCAAAGATTTGGAAATCTTAGGCTGCTGTTAGTGTGGCCTAGATACTTTGTTCTTTTTCTGTAGCTATAGACGTCTTCACTTACACAGCCGGAGTTTATCAGTGTAGCCTGTTGGCCACAAGAGGGACAAGGAGAAACAGTGTGAATGGCTTTGCATAAACACTAGAAAAAAGTAGAAAGCACACCCTCCCCCCAGGACGGGAGGGCGCCATCATCTTTCTACAGGGTAAACAAGTTGTAGGCCCTGTCATCTTTGTCTCAAGTGATTCCGTAGAACATACTCTTACATACAAAGAAATTGAGAAGTCAAGGCTATCCCGTGAGTTGGAGCATCACCCAAATCCTAAAACCCTAAATTCCTGCTCAAATAGCCTGCAGTTCTCATCAATTCCACTGAATTACGCACAATGAAAGCATCTTCATGGATTTCTGTGCGATGATTTGGGTTCAGAAGAGACACGCAAAGCAATTTGCTTATTGCAATAACTATAAAGAACAAACCGTAATGAGTTTTATTAGGAATTTAAGGGAAATGTTACACCTTTTTTCATACCTATAGAAAAATTGTGCTAATTTTCAGTTAACAGTCCATTTGATATTTTGCACCTTTTGATAGACAAATATGTCGTTGTGGCCTCACAGTTATTTCTTACAAGAGAAATTTCTTCCTCCCGTCAGCCAGCGTTCGGTTGTTCTTGCTGTAAGAATGACAGAGAGGTTCAATCAAGAGCCGCGCCTGATTGTTAACCTAAACCCATTGAAGGCCTCTACTTAGCCTTCTCATAGTGTGCCCATTCACTCTGCTGACCCAGGCTCAAAAACCTATTTTTCCGTTTTTGAACATAATGAAGAAATTTTCATGGATTTGACTGTGGAGGCTGGGCAGTGAACGTCACAGCTGGCAGGGGGACTGCGGCAGGCGGCCTCAGTGCAAGTGTCGTCATAACTTGCTGGCGCGTTTCTCTGTGCTGCCTCTTCATTGCCCCCACAATGCTTTCATGCTTCTGTGAGAGAGAACCACCCTCCGTGAGTCAAGGAAACAAGGCCTGGGAGTGCTTTTGTGTGGTTTTATCTGCCTTCAGTCTCCCCCTTACTACCTGGAGCTTAAACATGACAGGAACAACCCAATAAAATTAGCTTCGTGGGATGAGACAGGAAGAAAAATGTCAAGAAGTCAGCTCCTCTCCCCACCCTCTTCTCAATCTATGTGAACACACCCTGGCTTCAGGAGTTTTTAGCCCACTAGACAAAATGCTCTTGGGGTCTGATTGGTTTAATAAATAGACCAAACTCTTGAGAACGAAAGAAGACAAACCTGCCCCCTGAAAAACATGTCACTCTTTAAAGGCTTGTGCTCGGCCAGGGGAACAGTGCTTCCTGGATTGACTGCACTGATTGTGTTCCCCCTCACCTCCTGTCTACACAGCTCTCAGAGCCTGTGTAACCAAGTGTTTATTGTCGGTAGAAACCCAAGGGATGCACAATCAGCTAGTGCCTTGTTAGGAAAACATTTTGCAGGTTTGGTAAGACGACTCTGGGAAGTGACTTTGAGGAGCAATATACCTGAGGTTAACGCTTCCTGGACCTTAGAGATAGAGGTTTTTTTCAAAAGGATTTTTGCCTTCAAATATGGAAAACAAGCTCTTTGTGGTGAGTGTGCTTTTCCTAGCACAAAGACTGAATTTGTAAACATCTGTTTATGAAAAAGTTACATTTCTCAACATCGTGGCATGATCTTCTAAACCAATACATAAATGGATCTTTAGTGCACATGGAAATCTTTTGCATTTGAATATAAAAATCTATTGAGGGATAGAGAAGGGAGAGAAAGAAATGGGTAAATAAATACAAAAACTCTTAAGAGCTTCTGGGCTGGTTTCAAGAATGCCCCACAAAATGGGTTTTCATGGTTGTATGGGGTGATGTGATCCTATTCAACTTTCTTTCCTTTCTTTAGAATTTCTGAAGAAGCTGTTGAAAATGGCTTCAGGGGCTGTTCCTAAAATAGATTTTAGAAATGAAAAAATGAGAGAATGCACATACAATCTGAGACAAATGAGCAGCTCTGATACTGAAGTGGAGATTGTAAGATGACGGCTGTGCCTTGCAAGAAATGAATATTCAGGATGCCCCTGCTGGGTGCCTTTTCCTATTTGAACCAAATACTGGTTGGGCCGCGATTCACTTGTTACCAAATTAAACATTCTTTGCACACAGCAGAGCAATTTTACGAAGCTGGATTTTGAAGTGCAAACATCTTTTCTGCTCTGGCCACAGAACCTGTCACAATCTTCATCGGGAACTGAATTAAGTTTAAAATATCATCAGAGGGTGTTGATCTCTCCTGGGTCTGGAGCTGTCCTCTGTACATCCGGCATTTTTCTGTTGACACTGCGTATCACTTAGCAACGAGCCTGAAAGGCCCTATATGCATTGATTGCACGCCATTGTCTTTAAGGGGTGGAAGTGTTAACTGAATAAACCCCCCGGGTGACCAGACGGTCATTCCTCTCATGTTGATCATCTGTTTACATCAAAATATTGTTTATTCCATTCTCTGATCTCCTGATTTTTACATCTCTGACTGAAAGAATAAAGTTAATTCCCTACTTGGTGGAGAACCCCAGTTTCCTTTCCTGACACGGTGTGATTGAGAACAGTTTTGTCCCTAGTTCTCCTGATGAAACATTAAATGCGTTTGACAGTTAACTGCGGATGATAATGCCAACTTTCTTCTGTGTTTTTCAGAGGATGGACAAGTTACAAGCCTGCAATTGCCCCATAGAGAGAAAATATTCCCTTCCGTCTGTGACTTGTTTTTGAAATAAATGGCAGAATGTGTTACATGGTTGTGAAGTGTTTAAAGCTTTAAAGTGGCTGGCGGGCTCTGACATCAACTGAATGAAAAGGAAATATGGCCTAACCAAGGGGTGTTTTCAGAATGAATGAAATTTCAAAGTGGAAATTCTTGCCTGAGAGGCAGGAGTAGAGCTCATTTCTGCATCAATAGCCATGGCTGAAGCAACAGACCGGACTGGTGGGCCAGACAGGCGTTTTACCTCACACCTCTCCCTTTGACAATGATCTGTTTCAGAGGGCTTCCATGCACACAGTGTTTTCACAGACACCTCCGACAATGAGAATATTTCCGCTAAGGGATTTTACGTGTAGGCAAAGACCAGATCAGTGGGTTACATGCCCACCTTCATTGAACCATGTATGGGAGACAAAATCGAAATTCTGGGCTTGCTGCCCTACAAAGTCTAGTTTTGAGAATTCTGTTTTGCTCCTTTGTGGGTTTATATCCTACTACACCAAGCTTTAAAAAGAAGAACTGCATGTTAATATCTTGAGAAATATGCCCTAGTCAACAAGATACACAATTCCAAAATCAACCTACTAATGATCTTACCGTGGTGTTGCTTTTGTCTGGTAAAAGGGAACTGGAATTAAAATGATAGCACCAAAAGATTTACTGATGAATTTGACAGTTTTAGCCATCTGCATTCCTCTTCATCAAGTAGGAATGTTGTGTTAAAGAATCATATTCTAAGAATGTTTCCCCTTTGACAAAAGCCTTGAGCCTTTACTCTGTGCTTTCGTAAGAGGAAAATTGCAATCCCAAAGTTTTGAACATAGTTTCCTATGAATGGGAAAATGAGAATAACTGCAGAAAAAAATGGAGATCATTATTCTATGCAGTAAGTCCAAAGGGATATTCATGTTTAACCGCGAGGAGATGCGAAGATATCTTCATTTTTAGAAGTAAAACTGTTTTAAACTAGCGAACAGTTTTTTTAAGCGACACTCATCTCTTGCTGTGTCCTTTCCCCAAAAAACCTCTCCATAGTGTCTCTGCACGTGAATCGTGTGTGGTGTCATCTTGGCCTGGCTTAACTGCCAAGTGAATGCTCCTTCTATAAACATTTCACTGCTACAAGTTGGATTTTTCACAGCATTAACTTTAACTACATGAGTGTTTGTAATGGAATAAAACTTCAAATTGATGTTTTGCCATATTGCTGGTTAAAGAAGTGGGCCTCAAATGGAGACAGATGTGCACTTCATTTCATGGGAAAATCGTCATTGCGTAGGTCAAGTTTAAGTTGCAGGCGGCCGTAGCTTCACCAAGAAAGTCTTATTAAAGAAAAAATACACACTGACCAAACCCCTACTTTTCCACGAAATTCCTTAGCAGATTTTAACCACATAGTAATTCAAAATTTATTTTAAATGGGCACGAGCTTAAATCAGTTGAGTAGAAAATAGCAGATTTCAACACACACTTCTGTGGAGACCTCACTCTGGCGAAATTACTTCGTGTGGAACCCAGGAAATTAGTTGAAAGAATTTGCTCACTGTCTTTTTCAAGGTATTGGCCACTTCCTTTACTGAAATGCATTGAAGGACAAAGTAACTGCTCCTGCTTAGGAATCAAAGGCTTTCTTTATAAGAGGCAGATTATTTAATTGCGATTTGTTCATCCCACAGATGACATAGTCATCCACTTTGAACTGAGTTGAGTGGGTGGTGGTGGTTTGTAAGAACCGTCATTGCCATTACCTGACTGCTAGATTTCAACAAGAGGTTTAGGCACAGACACCTCCTGAATTATAATGTGTTCTGGCCTGAAGGATGCATTTTCCTTTGTCTCAGAATTTTATTCCATCTAGGTCTAACAATGTTGATCTTAAAATAATAAAAGAGAGAGGGTTGGAAGACTGGGCCCCTTTTTATAGTTAAATGTTATCTTCTTAGACTAATATTGCAGTTGCCACCCACTGACATAATTTGTTTCACAGTCACAGCTTGGCAGCATGAATCAAATGTTGACATTCTAATTTCATGCACACATGGGCGTTTGGCTGAGCAGGCCCGCAGCCTACAGACCATTCTCTCTGTACCTGTGTAAATCAGGCAGACAAGGCTTGCTCTCAGCAGCCTGCTGCAAAGTTGCTCACTTCTGTTGAGAGAATGTCCTGGCTGCTTCTCCTTCATGTGTTTGTGTGTTTATGCCCCTGACCAGGCAGAGTGTAATACAAATACTCTTTTATTCTTTCTAGAAAGGTGATTTATATTTATGTTTCTCCCTTTTCATTGCAGTTTTAACAGCTTTACTTAAGAACTCAACAAGCAGATGATTTTTTCCCATTGCTTTCTGAAGCAATCATAAATGTCTCTTTGAGAAAAGATTAGTGAAAATTAAGTAGCAGTAAGAAGAGACACACAAGTAGTTGCAAGGTAGAGAGGCTGGTTTACCTCTCTTATGGACTAGATTACGTGCCCCCAAATTCATAGGTAAGCCCTAATTCTCAATGCGGTGGTGTTGGGAGGGAGATAGGGCCTTGAAGGAGATAATTGAGGTTAAAGGAAATCATAAGCATGGAGCCCTAAACCAATATGACTAGTGTCCTCATAAGAAGATAAGAGGAAGAGACTCGAGTGATGGGCACACCCAGAGGAAAGGCCGTGGGGGGACACAGCAAGAAGGCAGCCATCTGCAAGCCAAGGAGAGAGGCCTCAGGAGAAACCAAACCTGCTGACCCCTTGATCCTGGACTTCCAGCCACCAGAACTGTGGGAAAATAAATGTCTAGTTCAAAACCATGCAGTCGGTCCTGTTTTGTTATAACAGCTCTAGCAGACTAATACAGCCTCCAAGTTAAGAGCCAAACTTCCTGTGAGTGCCCTGCCGTTGACCAAGTGGCTTCTAGAACCACTTTGGCCCATGACTCCTCTACCAGACATTGTCAGTGCAAAGAGAGTTTTAGGGCCACAGCCATGAAGAACTTGAATGAAACCAGCAGAGCGTTGCAGGGCAGCCTCTGTTTGACCTTCCACTAGGGAAGGATTAATGGCCAGCTCTTTGTGTTAGGAGAGGATGCTCTGGCCACATGCAGCCACACATGGGGGAGTGTTGCTTCCCAGTTCCAGTGATAGGTTGGCCTACACTGGTCTCATGCTGATACTCGGTTCTCCTAGGTCACAGGTTAGCAGGGAGTAAGCAGGGGGTCAGGGTAGGGCTATTGTTGTTGGCTGGAGGATAGACTAGAGCAATTGATTTGTACAGTTTTGGACCCACATGTAACTCTGTGGCACCAAACGTCTTGGCTTTTTCCAGCTTTGATTTCACTGCCTCTCTGAGAACCAGTTTTTCCTACTAATGGAATGTTTTCAAAATGAGCTCAAGCCCATGCTCAGTGGGAAATTCTTCCCTGAAATCATCTTAGCCATCTAAGACATTTATTATCCTGCTTACTGGCTATGAGTTTCATAGAGGAGCACAAAATACTCTGTAGACTTTTGTTCCCCTTAAACAGCTGATATTCTAGAATCTATCCAACAAGGAAATATCGAAACTATATGATACTTTCTACCAAAGAGCAAATTATATAGTCAGGAAAAGATGTTCTGGAAAACAGCTTGAGTGCTGTCTTTGGGATTCATCTTTTACCTTCCTTGGGCTTTAGTATCTTCATTTTTAGAGCAGGGGTTAATCTCTTTGGTCCCTTCTAGTTTAATGATCTGAGGATTCTTTTATTTTAAAAAATGAAATATGTCACCAAAGCCCCTGAGAGCAAGTGAGAGAAAATCAGTGATTCAAATTCAGCTCAACTCAACAAAAACGTATTGTATACCTGCTGCGTGCCAGACATGCTGCTTAGTGATGATGTGCAATAATGAATAAGACGTAATCCTCAACCTCTCCTTTTTTTTTTTTTTTTTTTTTNGAGTCTCGCCCTGTTGCCCAGGCTGGAGTACAGTGGCTCACTACAACCTCCACCTTCCGAGCTCAAGTGATTCTCCTGCCTCAGCCTCCCGAGTAGCTGGGACTGTAGGCAAGCACAACCACGCCTGGCTAATTTTTGTAATTTTAGTAGAGATGGAGTTTCACCATGTTGGCCAGGCTGGTTTTGAACTCCTGACCCCAGGTGATCCACCCACCTTTGGCCTCCCAAAGTGCTGGGATTACAGATGTGAGCCACTGTGCCTGGCCAACCTCTCAATATTAATAAAAAGGGAAAATTGACATCAAACGTCAGGAGTGGAAGAAAGCTTGTGACAACAGAGTTATGGTGCAGTGCTCCATCTGTCTGTTTAAGGGCCAATGTTATTTACTAAACTGAACTCAGATTATGGAACAATACTGAGCAATTGTTACCCTGGCCTGGGGAATAAAATGTAATGGCACTAAGTAACTGTGATCTGGGAAGAGCGTAGAACCTTTCCGGGTTAAGATTGTCATCTTTTCTGAATATGGGGATTGGACTGATTGATGGTTTCTGAGGTCTCTTCCACTTCTAACATTCTATAATTATGAGAATATGAACTAGCTATGCACATAATACTCCCAAGAACTCCAAAAGGCAGAAGAAATGGACTGAATTTCTTGGAAAGCTGTTTTCCCTTGTTTCTGACACAGCAAGTTATGATACTGTTTTCATGTTACCAAAACATTTGTGAGTCAATATAAAATATCTGAAAGATGCCAGGCGTAGTGGCTCACGCCTGTATCCTAGCACTTTGGGAGGCAGAGGTGGGTGGATTGCTTGAGCCCAGGACCTCATGACTATCATGGACAACTTGGTGAAATTGCATCTCCACAAAAAATAAAAAAGTTAGCGAGGCATGGTGGCACATGCCTGTAGTCCCAGCTACTGGGGAAGCTGAGGTATGAGGATTACCTGAACCCAAGAGGCTGAGGCTGCAGTGAGCCATAACAGCTGAAATGTACCACTGCACTCCAGCGTCAGTGACAGAGTGAGACCCTGTCTCAAAAAATATATATATGAGCACACACACACACACACACACACACACACACACACAGACACACACACTATGTGAGTGGCAGTCACCAAAGTTCTCTGAAGAAGCAGTGACAACCTGGGTGACAGAGTGAGACCCTGTCTCAGAAAATATATATATAAACACACACACGTATATATAGATACACACACACATATACACACATACACATGCACACACACGCTCACGTATATGAAAGATCAACCTACATGAGTGGCAGTCACCCAAGTTCTCTGAAGAATTTGATGAATTTTCCCTTCGCTGTCATCCCAAACTTTGTGTTTTCTTGTCTCTACCGTTCTATGGATTTCTACTTTGTGTGATATTGCCACAGCTATCTTCTGCAACTGTGCCTGCAAGCTCCTTTGACAGTATAGGAGAACTTCTCGGGTTGATCCCAACTGCCTCAAGCTGCTTCAAGGCCCCCAGCAACAAACCTTGGGTTCTCCCTTTCTGATTTAGAATTATTACCCTGCCATAATAATCTGACCTCAGCAGACCAGAGCTTCCCCTTCCCCGTCACCCACCATCACTCAAACACTTTTCCAGCTGCAGTACCTTCTCTCTTACCCACCCTTCCCAAGAGGTCCAGGTTCAAGACTCTACTTGTTCCATATTTAACTCCACAAAAGTTTCTTTCTCTCTTTTATCTCACTCAACATTCTTTTGTGTAGTTTGGCCACATTACATGTGCTCGTACATTTCCTTTAAGTGCTTCTCTGACTCACCTGTAAATCATCGGGAGTGTTTTCATCAGCTGGCATGGAAAGTCTTCCAACGTAAACGCCATGCCTTCCACGTTTTGTGTGCCCCCTATGATATGTGGCATGGCGCTAAGCACACAGTGATGCTCAATAAACGTTTATGAAGTCTAATTGAGAAGATCAGAAAGCTATTTTTTGATTTATTTACCTGTAGTCTAGCTGAATTTCTTTTTCATTATTGTTGAGACGGAGTCTCACTCTGTTGCCCAGGCTGGAATGCAGTGGCGCCATGTTGGCTCACTGCAACCTCCGCCTCCCAGGTTCAAGAGATTCTTGTGCCTCAGCCTCCTGAGTAGCTGGGATTATAGGTGCCCACCACCATGCCCAACTAATATTTGTATTTTTAGTAGAGACAGGGTTTTGCCATGTTGGCCAGGCTGGTCTTGAACTCCTGACCTCAAGTGATCTGCCTGCCTTGGCCTCCCAAAATGCTGGGATTATAGGAGTGAGCCACCATACCCGGCCTGTCTAGCTGAATTTCAACAGTGTTTTCTCACTGCTGTAGCTGTGGAAATGGCATGACTAGCAAGAACCTGGGATTTGGAGTCAAATGGATCCATGCCCAAGCCCTAGCTAGGGAGCAACTGCTGTGTGAAGTTGTGGGGCTAGCTGACGGAGAAATAAATAAGTAGAATATTGCCCTTGCCTTTAAGAAGTTTGGGGTCTAGGGAATATATTACTTAATTTCTCTGAGCCTCTATTTCTTTAACTGAAAATGAGAATGATAACTATTTTATTGGATTGTTGTGGGCATTTCACTAATTATTTGTTTTTTTCCCTCTTCCTGTTTTCGTTTTTCTTAGATTAATAAGTTGAATTCTTAATGGTTCTGTATTTTTCTCCTTTAAATGACTCTGTGGTATGTTCATTTTGATGTACGACTATCTATGAATTTGAATCCACTTGTATTATTTTTAACTTTAGATCACACATGGCCACATACAAAATAAATCCAGATACTTGTCCTGAGGCTGATAATCTTCGATAATCACACTTGTCAAAGATCAGATTATTTTGGTGCATTATCTTTTATCTTTTTGCATGACTGCCTCAAGAAGATAACCTTTCAGATTCAGGAAAATAAAAAGTCTGCCTCAAATATAAATGATTCCTCCTTGGCTTGGCCTGATTTCAGTTCAGACTCAGATTGGTGAGTACAGAAATACAGGAAGACAGGTCATAACCCTGGGATCAGGTATAGCCCAATAAATAAATAGTGCGATAATTGCAGCCTCCATTACAATCAGAAAAATCCATCCTGTCTCTGGGTTATTTGACCACAACATACATTTCTCCCTTGGGAGAGAAGTGTTGGGATGGTATTAGAAGAGTCTGGCTCTATCTGCCATTCTGGCACTGGTTTCCACCTGTCCCAGGGAAGTAGCCACAGAACCAAATGCTCTGCTTCTGAGCTTTCTGCTTATGTTGCCAAAATACCACACTCAGATTCTGCCAAGGTGCTGGTTTGGTGGGCAGAAGTTACCCTTGTCCAGTTAATAAGCCGATTTGTAGAATTTGACCCTCAAGATTTGCTGAGGATGATGTTTGAATTTTGATCCATGTTGTCTGCAAAAAAAAGTCCTTCACGTGGACAGGCTGTGAAAAAGCGCTGTCCTAGTGACAAGTCTGAATGGTAGCATACTTATTTTATGGTTTGTTTTAATTGCTTTTTTTTTTTTTTTTTAAAATCTGTCATCCAGACTTAAAACAGTGTCTTCCTTTATTGCCCAGGCTGGTCTCGAACTCCCAGCCTCAAGAAATCCTCTTACCTTGGCCTCCCAAAGTGCTGGATTATAGGAGTGAGCCACCATGCCCAGCCTGTAGCATATTAAAAAGTGATACAGTGATTTGGTGCCCCCCATGTGTAAGATGCAGGGATTTAAAGGATTCTTCTAGTATTAATCTTCAGTGATTCTGAGAATAGAACATGCGTGAGTAAATGTGGCTCCACAGTACCTAAAGAACTGGCAGAAATTGATGAACATCTGAGAGACTGTTTCCTGCATATTTCTATGACAGTAGTATAGCATTAGCCATAATGCCACTAAGACATTTATAAAAACGTCAAAATTCTCGTCCTTATTAATTGCTCTGATTCTCTGCTAGGTCCCTTACCCTGTCATGCTGCCAGTCTCTCTTTCAAAGGAAGATCCCAATGCCACCCCTCCTCTACCATGTGATAGAGGCTCAATAAATATGATTTAAATTATGAGTGAAGATTAAGTGTGATAATGCATTTAGAATATATTATGATTTGTAAATGTTGTATAATTTTTTCCGTTAGTAGCGAACTTCTTCTCTTCCTTTAGAGGAGTCATCCTTTAGCTCAGTCATCATTTTCCCATGGAAGTCTTCCTTGACAAAACTGTGTGTACTTTGATGGTACCATACATCCACTATTTGTAGCATGTGTTAGTATTGTGTTTTTCCTCTTTTGTCTGAGAGATTATTTGATTATTGTCCTTTATCCACCTTTGCTCTAAGCTTCCCCAGATTAAGTCCCCATCTCGTTCTGCTCACCTCTGTTCTCTACTGGGTAGCACAAGGCCTGCCACTTTGGAGGCACATGACACATGCTATATTTATTAAAGGAAGCAGGGAAGAGAAGAAAAAAACATAAATGTTTTCAATAATTTGAACTAGAGTGGCTGTGATAGGCAATTTTATGTGTCAACTCGACTGCATCACAGGAGGCCCAGAAATCTCGTTAAACATGTTCTCTGGGTATGTCTGCGAGGGTGTTTCCAGAAGAGGTTAGCATTTGGACTGGTGGACTGAGTAAAGCAGGTGGCCCTCCCAGTGCAGGTGAGCCTCATCCAATCTGTTGAAGCTCTGGATAGAACAAAAAAATGGAGGAAGGGAAAATTTCCTCTTTCCGCGCCTTCTCCTTCAAGCAGAGTTCTTGGTTTTTATGCCTTCCGTCTGGGCCTGGAATCTACATCATTGGCTTATCAGCTCTCAGGCCTTCCAGCTACATTACCAGTGTTTCTGAGTCTTCAGCTCACAGTATATATATTTTGAGACTTGGCCTCCTTAAGTGTGGGAGCCAATATCTTATAATAAATTTATCTGTCTATCATCTATCTATCTATCTATCTATCTGTCTATCTATCTATCTATCTATCTGCTTTATTTTTCTAGCTTGTTTCTCTGGAGGACCTGACTAATGAAGTGGCAAAACAGTGCCAAGGAAACTTACTTCAGGTGGCTTGCCCCGATAAATCAATGAAAAGGACTTGTGATTATCTGGAAACTTCTTTATAGGTAAAGAGAATTCTAGAGGGAATACAAAGTTGTTATTTATGGTTCAGGTTGGATTTTGAATCCTAGATACTTCCAAAATTATTTAAAACTTTTAAAAGTCTCTTACAAATAAGAACAATATCAAAACAGAGATTATCTAAGGGAAGCACATCCAGCAACTGCTCCCCTACCCCGCCCCTGTCCCGCCCCTGCCCCACACCTAGGGCAATGGTGTTCTCACAGTTAGGTACTGATTTCGGCTTTATGTTTCCTAGCATCTCAGGCAAAAGAGGCGACAGTTCTCCACACGGGTGGCTTTCTTTTTCTGACAAACCACTCAAATTCATAACAGACAGATACATTTTTCTAGTACCAAACTCAAGCAGAAATTTCTGAGAGGATGGCTTGCTGTCTCTTGTGAGAAGGGTCTGCACAGCAGGTGTTAGGATTCTGTTACTCCATTCAAGCAAAACTTCCACATTTTGAATTTCGCTTACAGGCAGTCACTCTAGAGAATACCAAACTAATGTCATCCCAGGAGGACGAAACTATTTTTGCTGGAGTTTAATGCCTTAAGTTTACTTGACTTCTCCTGAGCTCCCAAAGCCGTCTGAACTCCCTGCAGTTTTCTATGCAAGGGAAATTGGAGGCTAAGACTGGAAGCCCCGCCCCCCAGGCTTTCTTCCATCACATTGTGGCTGCTTATCTGCTGTTGCCATGTGAATCTTTCCTGTGACAACAGCATATACTATCAGTATTTCATGAAGCAAAAGCAAGTATGTTTTTCCTCGTTGCTCTGTTACGTATTTATCTACCATCTGGCTGGTTCAGAAGATGAAGTCTGGAGAGAAGTTTTTACTTCTTCTGTGGCCAGGGGCTGGAAGAAAATATCTAGACCAGGTAGAAGGAATTCTGCCCTTCCCTGATGTGGCGGATGAGCCTCCCAAAGGCATCCTGTATGGTTAGGAGGGCTCCATTTGGGATGATGGGAATCCTGAACTGTTGAGGCTTTCCACTGCTCTGCAGCATGGTTTATGGAAGGTGGTGTCTCAGATTTCCTGCTCACAGTGGCACAGATGGGGCTTCTGCAGGCATCTGGGCTATCAGTGGGAGCTGGTAGGTGTCAAGAGTGGGGAAAGGAAAAGAGCAAGCTGTGACATCAGGGCTAGAGATGCAACAATTCCAAATGAAATCTGGTTGAATCTACTTTCCTCTTTTAAAATGAGTTTGGTTTTTTTTTTTTTCCTCAATGGGTCAAATATACAGGAAACAGATCATGAAATGTTATCGTAATCCACCTTCATAATCTACCTTCTAGGTCAACAGAAACTTCAAGGCTTAGTGCTGCATTTTAATAGCTTAGTGCCTTTTTTTCCTGAATTGTTAGGAACCTTTTCTGTGCTTGCATATAGAAGACAGAAAGACAACATTTTGAGCAAATGAGTAACAAATCCATATTTTCAGGAGGAAAAGTTAATAAGCGCTTTGTCTTTTTAAAATTATTTTCTGGGCTGGGCGCGGTGGCTCAAGTCTGTAATCCCAGCACTTTGGGAGGCCGAGGCGGGTGGATCACGAAGTCAAGAGATCGAGACCATCCTGGTCAACATGGTGAAACCCCGTCTCTACTAAAAATACAAAAAATTAGCTGGGCATGGTGGCGCGTGCCTGTAATCCCAGCTACTCAGGAGGCTGAGGCAGGAGAATTGCCTGAACCCAGGAGGCGGAGGTTGCGGTGAGCCGAGATCGCGCCATTGCACTCCACCCTGGGTAACAAGAGTGAAACTCTGTCTCAAAAAAAAAAAAAAAAAAAAAATTATTTTCTGTTGTTTAGGAGGAAAACGGGTTTTTGCTCCTGCTGACATGTTTTTAACATCTCTTGCCCAAGGTCATGTACAGTGGCCATCTTGGGAGATTCTAACTATGTGCCATTTCTTGCAAACTAGCAAGGCAGAAGTACTTTTTATTTAAGGTTATTTTATTCCCTTTAAGTTATCATTTTGAAATATGTCTCTTTGAAATGAAGCCTCGAATCATAAGAAAAATTAGCAAAGGCTTATTGTTGTTATGTGGCTAATTGAAATGGACCCACCCAAACGAACCTACCCTGACCTTGCCTAAGCAAGGTACTGTCAGCCGGTAAATAGAAATCAACCACTACCTGTGGAACCTGGTAGCAGCAGAGTGAAAAACACACATCCTGGGGAAATTCTACCAAGGTGTTCCAGACTTCTCAGGTAGATCCCTGTCATGTTTTCCAACTTGGGGGATGGTCCCTGCCTTGATGCCATTTGAAATATACATCATGAGGCCATTAAGAGTGAGGTGTATAAGAGAGAAGTTCATCCTTCTATTAAGGAAGACATCTTCACCTAGCAGCAATTTTGCTCCGCAGGAGGTATTTGGCAGTATACGGAGACATTTTTGGTTGTCACAACTGGGAAGAGAGTGCCAGGTACGCTGCTAGGCATCCTGCAGTGCATAGGAACACCTTCAGAGCAAAGAATTACCCAACCCAAAATGAATCTTCCTTTCAGTATGGGAACATGAGATCCTTCAATATCTACAAAGAGACCATTCTCATTTTAAAAATATTTCAGCAATATTTTCAGTACCAATTCTCACTCCTCCCTGAAGCTTCTAGTGCTCCATGGGAACTTTAGGTGGTTAATGCAGATTCAAATGATTGATTAAGAAACACAGAGAGAGACTTCCAAACCATTTGTCTTGCCCTTGTCCTTAATCTTGATTTGCCCTGTAGGTTAGTCTTATCATAAAGACAATATGAATGACTGTCTCAGTGCCTTTCCTCATTAATGCTGCTAGAAATTGATGAGTAGCTCTCTGGAACTGTGGATTTTTTGGCAAGAATTATAGCTCTTATTTATTTTGGAGGACCCGTGCAGCTTTCTAAGCAAATATATGTAGAAAATTCCCCCCAAAATAAACATTACAAGTAATTGCCTGATAGATGAAGTTGACATTTTGGCTTTGTGATTTGCTATGATATGTAAAAATCTAATATTCTCCATGGAATGATGCCACTGCAAAATTGTGAGTAAATTAGAATCAGTGGTTTACTTAGAATATGAGTAATAACTTCTGTTATGATGTATCAACATTTATTTACAGTTTCTTAAATTGACCTAAATCCACTTGGCAAAATGTTTACTAGATGAATAAACATGGCAGCAGAGTGATAGAGACTTCAGTTTTTCCTTTCTGGGCTTATGTGTCAAAAATCTCTTTGAAAATGTACTTGATGATTGAAGTTTTGAGATCTTTTGTACACTTTTGAATTGACAAAAAGTTAGTTCATCAGGTCTGTAATAAATTCAAGGTTTGTCTAAGTCAAAGGTTCTTAGTGCTTTACCACCTGATCTGTGAGACAAGATGCTGAGCAGCCTGGAGGAGTGCTTTTTTTAATAATCAATTTCTACATCTTGATATTCTCAGTCACCATATGAAGAATTAGAATGTCATAGCAAATAGACAAAGCAATGGAAAAAATCTACCTCATAGAGATACATTTTCAATGAATAAAAATCTGTGCAAACTACATCTAACAACATCTTCTAATAAATAGTTAACAAAAAGTTGCTCATTAATTGTAACCCTAAAACAGAAAACAAGGGACTTTGCATGTTTTGGTAGCCTGCCTTAAGTTCTTGTTAACATTTCAAAATTAATTTGAAACCTCTAATAGAAGCTATTTTTTTTAAATCTACTTTAAGCTTTTTAAAAATGATAATTGTAAAGGCCACGTATCTTGGAATCATATGCAGTCCTTTTTATGGGTTGATTTACAAGTGAGATAAGTTATCTTGTGTATCAATATTTCTATCATTTAAATTTAAGGGCTCTGCGTGAATAAATATATGGGGGCGCTCATCACAGTACTTTACATTATAAACAAAAGATTAGAAATAATTAAATGTTCTAAATTATGGAACTAAATTTTAGTATGCTATATAATAGAGTATCACGTAGCCATTAAAAATGATGATGTAAAATAGGACTGACAGAATAATGATGAACCAGTGAGTAAAAACAACTTTTTACCCACAGCATGCATAATATTATGGAATTTTTGATGTATATATGTTTGATGGCCAGCCTCTAAGATGGCCTCCTGTGACCCTTACTTCCTTTTCTCCCAGCTACCCGTGTCTCCCTGTCCTGCCACCACTGGGAGGTTTGACTAACATAACCAAATGTAATGTGCAGAAATGATAAGGTGTGACATCTGAGGCAAAGTACGCATAGCATTTCAGCCTCTGAATTGCTATCTTGAATCACTCTTTCTAGGGAAAGCCAGCTGCCACAGAAGCATGACTCAAGCAAATATGCGGAAAGGTCCATGTAGCAAGGAACTGAGACCTCCTGCCAAACCAAGCCAGGGTGTACCATGTTGGAAGCAAACCCTGTAGCCCCAGTGAAGCCTTCCATTGACAATTTCTTGACTGTAACTGCATGAGAAGCCCTGAGTCAGAACCACCCAGGTAAGCTACTCCCAAATTCCTGACACACAAAAACTGTATGAAATGATAAATATTTATTGTTTGAGCCACTAAGTTTTGGGGTAGTTTGTTACATGGCAGTAGATAGCTATTGTATTTTTGAAAAAAACCTGGAAAATCGTATTTCAAAATATTAGCAATGAATATATCTAAGTGATACGGTGAGATTATAGATGAGTTTCACTGTCCATTTTATGCTTTCATATACTGTCTCTATGTTTTTAATAAACATATATATGATTTATAGGGGGAAATACTTCATTTTGAAAAATATTCTTCCTTTTGGGGAAAGAGGTGAAATCAGATTTCTAGAATTTTGTATCCTGGTCAAAGGTTCCAAATTCTATGGATGAGCAGTAGTGAGATTAGGGAAAATGGCTATAATTGTCACCTTCTGGCAAATGTGCCAGAGGATGGATGAAGGACAGGAAGACAGTTTCGTGTCACTGAAATTAAAAAAGCAAGTCTAACAAAGGCTTTCCATCATCTTCCTGGCAACTATAGTAACTGGCTAGTTAAGACAGCTAAACAACAGTGGATATATGGAAACAGTAAAATGTCTGCATAGATACATGCATATTTTATATGCCATGAATGAGTTGAGTCTTGCTTTTGGATTAAGAGAGAGTAAAGCTGTTCTGCTATGCAGGGAAACAGGGAGCCTACATAGTGGTAGTTGGATGCTAGGATTAATTTCTCCTACTGTCTGTCATACTGTCTGAAATTCCACCATTAAGATTTAAGTCCTTTGAGCCGTGGGTAGTTTTGTAATCACCCAAAAGAGTTCTTCTTGCCCACTGCACAGATAAACCAATTCACTGAGATAGCAGTGTTGCAGTTTAATAGAGAAAGAGTTTAATAGTCACCAGTTTAGCCAAGTGGAAGAATGGGAGATGTTGCTCAAATCCACCTCCTCAGAAGCTTGTAGGTTAGGGTTTAATGGATAATTTGGCAGCAGGGGTCTAGGGAATGAGTGCTGCTGATTGGTTGGGGATGAAATCAAAGGAGTGTCCAAACTGTCTTCATGTGCTGACGCTGTTTCTGGGTGGGAGTCAGTTGCTTGGTATGAGCCATGGGTCTGAGTGGAGCCAGTTGGCAGTCAAAATGCAAAAGTCTGAAAATATCTTGCATCGAATCTTAGGTTTTGGCAATAATGATGTTATCTGTAAGAGCAGCTGAGCAAGTTACAAATCTTGTGACCTCTAAAACAATGGCGGGTTATCATTCAACCATACCCCTACATTTTAGCAAAATTCAGGCCCTTCCCATAATCCTAACCTCATGGCTTTTCATTACAAAGGGGATCTTAGTCCCTGAGCAAGGAAGGGGTTAGTTCTGGGAAGGGACTGTTGCTATTTTTTTTTAAAGTAAACAAAGGCAGTTAGCTTGTAGGGTTAGAAGCCAGGTCAAGTCAGATTAGGTTTCTCTCACTGATAATTTGTTCAAAGCCAGTTTCAGTTTTTGGTCCTCAAGATCACCTGTGTAATGCCAAATACTTTTATCTGAGGTGGACATTATGGAGGACTCTGACAGCTATGAGAGAGTGAGATAATTCAGGAGTGAGATCAGGGGAGGCACTCAAGGGAAGGTGGGGATAAAGAAGGGAGAGAGAAAATAGGGAATTGGAATGCTCCCATGATAAATTGTTAGTTGAACTTCACTTGTTTTGTTGCTGAGAGAAACTTCTCTTTAGAGATTAAATATTTCAAAATTTTCCATTGCAAATCAAAAATAGCCACATAATGACTTTTTAACAGTATCTCCAGATCAATAAAGGCATCAAGATATTTCCAAGTAATCATGTAAATAATAAAATGTCACTTTGTTTTTATAAAGGTACTTAAGCTTGCTCTCCAATAACCTTATAAAACTCCAAGAAATCACTCTCGCCTCTCTGACCCTGCCTCCTCGGGAGGAGGATTTATCCTTATATTTCTGTGTGGCTACACTGTACCCCTGAGAGTCCAGTGCTCTCCACACCCAGGAAGTAGATGTCTCTGCAGATGCATTACTGCCATCCCTAATTATAGGGCATACACCAGTTTCTGGTGTCTAAATTGGCCTGGAACATTCATTTGTCTGTTGGTTCCATTTTTCAATGGAACTCCTTCCCTCTAACCAGGATCCCCACATGCCTGTCTCATTTGTCCTTCTTTCCACTTTCCTGTGCAGCACCTTCTCCTCACTGATACTCCTTACTAAATTTACTTAGCCCTTTAAGCCATGTATTGTGTCACCCACAGCCGTTAAGCGATAGTGGCAAAGACAGAATTAGAACCCAGTCTCCCGCTATGAAGGTTAATTTTATGTGTCCACTTGACTAGGTTAAGGGATGCTCAGATAGTTGGTAACGTTGTTTCTGGATGTGTCTGTGCGGGTGTTTCTGGAAGAGATCAGCACTTGAATCAGTGGACTGTGTAAAGAAGATCACTGTCACCAATGTGGGTAGGCGCCATCCAATCTGTTGATGGCCCAGATGTAACAAAAAGTTGAGGAAGGGTGAATTCTTTTTTTTTTTTTTCATTTTTCTTAATTTTATTGCATTTTAGGTTTTGGGGTACATGTGAAGAACATGCAAGATTGTTGCATAGGCACACACGTGGCAGTGTGATTTGCTGCCTTCCTCCCCATCACCCACATCTAGCACTTCTCCCCATGCTATCTCTCCCCAACTCTCCTCCCCACACTGTCCCTCCTCTATTTCCCCCCAACAGACCCCAGTGTGTAGTGCTCCCCTCCCTGTGTCCATGTGTTCTCATTGTTCAACACCCGCCTATGAGTGAGAACATGTGGTGTTTGATTTTCTGCTCTTGTGTCAGTTTGCTGAGGATGATGGTTTCCAGGTTCATCCATGTCCCTACAAAGGACACGAACTCATCGTTTTTGATGGCTGCATAATATTCCATGGTGTATATGTGCCACATTTTCCCTGTCCAGTCTATCATCGATGGGCATTTGAGTTGTTTCCAGGTCTTTGCTATTGTAAACAGTGCTGCAATGAACATTCGTGTGCACGTGTCCTTATAAGGAAGGGTGAATTCTTTCTTGCTTCTAGAGCTAGAGCACCCCTCTTCTCCTGCCCTCAGACATCAGGGCTCAAGGTTCTCAGGCCTTCAGACTTCAGAAATTAGACTGGTGGCCCCCCAAGTTCTGAGGCCTTAGAACTCAGACTGAATTATCTCACTGGCTTCCCTGGTTCTCCTGCTTGCAGATAGCATGTTGTGGGATTTCTCAGCCTCCGTCATCACATGGGCTGATTCCCATAATAAATCTCTGTCTATCTGTCTGTCTGTCTGTCTGTCTATCTGTACATCTGTTCATCCATCTTATTAATTCTGCTTCTCTTGTGATCCCTGACCTCCTGTCTCTCTCAGCCCAGTGCTTTTTTCTCTTACTTAATCTGTGTAGAATTATTATGCTCTCCCTGAGTTTATAAAAGCTGGATTGAGGAATTATACCCTTTTAACTTGTGTTTTATCATATGTTCCGGCCTCCTGCAAGCCACTTGCCCTCAATTTATCCTTCATCTTGCTGCAAGAATGATCTTTCCACACATAAATTTGACTGTATCAGTACCCTGCTGGAAGCTGCTTTATGGATTCCTTGCCCATAGGATGAAGTCCTAGCTCAACAGCAAGTTATAAAAGGCTTTCCACATCCTAGCCGCAGTCCAGCTGTATTGGTTACTTATTGCTGTGTAACAAACTACCTTAAAAATCACAGCTAAAACCAGCAACCATTAATTATTATAGCTCAAGTGCCTCTATGTCAGCTGGAGGCTCTGACCTTGGCTTGGCTGGGCCACGTTACTGGGGGCAACTCTGCTTCCTATGTTTCACGTCCTTCTCCTGGAAACAGTGGGCTAGCCCAGGCATGTTCTTTGCCTGGCAATGGAAGAAGCACAGTGAGAGAAAGAAACTGTACAAATCCTCTGGAAACCTAAGTTTGTATCTGGCACACTGTCACTTCTGCCTTATCCCGTTGGTCAAAGCAAGTCCCATAGCCAAGCCCAGAGCCAGAGAAGGAAGGCTTAGTCAAATTCCATGGCACAGGGTATGGATTCAGAGAAGTGCGTAAAGAATTGAAGGCTTAAATGCAATTCACTGTAACAGCTCTATAGTCTTGTCTCCTAACATTTCCTACCTGGAAGATTTTAGGACATTTGCTCCCATTATATTCATTGTTTTTAGCCCTACAAATTACACTCTCATCACATTTTCTCATCGACATGCTTTCGTCCAGTGTTTTTGCACCAATTTGACAGCTCTTTACACTTCTGTGTACACCCCACCCTGGACAATTAATACCTTCTTATTAATTAATTTATTTTGAGATGGAGTCTTGCTCTGTCTCCAGGCTAGAGTGTAGTGGTGCAATCTCGGCTCACTGCAACCTCCGTCTCCTGAATTCAAGCAGTTCTCCTGTGTCAGCCTCCCAAGTAGCTGGGATTACAGGTGCCCACTACCACACCCAGCTAATTTTTGCATTTTCGGTAAAGATGGGATTTCGCCATGTTGACCAGGCTGGTCTCAAACTTCAGGTGATCCGCCCGCCTCAGCCTCCCAAAGTGCTGGGATTATAGGCGTAAGCCACCACACCCAGCCTGCTTTCTTATTTTTTAACACTCAAGTTAGAATCATCTCCAGAAAAGCCTCTGTGGAGTGCTAAATCCAGTTTATATGGGCTTGGAAGAGCTAAGGGTTAGTATCTGCCCTCAACTCCTTGTTCAGTGATGACATGTTGGAACATTGGAATTAGCACCCATGGAAATATTTACACCACAGAAATTGGCAAATACAAATCAGAGCTTATTCTCTTTTCCTGAAGATTGTGCTGTTAAAGATTTAGCAGCACAACACTGAAGCCTCTCTTAACACACTCACCTCTTCAGTCTGTTTTTCTATTATTCTAAATACCTAGATTCCTGTGTCATCCTTAATTTCTTCATGTATCCCCCAGCTGGATGGTAAGTCCCAGTAGTCAAATAATGTGTCTTATTGGTCTCAGGATCCCCAGCACTGAGCATATCAACACTCAGTTGATGCAAAAGTGTGCATAAAATGAAAGATGTAAGTGACCAGCTATTGTTTGGGTTGAGAAGATGGCCATGAGATATGAGGGCATCACAAAAAGGTTTGTCTAGAAACACACACACACACACACACACACACACACACACACACACACACCCCTTTTTCCTCCAGCCTACCACTGCTTGTTGTATCAAATCTCTAGCAAGTCCCAGAGGGTAATATTCATCCTCTTGAAAGGAGACTAGTGAGAGTGAGTCCTTTAGCATCTATTGCAATGTTGGTATGGGATCATTTCTTGAAAGATTCAGAAAATATAACAGAGAGTTTCTTAGAAGCATGGTTTAAGAGGTGCATTTTGAGGGAGCAGAGGCAGTGGTATAGTCTATTGCAACCAGGCTTTCCACAGATTGGGGACTGAGAGTGTAAAAATGGAATTGAAGGTGGGGCACAGTGGCTCATGCTTGTAATCCCAGCACTTTGGGAGGCTGAGGTGGATGGATCACCTGAGGTCAGGAGTTCAAGACCAGCCTGGCCAACATAGTGAAACCCCATCTTTACTAAAAATGCAAAAAATTAGCTGGGCATGTCCAGCTACTCGGGAGGCTGAGGCAGGAGAATCACTTGAATCCAAGAGGCAGAGGTTGCAGTGAACCGAGATCACGCCACTGTACTCCAGCCTGGGCAACAAAAGCAAAAAACTCTGTCTCAGAAAAAAAGAAAAAAAGGGACTTGAAGGCTTCCACTGAAATGACACAAAGATGATGGACACATGGGAAATGCTGCACTTAATACGGCGAGTCATGGGCACTTCTGCTTTGGTCTAGACTGAATAAGGGACATTGAGTTGAAGGCACTTATTGTGGGAGGATATATTCACAGGTAACCTTTTGGAAGTGCCTTGACCTATTTTTCCTTTTAAGCTGCACACAGCCCAATTCTAATTTTGAAGAAGCGTTTCTGAAGTTTCTAGAGTGTAAGATTAATCCTCAGTGTCTGTGGCATTTTTATGACAGCTTTGACTTTTAAAGTGGAACCAAATTTAGTTTGGAAAATGAGCCAAGAAAACATGTCTCTGTTAACAAATTGAGCCTTGGTGCTATTGTTCTGTCATTCCCACTTCTAAGGTAAATGCGTAGGAGTAATTTGAGATGTGCGAAGGCCTGACATCCAGAGCTAGCATGGGGTAAAGCTGGGGACTGTGGGGATGGCGGTGTCTAGTGGAGGAAAAGCGTTGTTTCACAGATCACATGGCATAAGTAAACCAGGAGACTGATGTCTAAGTACAGGCTAGTCAGTTTGGGGGTCAGCGGAGATGTGCTAATCACTGGGAGTGGAAGGAGCGCTGAGCATGGGCTACTTTTAGTGACTGAGCTTGTCAGAGAGGAGTCTTACACTTGAGGAATTGTGATTAGAGACTGAGAAGTCCAGAGTCATCCTCTGAGTGTCACTGCCTATGAGCTGCTCATAGGCTTTGCCAGCAGTCTCTGGCTGTAATATATGGGATTGGCGATTGCACTGCCAAACTCTGGCAAAACACCCTTAGATCTTGCCATTTGCTTAGGAAAAGAGCTAGCCTGTTTTTTTTTTTTTTTTCAATAATAGTTGATAAAGTGCATGTTTCCTCTCAATTATAGATGGTTTTTCTGTGCTTCTGTTTTAAAGTTGGGGTAGAATGAAGGTGGAAAATATAAATTTGTTGCATGAGGAAATGGGTGGGACCTTAAATAAAGGCATGGATTCCTCCACCCAACAGGGCTTTTTTGGCTCACGCCTGTAGTCCCAGCACTTTGGGAGGCTGAGGTAGGTGGATCACTTGAGGTCAACTCTTGAGGTCAAGAGTTCAAGACCAACCTGACTGACATGGAGAAATACTGACTATACTCAAAATAACAAATTAGCTGGACATGGTGGCACATGCCTGTAATCCTAGCTACTTGAGAGGCTGAGGCAGGAGACTCACTTGAACCCAGGAGGTGGAGGTTGCAGTGAGCCAAGGTTGCACCACTGCACTCCAGCCTGGGCAACAGGAGCAACCCTCTGTCTCAGTAAAAAAAAAAAAAAAAGAATAAATACGTTGGTAACTACACCCCTTTGAAGAGTTATCAAGGTTATATGAATTACTTTAAAGGCTTGCGTTTATATCTGTGGACCTGAATTTATAAGAATTAGAGCATAGAAGTGAGGCTGAGCTTTTGGGCCAATATACATCATAATTATAGGTAAATATGCAAAGGCTTAACAACAAAAGACTCAGAAAGGAAACAGAAAAATGTTGGATTAATGAGAATAGATTGAGCACATATGTATAACTGTGCATCCTCCAAAAACCATTAAATATATATTAAATTTGTGATATTAAATATATACTTAAGAAGAGTAAACTAGCCTGGCCAACATGGCAAAACCCCGTTTCTACTAAAAATACAAAAATTAGCCGGGCACGGTGGCACGCGCCTGTAGTCCCAGCTACTCAGGAGGCTGAGGCAGGAGAATTGCTTTAACCCAGGAGGCAGAGGTTGTGGTGAGCCAGGATTGCACCACTGCACTCCAGCCTGGGCGATAAAGTGAGACCTTGTCTGGAAAAGAGGAAGAAAGAAGAAGAAGAAAGAAGAGGAGGAGGAGGAGGAAGGAAGGAGGAGAAGGGAGAAGAAGGAGGAAGGAGGAGGAGAAGAAGAAACCACAAGGACAATGCATATGGGAAAGGAGATGATTGTAGCAACGTTTTGAAGGCTTAAAAGCAGAAGGGCAGTGGTAAACATATCAGATATCTTTTGTATGCCATTTCAAATTTTCCCAGCCTTGGGCAAGACAGCTGAATGATATTCATCTGAGGCACTCTGAAGGCACTGCAGAGGCTCTCCGATACCTGCGGACAGAGCAGAAAGGAGGCTTCTGAGGAGTAAAAGCCTGGAAGTTGAACTAGAGAGCAGAGAGAGCTGTCCAGCAGAAAGGTTGGCAGTCTGGCTTGAAGCAGTTGTAAATCTCCCATAGCTAAAACGTGCGGGCTGGGCAGTAAAGCACAAAGAGATCTTCAGAGTCTCTCCAGTGCTCTCATCCCAAGCCCAGTTGGAGGAAAAGTCCTAATCCCTTCCTCAAAATGCTTGGAGCCAAGGAGTAAATCTAGCTAAAGCTTCAACCAAGTCCAACTACAGATTAAATTGACTCAGGCTGCCACACTCATGAACTGACCCTAAAGAGGTATGCCCTTTTCTGGAGGTAAATATTAGCACATAAATTTTTTTTTTCTTTCATAGAGATGGGGTCTCACTATGTTGCCCAGGCCAGTCTTGAACTCCTGGGTTCAGATGATCCTCCTGCCTCAGCCTTCCAAAGTGTTAGGATTATATGTGCAAGCCACCATACCTGGCCAATGTTAGCACTTTTTATGCTACTATTCTTTAATATACAATTACTACCATACAATTAAAATTAAAGAGATATGTGAAGGACCAAGAAGATATGACTTGTGGTTAAGAGAGGTCAGTGGAAGCCAACCCAGAGATGATTTTAATATTTGAATTATCAGACATGGAGTTTCAAATAAGTAGAAAAAAATTGTTAAAATACCTAGTGAAAAATAGGTGCGAATCAATAGGGAACATAAGCAGAGAGCTAAACACTATTAAAAAGGACCTAATGAAAATCTTACAAATAAAAGAAAATGATATTGGAAGTAAAAAATTTTTTGATTGTTTAATAGCAAACCAGACACAGCAAAGGAAAAGTGGGTTAATAGAAGCACAACACCTGTAGAAGTGCAAAACATACTGAATATTGCCAAGTGAGTTAAAGAAGACCTAAATAATAAAGAGATATATATATCTATATATAGATATATATAGAGATATACCTTGTTAGTGCATTGCACCACTCAGTGTTGTTCAGATGCTCATTCTTCCTAACCTGATCTATGAATAGATGATAGATTCAGCACAAATGCCACAAATCCTCTAAGTCTCACCTCTTGTCTCAGCCAAAACTGTAGAGGCCAGTTTTGAGCATGCTTCAGACACTTTCATAGAAGTCTAAACTGACAGTGCCTCTCTTAGGTTTCTTGGATGTCAAGTGGTGGGATGCTTAGTGGAACCTGGTTGACAACTCACATACAAGTGGCCCGTAGCTGTGGCCAAGAATATAATGCATTCTTCTCTCTCTCTCCTTTCTTGATTCGCCCCCATTCCTAACTCAGCATCATACCCACACATAAACATGTTGTGAATCAGCCCAAAGATCTGCTTTTGAGGAATCCAGATGACAATAACTGGTTCAGCAGGCTTGAAAAAGTTGTACCTTCTGCCAGCAGTGGAAAAATCCAAGAAGAAACTTGTAGCATGGAAACGTCCAAAGGCTCAGAAACTTATGACATTGGGTACCTCTGGAAGTGGGATAAAGAAAGGATAACAACAGAGAGACTTTTTAAAAAAGTTCGATTTTGAATCTCCTTACCAATTCTGTTTGTTAGAATGACAGCCTTAGTGTCACCTTAGCAGAATCTTTGAGGTTTGTTCTCTCTAGTAAGAGAATCGAGGGCTAGGAGACGTTAAGACAATTGAGGGTAGAGATTTAGTGAAAATGTCCTTGCTGAATTTTTAAACCTCTCCTCTCCCTCTTCAGCCTCTTTGCTTACTTTGTTTCTAGAATGCTGGCAGTCAGCTTTAGATCCTCTAGACAAGAAATTAGAAGACTCCACACTAAGAAATCTAACTAGCCGGCTTGCTCAGCAGGCTTCCCCAAACATGGAGTCTTGCTGCCCAGGTCTGTCTTAACCTGAATCAGGATGAGGGGGTGGCGGGTCAAGGTGGGGCTGTTGGCCATCCCCATGCTTTTTGCATACCTGTAATCCCACCCCCTGAGGTCTCCCTTGCCCTTCACTCATGGAAGTCTTCAGGCAATTTTTTCACCTACATGGGACTGCGTATCTGCTACCAACACTCCATGGATGTGGTTGGAAGTCCAAAGTAATTTTTCTTTTACATGGCTTTTCAACATCCAGCTATGACTGGTACAAGATGTGGGAAGGTCTCACCTTAAGGTTTCATTGAGTGATTGTCCTTGATTTTTTAGTCTTTGGCTTCAGTGACAAACTGAGACTATATCACTATTCCATATCTGAGCAGGCCAGCATCGTGGAAGCGCTTTTGTGGCATCTGTCTGTCAAATGGAAGTATCTTGAGATTCACTGTCTACTCCTTCTCCATAGCCTACTCCAAGATGAAGGTGTGCTGTCACCCATCCTCACATGGCTGATGAACTACTTTGTATTCTCTTGAGGCCTCACGCCAGTCTTTGGGCCATACACTCAGCCCTCTGAGAGAGAGCTGTGGGACCAGTGGGCAGGGGTCTGCAACAATGACAGGAACTTCATCACTGACAGTCTCTTAGAGCACATCAATCAGAGGAAGCAGTTTAGAAGGCACTGGGTGGGAGCTCTTGCCTCTGAAAATATCCCCATTTATTTTATCTATGGGCTCTTGGATCCTGTAAATCCCTATCCTGAATTTTTGGAGCTGTACAGGAAAATGCTGCTGTGGTCCACAGTGTCGATTCTGGGTGATTGCATTAGCCACTATCCACAGCTAAAGGATCCGTGGACTTCTCAAATGCTTATATGGATTTCATCAACTCCTTCTGAGCTGGAAAGAGTAGCTTTCCTGTATTATTTTCCCTACTCCCTTGTATGTTGTATATTCCCCTTAGGAAGAAATTCCCAAAAGACGTCGTAACCATCAAATACTGTTCTCTCACAAAGTCCTCTTTACTCAAATTGGTGAACGGTATATAGGAAGAAGCCAGCAGGAGCTCTGACCAAGGCTGACATAATAGTCTACCTCCCATTACTTTGACATCTGATCAAATGTATGGAATTGCCTTTGTTTTTGTGTTTTTAGGAAATTTTGATGAGCACTACTACTCACTGATGAGTAAAACGCCTAGAAGACTTTTTAACTCTTTGGACTTTTCTAAAATATTTAGAAGTGCTAATATCTGGTCCAGCCCTGACAGGAATTCTACAGTAAGAATGAGAAGTGGGCTTCCTTACCTCTCACTGACTGGCTTTTTAAAAGTTCTTTATGCACTTGTACCAATCAGAGCTTAGTCTCCTTTATCTACCTTTGGATATAGTTGCATCAGCTGTTTTTAAACATTTTGTTAAAAGAGATAGTGGTTTAAATAATGTAGTATTCTAAGTATGATTTAAGACTATGATTTACCTACACATTACATAGATTTTATAAAGATACTAAACCAGCATATCCGTACTCTGTCAGGGTAGTGAACCTAATTAAACATGTTTCATTTCTGAATAAATTGAACTAAATCCAAACTTTACAGAATTTCCTGCAATCACAGGACATTAAGGACCAATAGCATCTGTGCCAGAGATTTACTGTTATTAGCTGGGAAGACCAATTCTAACAGCAAATAACAGTCGGAGACTCCTCATACCTCATTGCTTAGAAGCATGTCTCTCTTGAGCTACCATAGAAGGGAAGAGATTGTTTTGTAGTTCAAGTCACCATATAGAATGTACATTGATTCCTTTATGATGACTGCTTACCACCCCATTGCCTGTGCCAGAGAGGCTTTCTCATGGACCTCAGTAATTCCTGTGCTTTAGAGACAGGAAATTTCCAGAAATCTTAAGAACAACTTCTGAAAGATTTGTGAGCAAATGATGCTGAATACTTTTTTAAAGCCACATTTCATTGTCTTAAAGCAGGATTATTAAGTGATTATTTAAAATTTATTTTTTAAATTAGCAACTTCAAGTGTAACAACTTTGAAACTAGAATATTTTCTGTCAATAAAAATGAATTGTGACCAAAATAATCCAACTAGCCTAAGAGAAAAGAGTTCTAAAGATACTGCGATTACGCCTGGTGCAGTGGCTCATGCCTGTAATTCCTGAAATTTGGGAAGCTGAGGAGGGCAGATCACTTGAGGCCAGGAGTTCAAGACCAGCCTAGACAACACCTAAAAACCTGTCTCTACTAAAAATACAAAAATTAGCTGGGCATGGTGGTACCCACCTATAATCCCAGCTACTTGAGATGCTGAGGCAGGAGAATCACTTGAACTGGGGAGGTAGAGGTTGCAGTGAGCCAAGATCACGCTGCTGCACTCCAGCATAGGTGATAGAGCAAGATTCTGCCTCAAAAAAAAAAAAAAAAAGAGATACTAGCATCCAGATTTCCCCAAATAAATAACTCAGTTAGAATACCACATTCAGCAGGTCTCAGCATTTGGCCAAATTTTCCAATCGGTTTTTTTTTTTAATCCTATTTTTAAATATGAAGAAACAGCTATGAACTGGTAAACACCTAAGGAAGCCTGCAACATGAATGACAGATATCAAAACAACTAACAGAAAACAATAAAACTTGGAAGAAGTAGAGACAATGCAGGAAGATGAAACTTCAGAAAGGAAAAAGCAACTATTATTAAGAGCCTCTGAAATGTAAGAGGATTCATGAAACAAGAAGAGGTGTTGGTGAAAAATAAATAAAGAACAAGGAACACTTATCTTCGTTATTTGTGCTGCTCAAATATAATAATGAGACTGAGTAATTTACTAAAGAATAGAAATATGTTCTCTCATAGTTCTGGTGGCTGGGAAGTCCAAGTTGAAGGTGCTAACAGGTTTGGTGTCTCGAGAGGGCCTGGTCTACACTTCCAAGATGGTACCTTGGAGCCTTCATCTTCCAGAGGAGAAGAATGCTGTTCCTCAAATAGCAGAAAAGCAGAAGAGAAGTGACTCACTCTCAGAAGCTCTTTTTATGGAGTCATTAATCCATTCATGAGTGCTCTGCCCATTTGGCCCCATGTCTCAACACTGTTAAATTGGGAATTAGCTTTCAACATGAGTTTGGGAGGGGACAGAAACATTCAAACCATGACACAACTTTTGAAAATTAAAAGTATAGTATATAAATAAAATTCAATAAAAAGCTGATAAGATAAAGTTGAGAAAATCTTTTGTAAAATAAAGCAAAAAAAAAACATTAAAAATGAAGATGAAATAAATGACAGAAAATATAAGATAATTATGTTACTTCCCCCTTATTATATCCTACATTTGAATGATGTGAATTCCAGAAAAGAATGGAGGATATGTGGCATATCATTGCTAAATTTCAGAACATAGGATAAAGAAAAAAAATCTATAAGCTTTCAGAGAGAAGGAGAGAGAGAAAAATGAAACAAGCCATATATGAAGAATCAAGGATCAGATTTCACACCACCACCAGATGCTAGAACACAACTGATCAATATCTTTTAAAATCCTGAGCAAATATATTTTCCCACTAGATTTCTGTACCCAACTAAACTATCAATAAAGAAAGGCTAGACCAAAGACAATTTGGACTTTCAGGGGCTCACAAAAATTACTCTCATGTACCTTTACCCAGGATGCTAGCTGCTGGGTAATGTGCTTCACAAAAATAAAAGCATAAAGACATTGGATCCAAGAAGAAAGAAGTCAAAGAAATTCTCAAAACTTTGGTGAAATGAATTCCCAGGAATAGAGTGTGAAGCAGACCTAGAGTGGGACAGGTCAGAAAATGCCAGGAAAGATTCATCCAAGTAAAGAAAAAAATACAACACCCTCATGTGTCTGAATACATAGAGGAAAGATTTGGGTTATTGGGGGAAAATAGAGGCTGAATTAGAAACAAATAGAAAACTAAACAAAAAAGAGAAAACCATTACTTTAGGAAAAACAAAATTGTTCAAGAAGGGAAAAGTAAAGATAGTATACTGTACCTATGTTGTTCATATCTATAGGTTCAATGCTATGAATAACACTGAAATTGTCATACTAATGCACACAGTGAGTATTAATCTAAAAAGAAATATAGTATAATTATATTGAAGGGATCCTGGCACAGAGAGTTTGTGTGAATGTGGGTGGCAGTAATGATGGTGTGGTGTGTGTGATAAAGGAATGGGAGATGATGAATAAGACCTAATTTCTTATTTTCCCTATATGATACCTAAAATTGAAAATTCAAAAAGTAGGAAATGCAAGGTTGTTATTTTTATATATGGAGGTAAATAACAAACAGTTAAAATAATTTAAGTAGTTGCTATTGGAAAAGAGAAGAGATGGAAGTGGGAGATTGAATAGGAGGATGATTTGTTTTTGGAACAAGTCTCATAGAATTGTTTGATTCTATAAATTATGTGAAAATCTAATTGTAAAGAAAACAAAAACAAAACTTGAAAATAATTACATAATTATGGCATGCTTCTAAAAAGCAAAGGAGCACATATGGAATGAGATTAAATTGGGAGGACAAGATTTGTCCATTCGCCACAGGAAATTGCAGGCTTAGATGGAACACTGTGAAGAAGAAATCTGGGAGCCCCTGAGGGGGTAGGGAGGTAGCCCTGTGCGTGGCATAGCGTTTGTACCTACATATTCCCACTGTCCAATTTAAATCTAATTCAGCTCACATACATAATTTAATTTTTGGAAGCAGCATTAAAATAAGTAAAAAGAAAATAATAAAATTAATTTTAATATTGTATTTGATTTAGCTGGGCGTAGTGGCTTGCACCTGTAATGCCAGCACTTTGGGAGGCTGAGGTGGGGGGATCATGAGGTCAGGGGTTCAAGACCAGCCTGACCAACATGGCGAATCCCGGTCTCTACTTAAAAATACGGAAATTAGCCGGGCATGGTGGTGCACACCTGTAATCCCAGCTACTTGAGAGGCTGAGGCAGGAGAATTGCTTGAACCCAGGAGGTGGAGGTTGCAGTGAGCTGAGAGCGTGCCATTGCACTCCACCCTGGGTGACAGAGTGAGACTCCGTCTCAAAAAAAAAAAATTAATATTGTGTTTGATTCAACCCGCTATATATTAATTATGATCATCTCACTGTCTGATAAGTATAAAAATTGTTGAGATATTTTACATTATTTTCTCCATAGTAAGCCTTAAACTCCATTGTGTGTTTTATATTTAAATACATCTCAATTCAAATGTTAAATTTTTATGAGAAATACCTGATCTATGCTTAGATTTTATAAAATTTATAATTGAAAAAGTAGATTCATATATTCAAGCTGTTACAAAAAATTTTCCAATAAATGAATCTTGTGCCAAAACTTTTTTCCCCTTAATGTTTGCATTTTATTTCTAAAACTGGTTCAACTTTTTGCTTCAAAGAATTAATTTGATTTTGAAGCAAAACCATATCAATTTTAAAACTACATCTGTCCAAGTTACATAAATTCATTAACTCTTATATCAAGTCAGTAACATTAACGTTGAATTCAAAAGAGTATTGCACAAGTTGAAAAGCAATTCTAAATTTATCAATATAAACATAGTGATGTTCACATTTTTCTTATAGTTTTTGCAGCCAATTTACCTAACAGTTGATTATAATTAAAATATGTGTGTCAATTCATGCTTTTAAAAAATATATAAAAACATCAGTAATTTGCTTTATGAAAAATTTATCCTTCAACATAAATTCTTTTTGCTTTCTGTAGAACTTGTTTAAATCATTCATATGCAATCTGATGTAGTTGAGAAAACATCAATCATGCTGCCATTTTTTACTTTTTTTTTTTGTTTCCAGAAAATCTTGAACTGGGGTTACTAGTATTGTAAGTCTTTATAAAACTCTTCCACAACTCTTAAGCGGTCAAGATTAAAGAGCACACAATCATTAATTTTATCATTTTCTATTTCTTTCAATAGTTCCATACACTTGTGTTTTACAACATGTACGGAATGATTTTAACAGCTGTATCAGTGATACTTTTCATTAAAAAAATTTAGCACAAATATTTTCAGTGTGTCTGATACAATGGCATGAAGCAATGAGGGAAAAATCAGTCTCTTGTTGTAAAATTCTGATAAATCTAGATTTTTAACCTAACATAGCTAGGCTATCATCTGTCTTGATAAAAACTAGTTTTTTTGTTTTGTTTTGTTTTTTCATATTTAGCTGAAACTCCTCTTTGACATTTCTAAATTATTCAAAGCTGTCTACATGTAGAGTTGGCTTTTTTCTTAAGGTCAGACACAACATTTCTAAGTAAATTTGAAAGTGTTTTTAAGCAAAAATGAACCCAAATGTGTCCAGTATCAACTGGGCACAGTCTCTTATTCTTTGTGGCTTGTATAAAGCATAAAGAAAGCAGTTTCTTCTTTTTCACATTTTAAATCAATTGATCTTTGACATTGTTAGTCTTACATTCTACAATCACTTGTTTGATGGCTTAATTGAAATTTTGCTTTTGTAAAATATCTTTTAGTCTCTTCCTCCGAGTTTTCTAACAAAATTTCCACAACTGAAATTATTTCTTTTACCATCTCTCCATCTAAACATGTGGGTTTGGGTTTGGTTTGGTCTGGATTTTTGTGAAAGATTTCAAGCCATTTTATACCTGACCAGAGTTATAAGATCAGATTCTATCAAAAATTTCTTAAGAAATTTTTGTTGGACATGTAATACTGATTGCAATTGACTAATTTATTTCTTCAATTCTTTTTGAGCTGTTGAGAGAAACTCCTGATCAAATTTAATGTGTGTTTGCTTTAAATAGCTCTTAATATTGCCCACGTTATTATCCTTTTTTTTTTTTCTTAACATAACAGCTTTTTTGTTTGGCTCTGTGGCAGCTAACTGCAATTGCCATATGTTGTGAGATTTGGAACACACGTTCTTCCCGTCTCTTTCATTCTTCACTGTTTGGGTCTTGGGACTAGCTTCTGCATGTCCACGCAATGCCACCTCAGTAGTATGCCTTCATCTGAAATTTGAAAATCTGCCCATACTTATTCTTTCTAACTAGAAACATAATTTAATTATAATTAAAATAAGTATTTCAATTTAATTACCAATTATAATTTGCATACGAATTGCTATAACTGGAGCTGTCCGCATGAAATATTCAAATAAATGCATTGTAATGTTATATTAGTGCATAGAAAAAAATCATTTGTACGGAGTCAATCTGTCCACCGACTGGATCAGCGGTGTGTTTGTGAATAATGCTGGAAGCATTGCTGGTGTCCCATACATGCACTCCAGCATCGTAACGATGCTTATGCCATGCAGTGGGTAAAGGGAAATGCTGTCTTATCAAAACAGGATAAAGTTGTATTGAAGAGGAAAATATTTTATAGTTTTTCAGCATTTAAATTTAAAATTAAATACAATTAAAATTGTAATACCTCAGGTGCAGTCGTCTCATTCATATGCTCCATAGCTACATGTGTCTAGTGGCCACTTTATTGGACGGCGCAACTTGGACGGTAGGAGAATGAGAACCGATTGCTAGGGTGCCAGGCATTTTGTTAGATAGACGGATCTCAAAGAAAGGATCTCAGTTATTCCCCAGAACAGTCCTGTCTGTTGTTACCCACATTGTGCATGAAAAACCGAGACGCAGTGAGATTTAGTGACTTGTCCGAGGCCATACAGTCAATCAGTGAAGGAGCTAGAAAACAGCTGTTAGTCCCACCCCAAAGCCCTCGCTGTGTGTGCTGTGATGGTTGGAGCCCCTTGCTTTGGTGTAACCATGAACATAAGCAAACCGGAAAACAGGATGCTTTTTTCTTATCTCCCTGACCGCTGGATCCCTTTTAAAATTCACAAGTCTCTAGTTGTTTTAATAATCTTGTAGGAGTGACAGTTGGAACAATCAAGAAATATATATTGTCTCCTTTGGACCAGGCACTGCTCTAGTGAACAAGAAACAAGACCCTCTGTCTTCATGCAGTTTACAATCTTATGCAAAAGGAACAGAAAATCACAATAAAAACACTGTGGGTGAGGTACTTTTCCCAAAACTAAACATCGTGGGCTTGTTTACAGTGATCCTCTTTTTTTTTTTTTATTGCATTTTAGGTTTTGGGGTACATGTGAAGGACATGCAAGATTGTTGCATAGGTACACACATGGCAATGTGATTTGCTGCCTTCCTCTCCAACAGTGATCCTCTTTAAGGTGACAGTGCTTTTCATGATCTTAGAATGGGATAAAGTCATCTCTGCATACAGTAATCCTGCCAAGGATGGCCATGCAAATAGGTCCTTAGTGGGAGCTTTTACTATTGAACTTGAAGTTATCACCTCCAATTTTGGGTAATTATTTTCACTCTTGTCCTTTTGTGCGTTATTATCCTTGGTGGGGGGGGGATGCTAACATGTTCTCGTCTCTAAAGAGAAGTGGGCAACAGGGCAAAGGGACAAATGATAAAACTAGAAGGGCAATGTCAGGCTGGGCATGGTGGCTGACACCTGTGATCCCAGCACTTTGGGAGGCCAATGTAGGCGGATAGCCTGAGGTCGGGAGTTCAAGACCAGCCTGGCCAACATGGTGAAACCCTGCCTCTACTAAAAATATGAAAATTAGCTGGATATGGTGGCAGGCACCTGTAATTCAAGCTACTGAGGCCACTGAGGAAAGAGAATTGCTTGAACCTGAGAGGTAAAGGTTGCAACTGCATTCCGGCCTGGGCGATAAAAGCGAAAGAAACCCTGACTTAAAAAAAGAGCAATGTGTTCCTATATGAAGAATGTCAGACAGATTATGAGACTTTGTTCCTTATAGGGAAACACATTCAGATCACCCCATACTAAGGTACTGATGTGATCAGTAGAACTATGATCAGTTAAAGCAACTTATCTATGGACCTATGGTTTCTTTTCAGGCGACCGCAAAAGCTACAAGAAGTTTCCTTTGGGCGGTGCAAACAGTTCTATCAAACTCTACCACCTGCGGTTTAGGATGCAGCTGAGGAGCACTGGGGGCTGGACTTCAAGGGTAGAGATTTATGCTTATGAAAGGCTTTTTTTCCTTAAGGCCGGCCTCAGGGGAGACAACCCTTACAGAATATTTTAGAGTTCAGCCAGATCATTGTGCAAATGGGGAAACCTAAAGTTCAGAGAGTTTAAGTGATTAATCTAAAGCCACAGCATATTCATTCAGTGAGACTAGGACGTCTGCATTTTCTTTCCAGCTAGTGATTTGTGGGTGAGGAGAGGAGGTAGGAGAGAGAATCGGAAGAATCTAGAGACGATGTGGCAAGCCTCGTAAGGCTGCGGTTTAGAGTCTGCTCCTGTATTTTCTACTCTGACCTTAGGCAGCTTTCTTCATTCTGCTGAGCTTTCAGAATCTCGGCTGTAAATTGAGGATGACACAGACTTCCTAAGGCTGTCGTAAAGACTTGATGAAATGATGGACTTGTATGCAAATGCCTTGACCTCTTCAAGATGAGAACTTTCCTTTACTCACTATCTGCAAAGTAGTCTCTAAGGAGAAATGGGCAACGTTTTATTGGGCTTCAAACCATCTATTTCAAACTTCGATCTCCCCAGGCTCCAGGATTAAGTGTTCTGGATGGGTAGATCAAACTCTACTGCCCTCCACCTGCTGGCCCCAAACTTCCCAGTGACTCTTTGTGTCCCACAGTGTCCCCTTTTCTCCCCAGCATCCTGTTTCTGTGATCATACTGTGTACCCATCTATCCTTTGTCACCTCTCAATCTTGCCCATCCTTGCTGGAGCTCCACCTAACAATTAGAAGCCTTTACAAGTATTTGGAGAGTGTGACAGGCTTTAAAGTGCTTTCACAGACATTCTCCCCTTTGATCCTCACAACAGCTCTGTGGGGGAGTCAGGGCGGCTGTTATCATCCCAATTTTATCACTAAGGAACCAGAAGTCATAGGGGCTAAATGATTTGCCCAAGGCCACAAGCTAGAGAACTACAAACTTTGAGGTCAGAAAGTCCGAGGTTAAAATCTCAGCTTTGCCACTTGCTAGCACTGTGGCCTCAGATGAGGTGTAGAGCTTTCCTGAGCCTCAGTTCTTCCATCTATAAATGGGGATATTTGTTGTGTATCTTCAAGGTTGCACATCCTGAATATGCAGTACTTTGTAGACAGCAAGTATTCAGCAAGCCAGACCAGAATCCAGTGCGTCTTGCCATTTCTCTACACTGTTCCTCAACACCACTCCAACTATTCTATTCATAAAGAAGGGCTTCCGTCTTTGAACTTCGGGAGCATTAATTGTCTATCAGGAGTCTTTGATTTCATGCCTCAGAAACTAACTCTGGCTGACAATCAACAAATAGGATTTTGCCAAGAGACTGTTAAGATCACCAAACAGAAGAGGTGAAAAATCACTTTTTGAGAAGGAACCATGGTAGCCCCAGGAATCCCAGCAGCTCACTGGGGACGGCCATTGGATGACAGTGCCAACTGTCTTTTTTCCCCCATCGTCTGTCTCTCTCCACTGAAGATCCAAATTTACAGAAGATCTGATTGACCTAGATTGGGCCAGATGGCCACCATGGGGGCAGATGGGCGGGGGTGATTGGCAGCCCACTGGAACGATATGGAATGGAGGAAAGGCAGTTCTACAAAGCAGAAATGCTCTCCAATAAATGGAGTTCATTACTTAGTTCTCATGTAACTCTTCGTGGCTGCTTTATTTGCTTGTGCTTCTGTCTTAGCATCCAGGGAGGTCAGGGTGGGAGTAAGGGAAGGACACCTCTGTCTTATGTTTAGATTTAATATGGAAGCCCAGAGATGAACCCACTGCCTTGCCCATAATTGGTGCTCAATAAATACCAGATGATTTTATTATAGCCTTCAGTCTTTCCGGTACAAATTAAGTTAGATCTTTCCTGACTTATCCTAGCTTCTAAACCTCAGCACTCTTACCTACATGCAGCCACCAATAAAGCAATCAATCAATAACAATTCACCTAATTAGCTTGTTCACATGAACCAATAAGTTCCCCAGGCCTAGCTGCTTCCCATCACCACCACTGCATGGGGTGCCAGGTGTCTTGCCAAAGGACTTGATTAATAAGTCATTATAATTGAAGCTGAATACAATTAATTGCATAATTTTGAACTCTTCAAGTTTAATTCCACAAAAATTACATCACAGAATTGAGGCATGATGAAGTATTTCTAACAAAAGGAATAGAGGGGACTTGCATAAACACTGGTTCATATTTGTGACATGCAATGCACATGCCAGGCATGGACGCTTGCCACTTCTGTCAACAAAAACTCACGTAGCTCAAATACTTAAATGAATTCTCAGGCATGTGGTTCACAATTGAAAAATACTGGACATTATCCTAGTCCGTCCCAGTATATGTGTATATATATATATATATATATATTTTTTTTTTTTTTTTTTTTTTTTTTTTTTNTTTTTTTTGAGACGGAGTTTCGCTCTTGTTGCCCAGGCTGGAGTGCAATGGCGCGATCTCGGCTCACCGCAACCTACACCTCCTGGGTTCAGGCAATTCTGCCTCAGCCTCCTGAGTAGCTGGGATTACAGGCACACACCACCATGCCCAGCTGCTTTTTTGTATTTTTAGTAGAGACGGGGTTTCACCATGTTGACCCAGGATGGTCTCGATCTCTTGACCTCGTGATCTACCCGCCTCGGTCTCCCAAAGTGCTGGGATTACAGGCGTGAGCCACCGTGCCCGGTCCCCCCAGTATTTTAATAATGTTAATCATATCCTCCTTAAATCTGTCCTGGTTGATTTTTTGTTTGTTTGTTTGTTTTTCCTGTATGCCCAGATCACAGATCTGCTCCTGTCTTTGGGTTTGTTTCAGTTGGTTTCGTTCGGTTGTATTTTCTCTCTCTTTGCAGTTTCCTTAAATTTGTTCTTTCAGATGGTTACTCACTTGCTGGAGGACAGGGTAGAAAGTAGCTGATGAATAAAAATAGTGCTGTCTGCCTTTGACAAAACTTTTACCCAATTGAGCCAGCAGGATTCTCATGAAGAAAATCTGAGAAATTAATTAATTAACTGTAACTGAATTTCACCTCTTTAACCTTAACTCGTGAGCAAACCTGAGCTAAATAAACATCTGACCATTCAATCTCTTTCACTTAAGGTTAACTTGAGTTTATTATTCAGGCTACTGCCCTTGTGTATTAGGCAGCGCATAAATTACGCATACTAATTACCCTGGATGGGGCACCACTTTAATGAATTCTTTTAATTAAACTGCAACACAGTGGTTTTGCACAGGATGGTCTATATTTCATTCTTAAACTATGTTAACCTTCATCTTTGGGCGGCTCACATGTCCAACCGGAGAAGGTCTGAGTTTAATTCATCTAAGTATATGCATTCCACAACCCCCACCCCTTGACTATCATAGGAAAATTTGAAAGATGTTTCTCTTCTGCTTGAAGGTTAAGAAATTAGATGCCTCTGTGAAAAGTTATGATTCTGCTGGGGATAGTGAGATGGAAAAGAAAAGGATCAAACAAAGAAAAACTGAAATGGCAGAATCAACCAGCACAGGACTGCAGTCTTTAAAACAGAAATAATAAAAGGCATATTAACAATGTTCTTATTAATATGTAAATTAAGCCAAAAGCATCCTTCACTTTGTGGTCTGTATATTCCTGGGTTTACAGCAGATAATCCTTACCAGGAGTCCAGTTTTCAAGGATACAATCAGTTCTCTATTATCTGAAACACTTAGTGGCTTCAGCAGTAAAGATTGAAACCAGTGCATATTTCAGCCATGAGTATTCATCTTCCCGTGTCTTTTTACTAAGCTGCTGCTTCTACGTAGAAAATTGACTGCCTTGAGTTTTACCTCCCTGGTATCTGATTGGGGATTTTGGGGAGAGGAAACAGTTGAGGTACTATCTAGACCCCAGGAAGCTTCACTGCCTTGGGTAGTTCATCTGGGAGAGCAGAGGCCTGTGGGTTATCAGGAACCATGAGGATCCCCAAGTCAAGTCATTATATATTAACTGAGCACCTATTGTCATTTGAGCCCAGTGCCTGTGCCAGAAGATCACGGTGATTGAGAATTGTTCCGTTTGTGTTTTTAATTTTTTTTTTTTTTTTTGAGTCGGAGTTTCGCTATTGTTACCCAGGCTGGAGTGCAATGGCGCAATCTTGGCTCACCGCAACCTCCGCCTCCTGGGTTCAGGCAATTCTCCTGCCTCAGCCTCCTGAGTAGCTGGGATTACAGGCACGTGCCACCATGCCCAGCTGATTTTTTGTATTTTTAGTAGAGACGGGGTTTCACCATGTGGACCAGGATGGTCTCGATCTCTTGACCTCGTGATCCACCCGCCTCGGCTTCCCAAAGTGCTGGGATTACAGGCATGAGCCACCGCACCCTGCCCCTGTCATTTTAATTTTTAAAGAAAAAGGAATACATTTGTGTATTTATATTTGTACTTTCGTAGATGAATTTAGGAAGATGCACAAAAAAACTGTTGAGAGGGTTTGCTTCTGAGAAATATTAAGGGTGTTTGCTGGGAGGGAAAAGTACTTATTCTATATCCTTCCCCTTTTCCTCTTCCCTCTTTTTTTTTCTATCATGGGCATGGAATCCTTTGTCATTTCAAACTTTGAAACAGTAAAAATAACTAGGGAGTTCATAGTTCACTCAGGGAGAAAAGCACATCACAATGTAATATATTAATAGCAAGTGCTGTGAAAGGTGAACACACAAACTCTTCTGCCAACACAGAGGCAGGATCATCCAGTAGTGTCTGGTGGAGTCGGGGAAGGCTCCTTGGAGGAGGTGGCGTTTAAGTTGGGCCTTGAAGCATGAGTGTGAGAGTTTTTCAGGTTAAGCCTCAGCCATTGAGTAATGGGAAGAGGAAGATAGCATAAGATGATTCTACCCAGCCAAGATTGTTCTTACTTAAAAATCCCATTAATAGATATGGTACTCCAGGGCTTTCCTGATGACATGTAGAAATAGCATTAGAATGGGTACAACAAAGTTAGAAAGAATGAATAAGACCTATTATCTGATAGCACAATGGAGTAACTGTAGTCAATAATAATGTGACTTTACATTTTAAAATAACCTAAAGAGTATAACTGGATTGTTTGCAATTCAATGGATAAATGCTTGAGGGGATGGACACCTCACTCTCCACTATGTACCGATGTGCTTATTTCACACTGCATACCTGTATCAAAACATCACATATACCCCATAAATACATGTACCTACCTACTGTGTACCCACAAATATTACAAATCAAATAAATAAAAATAGCATTTGAATTATTCTGAATTCTGACAAGAAGGTGATTGGGAGTGATACATTGTAAATAATCTCAAAAAAAATTGTTCACTCTGGAAAATAAATGGACATGCCTGAAATCCAAACTTCAGTGTTTTTCCAAAACTTCCTGAAAAATTTTCACCAAGCCTTAACTTAACCTAAAATGTGTACAAATCAACTAACCTATAGGTAGAATATAACTGAACTTCATTTTGATGAGAAATATAAAGAATATATAGTATTTTTTAATCAGCAAAGCCTAGCTGTTAAAACCTTTCATTACATTTGGAAACAGTATCCCCACCTTCACCTTGTAGCCAGAATAGAGGAAGAACAGGGAAAGGAAAGACCAAGGTGCTCTCAAATTCCATATTGTGCCATTGATGGAGTTCTTTGGGGCACCAAATTTCCTTATCACGAGGTCACTAAGGATCACCTGATAGAAACTGGGTGGTTCCAAGCCAGGCAAAGAAACCCAGCCTCCCAAGCACAGAGCCACAAGTCCTAGAAAGAGGGATTTGGTAGAACTTGGCTTGGCGCTCCAGGACTCACAGAGATCCCATGTGCATATCCAACGACAAGGGGAAGAGGCAAGGTGATTAATCTCATCTCTACCCTGAGGCTGATATGATCAATACCTTTTAGTTATTTACTGAGCCAGGGATATTTGCCAGATGCAGAAAATGCAAAGATGGATGTCACATGGTTGCTGCTCTCCAGTAGCTCACAGGGAAAAGAGAATCACAGACAATCCACTGTCATTCAGAGGAATGAATGTATTCCTCTAGCCAAAGCCAAGCACAGAGCCGGGAATCAGGACTCTTCCCCATGAAACTGGGAAGATTTCCTAGAGAGCCTGAAGACTCCGGACTACGGTGCAAAGATACATTTAAAGTGAAATCTATTGAAAGGTTTAACTGATGTTTTCATTATTTTACACCTTCTGCAGAAGAAAGGCTGATATGCATAGATAGAATATAATTAAAAGGCAGAGTTCTACAGTGGATAGATGGCTAAACCCAAGGAAAAATGTTTCTGTTCCCTGACAGTCGGCAAATTCAGGAAGCCCCATAGTTTGTTAAAGAATCTATGACAAAAACTAGGCTCCAGAGTGAATGTTTTATGATGACAATAGCGTCTCCTGAGACAGACAACTCAGGTCCCCTTTGGATGTGCTGTGTGACGTTGGATAAGTCATATAGCCTCTCTGACTCTCAGCTCCTCGTATGTAAGACTTGGATAATAATAGAACCTACATCACAGGGTTGTTGACGGGGATTACATGAGCTATTACCATAATTAGTATGAGTAAGGCAAGCACATCTTAGTATGCTAAACAAGAGCGTTTCTTTCTTTCCTTCCTCCCTCCCTCCCTCTTTCTTTTCTTCCTCCCTCCCTCCCTCTTTCTTTTCTTTCTCTTTCTTTCTTTCTTTCTTTCTTTCTTTCTTTCTTTTGAGACAGAGTCTTGCTCTGTCGCCCAGGCTGGAGTGCAGTGGTGCGATCTCAACTCACTGCAACCTCTGCCTCCCCGATTCAGGCGATTCTTTTGCCACAGCCTCCCGAGTAGCTGGGACTACAGGCACCTGCCACCACACTCGGCTAATGTTTTGTATTTTTTTTTTAGTAGACATGGGATTTCACCGTGTTGCCCAGGCTGGTCATGAATTCCTGAGCTCAGGCAATCCACCAGCCTCGGCCTCCCAACATGTTGGGATTACAGGCATAAGCCACTGAGCCCAGACAACAAGAGCACTTTTAAACACAAGAGTTTTATGGCCAAACCACCAGAAGTGACTGTAGAAGTCTTGGGCATGTGAAACTCCAAACTCCCCCTACCCCCCACCACACACACACACACACACACACACACACACACACAGCCACACATAATTATTTTGGTTTACCCAACCAATTATTGTTACTGAGGACCTATGTGAAAGACCTGGGATGAATCCTTAAACAACCAAATGCTACTTTTATTGATTTACTTAGAAGCTGAGAGGGTCAGTCCTTTCTGGCCCTGTTGAATTTCTCAGAAATGACGTGTATTTCACACAGAGGGTGAGTGCATGCTTGTGTTCAGGTTTGCCCGTGAGAAGAGGGTGTATCTCAAATAGCAAGAGCACCAGCACTGGAGAAAAGACCCAACCCCAGGAAGGCACAGTCAGGCCCTCTGTAGGCAGCCACCTGGGGCCGCCCACTCCCCTGGAGTGACTCCAGGACTCAGCGCCAGTGCGCTCCGCTTTGATCCTTTTGTGTTCCCAGGGCTTCCCAGGTGGCGCTTCTGCCCGAGGCTTTCTACACACAGAGTGTCTTCAGGCTGTCCTCTGCAGCAACATATGCCGTGACTTACCATCTGGCCTTTATGCAGCTCTCCAGTGGCCATGGTATGAAAACCAGCCTGTTTGGCAGCTACAAGTGCCCGCAGTCTCTTCGGTCTCTTTCTTGGTCTGAGTGTTTTTCAACATCAATAGATGTAATTAAGAAGAACTCAATCCAGCATATGGACTCAGGAGTACATTATGACCACGAAGAAAACTCTATCTTGGAAGAGGAGCTGCTTGGGGTGGGCCCAGCCTTGGTCTCCGGGACAAATGGAGTGCCTGTGGCAGTGGGCCTGGCACACTCATTTACAGCTGGACACAGTGGCCATTGCCCAGGCCTGAGGCTCAGCTCTAGAGGGAAGCTGGGAGCATCGCCACGCCTCACCGACCGCCAGAGCCAGGCTGGAGGGGCGCGCAGGCAGCTTGCTGATGAGAGCGTGTGTGGCTATTGGCTCTACACACTGGGGAGAACCCTAGAACTGCTCAAATCCAGGGGTCAGTCTCATTTATGTTGCTGTTCTTTGAACAGAGAAAGCATTAGCAGTTGCTGAATGGCAGCTACTTCCAGAAGGCATGGAGGGAGATGCCAAAATCCATCTCCAGAGAGTTGAAACTGGAAGATAAAATTCGAATGTAATCATCACTATATATAAAAACAACAATTCTAGGCAGGTAAAGAAAAGGCTGGGGAAACTCTTTACATATTGATATGGAAAGAACCCCAAGATGGGTTAACTGAAAAAAAAATAGCCTCTTCCACTGTTTGCATAATAAGGTTGATAAAGTTGGGGGTGAGATGGTTATGTTTGTACTGGCTTGTATATGGATCAGAGTATCTGGAAGGATATACAAAAAAATAATAATGGTGGTTATCTATTTTGGAAAAGAGGAAGAACATGAGCGGATGGGGGATTGCATGGGAATTTTTACTGTATACTTTTATATATAGTCATGCATCGCTTGATGACAAAGGTACCTTCTGAGAAATGTGTCACTAGGTTATTTGGTTGTACAAACATCATAGAGTGTTCTTACACAAACCTTGGTGGCATAGCCTACTACACAGCTAGGCTATCCAGCCTAGCGTCTTGCTCTTAGGTGACAGAGCTCTAAAGCATGTTACCTCTATAGCCGCTACTGGTCCATGGTCTCTTAGGAGCTGGGCTGCACAACAGGAGGTGAACTTGGGGAAGTGAGCATTACCGCCTGAGCTCCACCTCCTGTCAGATCAGTGGTGGGTCAGATTTTCACAGGAGCACCAATGCTGTCATGAACTGGACATGCAGGGATCTAGATTGCAGTCCTTATAAAAATCTAATGCCTGATGAAAACATCCCCCACCCCCATCCTTAGAAGAATTGTCTTCTAGGCTGGGCACGACGGCTCATGCCTGTAATCTGAGCACTTTGGGAGGTCGAGGTAGACAGGTCACCTGAAGTCAGGATTGGAGACCAGCCTGACCAACATGGAGAAACCCTGTCTATACTAAAAATACAAAAAACTTAGCCAGGCATGGTGTTGGCCACCTGTACTCCCAGCTACCCGGCAGGCTGAGGCTGGAGAATCGCTTGAACCTGGTGGTGGATCCAGCCATTGCACTCCAGCCTGGGCAACAAGCCCGAAACTCCATCAAAAAAAAAAAAAAAAAAAAAAGAATTACCTTCCATGAAGTCAGTCCCTGGTACCAAAAATGTTGGGAACCACTGGTATAAAAGATTTAAAAAATGGCACACCTGGATAGGGCAGTTATGAATGGAGCTTGCAAGAGTGGAATCTCGGTGAGTCAATGAGTGAATAACGGGTGAATTTGAAGGCGTAGGACATTACTGTACATTGCTGTAGACTCTATAAATACTGTACATTTAGGCTACACTACATTTATTAAAAATATTTTTTCAATCATAAATTGATTTTAGCTTAAAAAAAGTTTTTACTTGATAAGCTTTACCCCAACTACTCAGGAGGCTGAGGCAGAAGGATCACCTGGGTCTGCAGGAGGATCGCTTCACTCTAGGAGTTTAAGTCCAGCCTGTACCACATGGCAAGACCCGTCTCGGAAAAACAAAACGAAACACAAAAACACTTAATTGTTTTAAACTTTCTGACTCTTTTGTAACAACGTTTAGCTTAAAATACTTTGTATAGCTGTACAAAAGTATTTTATTTCTTTATATTCTTTTTCTATAAGCTTTTTTAGCAGGCTTAAAAATTTTATAATTTTTTACTTTGTAAATTTTTTTGGTGAAAACAAAAGATACAAACACATGTATTAGACTAGGTCTACACAAGTTCAGGAATATCAATATCACTGTCTTCCACCTCTGCATCTTGTCACACTGGAAGGTCTTCAGGGACAATAACATACACGGAGCTGTTCTCTCCTGTCATAACAATGCATTCTTCTGGAAGACCCCCAAAAGGACCTGCCCTGAGCTGTTTTATTGTTAAACCTTTTAAATATATAAGTACAAGGAGTGCACTCTAAAGTGACGATGAAAACCATCGTACATGTATAAACCAGGAACACGGTCATTTATTATCACTATAAGGTACCATGTATTACACATAATTGTGTATGCTATGCTATGCTTATTCAATTGGCAGTGCAGTTGGTGTGTTTACACAGGTATCACTACAAACACGTGAGTAATGCGTTGTGCTATGGCGTTATGATGGCTACAGCATCACTAGGCAGAAGCAATTTGTCAGCTCCATTATACTCTTATGGGACCACTGTCTTATATGCGACCAAATACTGACCAAAAGATCGTTATGCTGTGCATGACTGTACTTTTACCTAATTTTTAAATGTATTTCCCCTTTTAAAGTTAAATAGATTTCAATGTGTTTGAAAGTTTTCAAGTTGACGTTATAAAATACTGACAAGCCAGTGGAGATTGCACACTAGTAGATTTATAAATATATCTTTATTAGTTTCTGTGCACATCTCTCCATGTGATTAAAGCCATTTGGTTGCTAATAATATCCTCCATAAGGTATCGTATGATAGAGTAACTCACAACATTGCATATTTCACATTGAGCATTTTTATATTAAGAAAAAATCAAAATAAATACAAGTTGCATAAATTAACAAATTCCAGGTTTGAATGTGGTTATGTGCTAATAACTAGAAGGCAGCATTAAGCCTTTGTCCTTTTTTCTTTGATTCAACTAACATTCATTGAATAAGTATCATGAGCTGTTGACGATTTGCTCCAGAATCCAGTTTCTACTGCTTGAAACTCTATATGTGTAGGATAATGCATGGTATATCCAGACAGGAATAGGTTTGGTTCAGAAACTTTTCTGGAAGATTATTTACTTCTCTGGTTTGTTCAGAAAAAATATCATTTGGTGCCTGCATATTAAACTGTTTTTGTTTTTTGTTTTTCTAACAATACACAGGGGCACCAGGAAGACGACCAAGATGCTGCTATTTACAAACTAGTAGAACCACAGATATTTGTGTTTTCTCTCTGTCTTTCTCTCTCACACACACACATACAAAATACACAAATTTAACCATAGTGCTTCTCGTAATAAATCCATTTCCACTTCTCCAAGGAACTGTGGAAATCTTTACTGTAGTGGCATTGCACTGTGTAAATGTAACTAAACCGAAACTCATTTCCCCAGGATTCCTTTCCCTATAAGGCTCCAGGTTTGCAAGAGTCACAAGAGAAACTTGCCTGAAATTTGGAAGGCAGCATTAATTTTCTGCCTTTGAGGGTTGGTTTGCGGTGCCATGTAGTGTAGTGACTGGCACAAGCTGTCACTGATCTGCTGGCTCACCTTGTGGGTGTGGATGTGGGTTGTAATTGGGCTCACAGCTCCTCTGGCTCCTACCAGATTCCCTCCCTCAGCTTCTCCAAGTCCTGGGATAGGTATGTGTGCAGCTCCATGGCAAAACGTACTGGCCTTCCCTCCAAGTCACCCATATTATGGAGGATGGAGGCCTGGAGAGACAGATACAGGTTCCAATACATCCTCCTGGGTTCCAATTTGCCCTTTTCTCCTCTGCCTCATCCCAAGACTTCTTTCCCAGTTGCCAACCTAGCTGGGTATTTCAACTTCAGTACCAACATCGGACATAGTGGTGACAGTCTTGGATAGACTTCTGTACCTGCTCCTACTATTGCACGAGGTCTAATCCCCAAATAAATGCTTTATTCTATACCTTTCATAGTGTTTCTGTTTCTGTAGTTTAACTCTGATTGATATACTTCCCCACAATGTCCAGAGACATGTCTTAGTCTTATTGTTGCTAAGAGCACAGAATACCTAGGCATCAATATCTCCACTTTGTAGGTGAGAGAGTGGGTTTTACAGAGAAAGTAAGCATCAAGCCTGAGAATCTGTATGAGTCCGTTCTCGCACTGCAATAAAAAAAAAATACCTAAGACTGGGTAATTTATAAAGAAAAGAGACTTAATTGGTTCATGGCTCTACAGGCTAGCTCCTGCTCAACTTCTGGGGTGGCATCAGGAAACATACAGTCATGGCAGATGGCAGAGGGGAAGCGGGCACATCTTATATGGCCTGAGCTGGAGGAACAGAGAGGGCAGATGCCACACACTTTTACAAAACCAGATCTCCTGAGAACTCTATCATGAGAACAGCACCAAAGAGATGGAGCTAAACCATTCATTCATGAAGGATCCACCCACATGATCCAATTACTTCCCACCAGGCCCCACCTCCAGCATTGGGGATTACCATTGAACATGAGATTTGGGTAGAGACACAGATCCAAACCATGTCTCTGTCTTTAAAACCCATACTCTTTCTGCCATACAATGTTGCCTTGGCTTCCAAAATAAGACAGGAGCATAGAGCAGAAAACATTGTCATGATATCTGAAAAATCAGCATTCAGACTAGATTAAGGAAAACATCCCCAGCTCCTAACTCTGAGCACTGGGGCTCAAGGTGGCATTTGCATTGTGATAAAAGACAAACATCAAGAATAAAAATGCTTTGTATATTCTGGGGAGATGGGGGCATTAACCTTATAGTTTGTGCTATTTTGAAGGAATGCAAGGGTGAATATTAGCCGTATGGTGTTCAGTACCATGAACTAAAATTTGGATTCATTCTACACAAAGACCAAAAGTGTTCTTCTTCTTCTTCTTCTTCTTTTTTTTTTTAAAGACAGAGTATCACTCTGTCATCCAGGTTGGAGCGCAGTGGCACAGTTTTGGCTCACTGCAACCTCCTCCTCCTGGGTTCAAGCCATTCTCCTGCCTCAGCCTTCTGAGTATCTGGGATTACAGGTGTGTGCCAACACACCCAGCTGACTTTTGTTTTTTAGTAGAGACGGGGTTTTGCCAAATTGGCCATGCTTGTCTCAAACTCCTGACCTCAAGTGATCTGCCTACCTTGGCCTCTCAAACTGCTGTGAATACAGGAGTGAGCCACCATGCCTGGCCAAAAGGTCTTTGCTAACAATATTCATAAATATCCCCAAAGACTGTTTTAGAGTGTGATGGTTAATTTAATAGTGTCAACCTGATTGTGCCGCAGGGTGCTGAGATTCAACATTATTTCTGAGTGTGTCTATGAGGTTGTTTCCAAATAAAGTTAGCATTTGAATTGGTAGACTCAATAAAGTAGATTGCTCTCCCCAAGGTGGGCTGGCATCATCCAATCCATGGAGGGACTGAGTTGAACAAAAAAGTGGAGGAAGAAGGAATGTACCCCCTTTTTGTTTTCTGTCTACCTGCATGCGCTGGGATATTGGTCTTCTGTCACCCTTGGGCTGGGACTTACACTACGAGCTCCCCTGGTTCTTCCACCTTCTTAATCTGACTGGAATTAGACCACCAAGACCACCAGCTTTCCAAGCTCTCCAGTTTGCAGATAGCAGATGGCACTTCATGTGATTTCTCAGCCTCCATAATCACATGAACTAATTCCTTATTGTAAATCTCTCTCCCTCTCTCCTCTGTCTCTCTCTGTCTGTCGCCACACATACACAAACACACACACAGAGATTATATATGTGTGTGTATATATATATAATTGCAGATTATATATGTGTGTGTATCCTGTTGAATCTGTTTCTTTGGAGAAGCCGGACTAATACAGAGAGTATTATGTGATGTTAGTGAATGCAGTTTTTTTGAACAGCTTTTCGCTCGTTCCAGCTTTCCTTCCTGGGCATGCGGATACAAAGGTAATGCCTACACTCTCCATTGGGTTACTCTATAAAAATTTCTGCTTTCCAAAATTGCTGGAAAATGTTATTTTCAAATCTAAATGGTGGCTATAAAAAATGAAAGTCACTGACAACTGAAAATACAGAGCAGAAGGAGAAATTCTCAATGTCGTGTATTAGTTGAAATGTGGTAGGAAAAGTTTTAAGAGATAGTAGGTTAGTTTGGGAATGAGAAATTTCTGAAAAGCCCTGGGCTAATTCACATCTTGGGACAGAAGAGGCTATAAATCAATATAGGAGAGAATTTTAGGTTGAGTCTGTTTGGGACTAAGTGTGCTACAGTTGTCTTAGTCTGTTCAGGCTGCTGTAGCTAAATATTACAGGCATGGTGGCTTCAACAACAGATATTTCATTTCTCACAGTTCTGGTAGCTGGAAGCCTGTGATCAAGGTGATAGCCTATTGAGCTACTAAAGAGGCCTCTTTTCCTGGCTTGCAGGTGGGCACCTTCTCTATGTGTGTTCACATGGCCTTTCCTCAATGTGTGTGTCTGGAAAGTGAGAGAAAGAGTAAGCTCTCTGATGTCTTTTTCTCTCTCTCTTTGTTTTTTGTTTGTTTGTTTGTTTTGTTTTTTGAAACGGAGTTTTGCTCTTGTTGCCCAGGCTGGAGGGCAATGGCACGATCTCGGCTCCACCTTTGCCTCCCAGGTTCAAGCAATTCTCCGGTCTCAGCATCCTGAGTAGCTGGGATTACAGGCATGTGCCACCACGCCCGGCTAATTTTGTATTTTTAGTAGAGACAGGGTTTCTCCATGTTGGTCAGGCTGGTCTTGAACTGCCGACCTCAGGTGATCTGCCCACCTCAGCCTCCCAAAGTGCTGGGATTATAGGCATGAGCCACCACACCCAGCCTAATGTCTCTTTTTATAAGGACACTAATCCTATCAGATGAGGGCCTCAGCGTTATGATCTCATTTCACCTTAATTCTGTAGAGGAAAAGATTCTATCTGGTTTGTAGATCACCAGTAAACAGGAGCAAATGAGAAGACCTTCAGATTTCAGCTTTGTGCTTGAACTTCTTCTATTTTATCTTTCACATCAGCATCACAAAATTTGCCAACCTGCTCAGGTTGTAACCCTTCTGATTAAGGAAATAAGGCCTGCTTTACCTTAATAGGCAATTAGCTTTGACAATCAAATAGAAAGAGTTGTGATTAATGACCTGCTAATTGTTCTTCCTGATGTGCACACGCATACAAGCAGAATGCTTAGAGTTCTCAGGAACATTCATTCTTTGAGTTTGCCATGCTCCATTATTGTGGATCCAAAGCTGAGGGAAACATAAACTTAGCCCCCCAAGACATCAGAATCTAGTAGAAAAAGGTATGTGAACAGATATACTACAACAAAGGAGAGATCTTGTCAGTTTTCCTGATGTCTAGCACAGCCTTGATATAATGTACAGCTTGGCCGGTTAATTACCAATGATGATAGAAGCAAGTACACATGTGGGAGAGATTTGGAATGGGTAGCATGGCAGTATTCAAGGATGTTGTCAAAGCTGAGGAAAATGTTCAAACTGTGCAAACTAAGTAGAAGCCAGAATTCTACTCTAAAATAAAGGAGAACAATATTTCCAGTTGTTGAGTTAATTGTTTTGTATAAGGAAATCCTACCTGTTCTATAGGAGCCAACTCCTTCATTAAGCATCTTTGGACTCTGACAGCTGGAAGTGGTCATTTGTCCTCAGAACACTCCAGAACTGTTTCACTCACCTGCCAGTTGTCATTCAGTGTCTTCTTCTACATCTAAAAGCTAAATGTCAGAACTGTAGGACGTCAGACTAGGAAGCTTTCGAGATCCTTTGGTTTCGCTTCCTCCTTCTACAGATAGGGAAACTGAGGCCCATTCAAGGAACATTCATTGAGAGATTAGACCTTTCTGAAGTGGTGACAGTTAACCACAGACTTAAAGGAGGTAGAGGGAGTTAGTGCAGTGCTCAGAGAGGACTTGTACCTGCGTAGTCTGAGAAGGTTTTATAGCCAGGAGGCTCTTGCAGCTGCAGCAAAGTGCAAAGAAGGAGAGTGAGCAGGGATAAGGTCAGAGAGAGGGAGGCAGGAGGGTCAGATCCTGAAGGGCCTATGGGCTTATGCAGAGTCATTCACTCTGAGGGTAATGCAAACCACTGCAAGGATTGTTTAAAAATCAGCTTTAGTGAGGTGTGAATTACATAGAGTAAAACTCACTAATTTTAAGCGTGTAATTTGATAGGTTGTAACCCCTGCATAGAGTTGCATAACCACAACTACCACTATCAAGATATAGAGCACCCACATCATCGTGAAAAATTCCCTTGCACCCCTTTGGGGTCATCCCTATCTTCACTTCCAGCTCCTGGCTACCAGTGATCTGATGTCTGTTCCGATATTTTGCCTTTGGTAAAATGTCGTATAAATAAAATTACAAACGTGTAAGCTTTTGTAGCTGTTTTCCGTTACTTAGAACAAAGCTTTTAAGACTCATTCAAGTGTTGCATGTATCAGAAGTTCTTTTCTTTTATTGCTGGGAAGTATTCTGTTAAAAGGATGTACCAGTTTGTTTACCCATTTACTAGTTGAAGAACATCTGGACTGTTTCCAGGTTGGGACTATTGTAATTAAAGCTGCGATAAACACTGAAGTATGGGATGTTTTTTTTCACTCAACATTTTTAATAATGCACATTAAAAAAAAGTATTCATTTTACAAATTCTTCTGCAATCCAAACATGCAATAGCTTGGAGAACAACGTGTAGAAAACAAAAGCCAGTGTAAAAAGACAGATTAAAACAACTTGAACAGTACAGGTTTTATATGGCTCGGATTTTACAGTTTTTTTACTGCATCATCGATGTCAGAAATCTGTTCCTTCAGCTGGCTCCATTGTTCTGGATTTAAAGAAATACCTTTTCTTCCGGGTTTCATTTCACCTTCTGGATCCATCCCATATTCTCTAATATCAATGAGCACTTTCCCTTTAAAATCTCGAACGCTAACATACCTCATGTTCCCAATCTGAAACATGTTATCACCTCTGCTGCTGCTGCTCTGTTTAGAAGATGACAGAGCTCTCGAAGTTTCACCTGTCTTTTGCTCCTTTACAGGTTTTTCTGGAGCAACTTGCTTTTTCCTCTTTAACTTTTTGTCAACCTCACTGTCAGAGTCACTGCCAGAAGAGCTTGAAGAAACAAGTTCCTTTGATTTAGGCATCGCTCCGCTCGGCTCTAGCAGCCGCACACCCCCCTGCCCGCTCGCTCGCGACTAAGTATGGGACCTTATGCAGTTATCATTTGTCCTGAGTAAATCCCAAGGAGTGGAATTTCTCGGTCATTCAGTAAGGATATATTAAACTTTATAATAAACTACCCAATTACTTTACAAAGTAGATGGCTTTTTTTTTTTTTTTT
>NW_016107389.1:7229195-7236160 GCF_001604975.1 Cebus imitator | reverse complement strand
AGTAGCTGGGATTACAGGCACACACCACCATGCCCAGCTAATTTTTTGTATTTTTAGTAGAGACGGGGTTTCACCATGTTGACCAGGATGGTCTCGATCTCTTGACCTCGTGATCCACCCGCCTCGGCCTCCCAAAATGCTGGGATTACAGGCATGAGCCACCGCGCCCGGCCCTTGACCAGACTTTTTAAGCCATTGAGTTACCTAGGGACCTTTATTGAAAAGCAAGTGACCAAACATGTAAGGGTGTATTTCCGATTTATGTCTATCTTTATGCCCATACCATATGTCTTGGTTAATATGGCTTACTGGTAAGACTTGAAATCAGATACTGTAAGTGCTCCAGTTGGGTTCTTCTTTTCTAAAATTGTTTTGCATATTTTAGGTCTTTTAGATTTCTGCAACAATTTCATAGCCAGCTTATGAATTACAACAAAACCCTTTAGAGAGTTTTGAGTAAAAGAATAGCATGAACTGACTTACATTTTAACAAGATTACCCTGGTGGCTGTGACTTGCTCAATATCAAAGTTACTGGATAGACTAACCTTGAATATCCTTTATATAAGAATATCTCAATCCACTGGGTCAAATGAAAAGTAAACAAGCGTCATCTTATTAGCAAGGGTTGTCAAATAAATTTCAACGTACTGTGTCACCTAAAGTATTTTACAGAAAATTTAAGAATATCAGAATGTTAAATACATTTGAACTAGGTCCAGCAGATGAAACTGACTTATGATTGCCTTTGACAAACTATTTAATGCTGAAGGGAGTGTTAACAAGCTGGGAGAACACTTCCCCAAAATAAAAGATGCTGAAGGCTGGGTGTAGTGGTGGACACCTGTACTCCCAGCACCTTCAGAGGCCAAGGCAGGAGGGTCCCTTGAGCCCTGGAATTTGAGGATAGCCTGGGCAACATAGCGAGATCCTGTCTCAATTTACAAAACAACAGCAACAAAAACAAAACTCTGGAAGTTATATGAATGTGTTTCCAGGGTTGCAAGAAGCTGTGAAGTTATCATTTGATTACTAACTAGGTTACTTTGGGCAAATAATTAGACCTGACTTCCATATTTTCCAGGAAAACAGAGATATCGCCATTAACTACCCTATCATAAGACTTGTGAGACTCGAGTGTGATAATGTGTGTAGTGACATTGTCTAGACTCTGGAGTCCCGTGTATAAACCTTGGTCACTAGAACTGCAAAAAATAGATAGGGCTGACTTTGTGGATCTGTTTATATGTCTTCATTTTTTATTGTTTCCTGCTTACGTAATTAAAAAAATGTGTTTAAGCCACTGTTAATGGGATAGCTTCAACATGGTACATATTATTATGAGGAAGACAAAAACTATAGTTAATCCAGGAGATGATAATTTTAGCAAGGAGACAAGTCGCATACATGTAAAATAATGAGATACCAATAATAGTTCATATTTGGAAGGACTTTTCTACTTTGTTTGTTTTGTTTTGTTTGAGACAGGGTCTTGCTGTGTCACCCAGGCTGGAGTACACTGGCACAATCATGGCTCACTGCAGCCTTGACTTTCTGGGCTCACACGATCCTCCCACCTCAGCCTCCAAGTAGCTGGGACTACAGGTGCATGCCAACACACCAGGCTAATGGTTTTGATTTTTTTGTGAAGATCACAATGTTGCCCAGGCTGGTCTCAAACTCCTGGGCTCAAGTAATCCTCCCACAGTGGCCTCCCAAAGTGCCAGGATTACAGGTATGAGTCACTGCACCCGGCTTTGAAAGCACATTTCAATTTGCTGATTTTTCTCACACACTTTATCTCATTTCATTCTTACAAACAACTCTATGTAGTACACAGCACAGATATTTTTTGTTCTAGTTTTACAAATGAGAAGAAACCCTAGGCTTAGGAAGCGCAGAGATTTCTTCAAAATTATAAGGCTCATAAACAGCGGAGTTGGCACCTAAATGCAGATTAATTTCTGACTCCTAGTCCAGAAAAGCTATTTTGATAGTTCTCAAACTTTGATGTGATTAAGGATCATTTAGGGAATTTGTTAAAAATGCAGGTTTCTGAATCTCACAGGCAGCGTTTCTAAATCAGTTGATATGTGTCTAAGAATCTGATCTTTAACAAGTATTTCATATGATTCTCCTTCAGATGGCCTGCAATTTATTCTCCACCAATTTATTTTTCTGGTGCAGAACATAGAAAGCAGAAGCAGAGAACTGCTACCCTTCTATATAACTGGCTTGCAGAATAGAGTGGTGATGAGCACACATTCTGGAGCCAGCTTCCCTGTTTTTAAATCCTGCTTTCATCACTTGCTAAGTGGGCAAATTATATAACCACCCTGTGCCTCGGTTTTCCTGTCTATACAATGGGGATAATACTAGTGCCTACCATAAAGGCCTATGATGAACATGAAATAAGTAATTGTTTTGAAAAGTAACTAGAGCAGTGCCTGGCATACAGCAAGCTTTGTGCTTATGAGAAGGAACCTATAGAAATACGAAGGACCAGGAAGAACATCCCTTCTGAGATGCTGAGGCCTTATTCCTCCCCTTAAACAACCATCTTTCCCTCCCCTCTTACTCACCCTTCCGATCTTGCAGGTATTCAATCACATCACATCCTGGGGAGGCTGACTGTCGCCAGTTATCTCTGCTTGCAAAGGAAATAGAGGGTTCCCAGGGCTCTCCGGCCCTAAGTCGACTTTGTTGCTTTATCCCATTTAAATCCACATTCTCTGCTAAAGAAAATAAACCAACACAGTAAAGCTTGCTGATAGCCACTCCATCTGTATTATGGCACACAATGATGGCTGGAAGTTAAAGCTTTGATATATAGGTCTGTTTTTTTATTGCCAGTCCCTGCCCCTGAAGAAAGTATTAAAATTTCCAGATGAGTAACCAAACAATAAATAGATGAGACAGTTGCCGTGAATATCTGATTTTTTGCATAATAATGAGATATTGCTGGATAATGCACTCTGCCATCCCCAGTTTGTCTAAATTATCATTTTGATTGGTCAAATGCATAAGAAAGATATACCAATAAAGTCGTGTCAAGTGCTCTGCTGTAAATTGATGCCGGATAGAGGTTCTTTAGGGTTGGGGTGAGGTGGGGGCAGGGAGAACAGATTCTTCAGTTAAGTAACTTTAGGTACATGTTTTCTTCAGTTGATTCATAATCAAAGGCATCTGAAATTCTAGCTTCTCCAGGGCTGCATGCATAAACATGAAGTCGTTTGTGCCTTCTAAGGCCTTGTGTGTTGTTTTTGGAATTGAAAATAAGAACCAGATTTGGAACAGAAGGGTTGTTCTAGGACATCTGAGGTTTGTTTTGTGTGGAGGATTTTCCCCTTGATTTTGCATCCCTGAGACATAACATCAGAGAGTTGATGGAACTTTTGAATCAGAAAGACCATTCATTAGGAAACAGGATGTCAGTAAATCCAAATAGCTTTTTCCACCTTTAAAAAAATGGAAGAATTCTACAAGTTCCAAAGTGGGGTGAAAACTAAAATTGCCGGAAGCAGTTTGACTTGCAACTCGTCTTTCTTTTTAGTTATATAACTCTCGGTTTAATATTTTTGGTAATTCATCCTGGATTCTATTTTTCAAATGTCCGTACTGCTGTGCTGAATGATCATTTTTATCCTTTGCTGTTATTTAAGTGTTCCACAGTCCTGCCTTGAGGTCAGGAGCTACATCTCGGCATGATTTGTGTGCCCTGCAGGCCTTGCCTATAGTAGGTGCTCAAACAGGGCACCGGCCTGGCACTTAGTAGTCTAGGATGCTAAATAAGCTATCACATTTTGAAATGTCTCAAAGCAATAACCAAGTATAGAATTGTGTGGCATGTCTTATAAATAAATACAGGAATCATTTATCAAGGACCAGTCATGGGCCAACACCATACAGACGTTACTTCCTTTACTATATACATCTCAGCAAAGAGCAAAGTCTTACCTGTATTTTGCATAGGGAGAAACTAAGACTCCAAAATGCTCAGTAGTTGGGACAGGGTGACACACCCAGTAAGTGAACTTGTACCTGTCTGGCTCTAAGACTCTGCTCCTTTCACTGAACCACACATCCTTTGCCATCACCGTTGTTAAACTTCTATTCCTTCATCCTTTTTTTTTTTTTTTTTTGGATATCCCAGTCAATAACTGAGCTGACACCATCCCATCCCAAGCATCTGAGTCTTTTCCAGTTTGGCATCTAAGTTGGTCCAGCCATGACAGCTGGAAACTGGCATCCCCCAGAATCCCGTATATCCAAGGGGCTACTGGCAAAGTTGAACTAAAAAAATCCTCTTTCGAGTGACGAAGCTGAAGATTTCCTGGAAGTCTGCTTTCTGATGCAGAAGGCTGCATACTCTAGTAAATTTTTAAAAAGTAATAAAACTGGGAAAATTTCCCTCTGTTGCCCAGGCTGGAGTGCAGTGGTGTGATCTTGGCTCACTGCAACCTCCACCTCCCGAGTTCAGGTGATTCTCCTGCCATAGCCTCCCGAGTAGCTGGGACTACAGGTGTATACCACCACACCCAGCTAAATTTTTTTGCATTTTTAGTAGAGATGGAGTTTCACTATGTTGGTCAGGCTGGTCTCAAACTCCTGACCTCAAATGATCTGCCTGCCTTGATCTCCCAAAGTGCCGAGATTACAGGCATGAGCGACTGTACTCTGCAAAACTGGGAAATTTTTTGCTTAAAAAATGATATATCTGTAAAGAAATCCCTAGGTGCTTTGGAGAAATAGAATTTGAGCTTATCTCAAAATCTATAAAATATGCAGTGTGATGAGATGGGTATTGAAGAGAGACACTACAACCTCAAGAGAAGAATCTTGTTGGATAGATTTGTTGTGATTAATTTATCATTAATTAATGACATCCGAGGATTATCTGAGGAAAGGGATACAAAGTGCAAACTAAACTAAAGCCTTTCCTGTATTAGTGAAGTCACTATTAGAAATGATTTAAAATGTCTAGGACACCAGTTATTCTGACAGATACAATTTACAGCTCGTTGCTTTAAGCTACATGTGTCTGTGTGCTGCTCTCCCTCCCCAACCCTGTTCCCTCTCTCCATCCAGTGAGTTGGGTTTTTTTTGAGATGGAATCTTGCTCTGTTGCCTAGGCGGGAGTGCAGTGGTGGTGCAATCTCGGCTCATTGCAACCTCTACCTCGCGGTTCAAGTGAGTCTCCTGCCTCAACCTCCCAAATAGCTGGGATTACAGGCATGCACTGCCACGACTGGGGAGTTTTTTTTGTATTTTTAGTAGAGACGGGGTTTCACCATGTTGACCAGGCTGGTTTCAAACTCCTGAGCGCAAATGATGCTCCTGCCTCAGCCTCCCAAAGTGCTGGGATTACAGGCATGAGCTACTGCGCCCGGCCCCAAAGAGTTTTTTGAAGGGACAGATTGAGTATTTTCTAGAGCTGAGGATAATATATGAGCAGGATAAGTATAGGTAATTTTGGTATAATAAAAGGTAGAAAATGGCGCTACCAGCCTAGGTCTCTCTGCCTCCTTGAATTTGGTTGCTCTTCTACCCTGTTCCTCAGCATGGGCCATGGAGTCACAAGCTACTGTCACCTAAAAGAGGAGAAAAACAGAAGAGGAGAGGAGGATAGGGGTGGAAGAGAAAAAGAAGCTGGATGAACAGAAATGGATTTCGAAAACTGGCAGAAGCCCGAGGTGACAGCATATTAAAGTCAGAGATCTCTTTGAGCCTGCTTTCTTCTTAGCCATAATGGATGAACAAAGCTTCCTGTGTTGTGTGAAAATAGCAACAACAATAATAATAACATATTTGGGTTTTGTCCCTGGTTCCTGGCACAGAGTTCCTTACTTGGAGTTTACTGTCTTTTGTATGCTGATGAGGTGGCTCGGGGGATGGTGGATGGGCTATGCAGCTTCTGGATTGGGGCTGATGACCAGAAAACCAAGTGATGACAAGGTTAGAACTTTCAGCCTCACATCCTAACATCTGGGGAAGGAAGAGGGGCTAGAGATCACATTGAATCACTAATGATCAATGGAGGGCTACTGCCTCCATTAAAACCCCTAAATAACATTGTTGGGTGGCTTTCACTTTGGTGAACACAGGGATATGCTGCAAAGGTGGCATGTCCACAGAAGGCATGGATGCTCTGCACCCCACCCCCCACCTCCAAATACCTTGCTCTGTGTATCCTTTCTAGTTGGCTGTCCTGAACTGTATCCTTCATAATAAACTGGGGAGTTGTTCTAGTGCATTATAGACTCTGAATTTGCAGTCAGCCGAGAAGGAGTGCAGGTAACCCGAGGACCTCATTTGTGGCTGGTGTCCGAAGTGGGGCAGTATTGTGGGATTGAACCCTTGACATGTGGGGTCTACACTAACTCTGGGTAGTTAATATTAGAGTTGGTGTTGGAAAACTTCAGAGGGGTTTGAACTAGGGTGACTCCATCTTGAGTAGGGGCTGGGTCAAATAAGGCTGAGACCTCCTGGGCTGCATTCCCAAGGAGTTAGGCATTCTTAGACACACGATGAGACAGGAAGCTGGCAGGACTGGTATCAGAAGTCACAGGTTCTAAAGACTCTACTGATAAAACAGAATGTGGTAAAGAAGCTGTCCCAAACCCACCAAAACCAAGATGGCGAAAGTGACCTCTGGTTGTCCTTACTGCTCATTACATGCTAGTTATAATGCAATAGCATGCTAAAAGACACTCCCACCAGTACCATGACAATTACAAATGTCATGGCAGCTTTGGGAAGTTACCCTATATGGTCTAAAAAGAGGAGGAGCCATTAGTTCTGTGAAACCCCTGCCTCTTTTCTGGAAAACTTATGAATAATCCACTCCTTGTTTAGCATATAATCAAGAAATAACCATAAAAATAGCCAACCAGCAGCCCTCAGTGCTGCTTTGCCTATGGAATAGGCATTCTTTCATTTCTTTACTTTCTTTTTTTTTTTTTTTTT